>NC_142129.1:64516613-64819644 GCF_024610735.1 Ursus americanus
TGCAGATGTTGCTAGGTGATCGGTAAACAACGACGAAAATGCTGCCATGTACCCCAGCCCAAAAGACACAAGAGCTACTAAGGAAAACCAAACACCACTGACAAGAACCGGGGACTGCATTCGGGGTGGGAAGGAAAACCACAAACGCTGGCCTGAGCGCCGACGTGAAGGCCGCGGAGGAGCTCCTTGCGCTCCCACAGTCCTTGAGCAGCCTCTCCCCTCCAGCTGCAATGCACAATGCAGTTGACCCTTGAACAACGTGGGGGTTAGGGGACAAGGGGACCCTCTGCGCAGTCAAAAGTCTATATATGACTTTTGGTTCTCCAAAAACTTAACTACTAATAGCTTACTGTTGACCAGAAGCCTAGGATAACAAACAGTTCGACTAACACATTTTATATGTCACATGTATTATAAACTATATTTCTTACGGTGAAGTAAACTTGAGAAAAGAGAGTGTTATTAAGAAAATCATAAGGCAGAGAAGACATGTATAGTACCATCGGGCTTATGGAAAAAGTCCGCATAGAAGGGGACTGGCGCAGCTCAGGCGTGCGTTGTTCAGGGTACACTCTCCCACGGCCGTCCTCGGGGTTTGGGCTCAGAGCCATGACATGGAGCCACCCTACCACAAATCACTCAGTGGCTTCTCGCGACCTACGCCACAGAGCCCAGCAGACTTGGGCTCCTGCCCACCTACCCCCGTCAGTCCCACCAGTTCCTGGTCACTCCCCTCACACGACAGCCACACGGGCACCCTTCCTGGGCCTCACACACAAGTTTCTGCCCCTTCGCACATCCTCTGTGCCCGCTGTCCCCCCAGGGGAGGGTCCTCTCGCCAGCTCCTCACGTGGCTGCTTCGGTCTCCATCCCCCGGGTCTGGCTCAGTGGTGACCCGGCCTTCTGTTCACCCTCCCCCGACTCCTTACTACATTTGCCCACTGCCTCACAGTGTTTGTTTACTTTCTATGATCTCTTCTGAGGGCACGCCCCTTACCTGTCCGGCTCTCCGTGTGGCCAGAACCCAGTGTGGTGTCTCGCGCACAGGTGCCCAGGTAAACCTGTACACGTGAATGACGAAGGGAAGCATTCTCAGGAGGTGGGGGACAGGACGGGAGGGGCAGGACCAGCACGTCTCTGCTTTGTCCAAGGGGTTCTGAACCATCGCCCCTTCATTCTGCATCCCCTAGGGCCATCCTTCTCTTCACCCCCCCACCTTGACGCGACACCCTTTTCCTACATGTGAGCTGATCGAGAAGAGGTCGCAGACAGCCACACAGTCGCAGTTCCGAGGTGCTGGGTTATAGAGAGATTGGCAAGTGCTCTCTGACCCAAAAATATCTATTCTGCTTGCCACATTGTCTTTTTTTTTTTTTAAATTGAGATATAATTGACATCACATTGTCTGAAATCCTTCCATTAGATCAGTCATGCTTTTCACTTTTTAGCTAAGACATTGCCTCCTGAGTCCTCCTTTGCCAAATGCTCCGGGCAGGGCAACACAAAAAGTTGTCACCAGCTCCTTACCATTCACGTCACAGAGCGTTGTTTCCAGCTGCCCCATCCCAGGGGCTGCCTGGTTCCCCCCTCCCCCCCGCCCAGGACTAAAGCAGAGCCAGGTGGCTCTCCTTTGCCAGATTAGAAAAACAGTCCCAAGGGACCTCCACCTCCACCCTCACAACAAGCCTGATAATCACGGTACAAAATGTTTACAAACAAAACATTTGAAGCAAGTGGTGAATGGAATCCAGCTGAAGCCCGGTGAAGCCCAGCACCAGCCCCATTACAGATCAGACTGCCGGGTCCCCCCAGCATGGGTGCCCCCTCGCAAGCGCTTAGCCAGCTGTAAGAGCTTAGCCTCCTCTAACTTCTCCTGGAGGCCTCCTCCTCCGCAAGGGTAAGAACGACAGCACTGAACCAGATATAGCCCTGAACCTGCCCAGCCTGCCTCACAAGGTCATTATGAAGATGGAATATGATAAAGGCTGTAATCTGTCCCGAGTTATACAAACGTAAACATCGACATCGACTTGAGCAGCCCTGCCCCCCGGGGCTGTTCCTTCCTGTCTCTCAAATTACCTTGAAGCATTTCCAACAAGAAAAAAAACCAAAAACACAAAACCTCGACCCAGACGGACACCAGCCTTGCAAACAGCACACAGTAGGCTGGCACTGTAGGTGTGCGACCGTCAGCGTTTGTAGGCGAACCCTGAAAATCACCCTTTGGAAGAGGCAACGCTTCTCCCCCTCCTGCTCTCGGGCTTCTCATTTCTCCTTCACCCCACCCCCACGCCCCTCTCCCGTTCTCTCTCCTCTCCGCCTGGGTTCCAAAGTCAGCCCCACTGACCTGAAGAAGCATCACAGTCTTGAGCAGGAAGCCAGCTCCCCTCCAGGCCAGGCGGGCACAGGGCTTCCGCCAGCGCCTCTAGAAGTTACTACTGCGGTCCTCGGCGAGGCCGCGCTTGCGCAGACCAGCCAGCCCTTCCACGCAGGTTTTTTCACTCAAACACAAATTAGCCCTTGAAATGCATCAAGCCTAGTTTCCGTTGACACCTGAAGCTTTTTGCTCTGGCTTTCCTTGCTTTATCAGGTTTCATTTTCAAGCACTGAAAAACATGAGGCTATTTTCATAGCTAACGCTCTGTAAGAGTTTATTTTATTTTTTTGGAAATCCAAGTCCTGGAGATGTACTACAGTCACAGTTACTGTAAGCAGCATCAAACCAGAACAGATAATTGATGACAAACAGTTAATTCTGAAGAAAAAATATAGTCATAAAAGCAAGGGCAGGGACTGGCTCTTCTAACACCCCCATTTTACAGATGAGGAAGGTGAAGTTTGAAGGTTGCTCAAGTGATTTGCTCACAGGCTCACCGCTATATAAGACTGGAAGAGATGGTCCTAGAACCATGGCCTGTGCTTCTGGCCCCACGTTGTTTTCACTGTGTGGGTGACAGGGCTGCTGCCGCCGGGAGAGCCAAGGTGACCACTATGCCACTAGCATAGCACTGAGGATTAAGTTCAGTTGTCAAATAACAGAAAATAAGTGCAAGACAGTAAATCTATATATTTCTACCAAAAGAAAATAAAAAGGTAAAAAGTGCAAGACTGGCGTGGAGACTCCACAATGTCACCGGGCGATCCAGGCTCTGTCCACCGTCTTTAGAGTGTGTTCACAGTCCTTTCACTGTCAGGATGGCTCCCAGATTTCCAACCATCACATCCATGCTTCAGGCAGGAAGAGAGGGAGCAACAAAGGGAAACAGACACTCATGCTAATGGAGCGTAGTCAGAGAAAGGCAGGCAGCGGCAAGGGCCGAGCCCACTCCCCGCCGCCCCCCACCCCAGATGAAACTACCCTTAAAAGGAAAAAGAGGAAAAAGACCCCATCCTGTTATTCTACACCAGCCTGAAAGGAGCCCCCCACCCTTTCCCATGTGAACAACTACCTGACAGGTAGATGAGTGAGTGGACAAAAACCTGACTGGGTGACAGGAGCAGGGAGGGTTAATCAGATTAAAACAGCCCTCCAACAAGCCCATAAAAACCCCTAGACTTCAAAACTCCAACAGCAACCCTCTCGGGTCCCCTCCCTATTTGCTGCCCCTATTGCCCCTATTTGCTCCCTATTTGCTGCCCACCACTCTGCCCAGTCTACCTCTCCATTCTTCCCAGCAGCATGACCAAGAACTGCGAGCACTGAAGGACAAGAAAGCCCGAAACAATGCCAGCTGGCTTAGTCCACCTTGAAAGACTCTCCAAAAATTTCCATTCCATGCCTGTTTGCCCTTAATTGACTAGTCCTGTGCCATATGATTATTTCTAGCTTCAGAGGAGGAAGACACATTATGACCTTGCATAAAACTGGGGTTCTGTGAGTAAGGCAGGGGAAACCATCTTTAAGAGATAAGTAGCAGTCTCCCGGAACTGGGACGGTTGGCTTTTAGGTGCACAAGGGATCAGTCCCTTTCTATCACATGGGAAGAAATGTGGAGGAAGGAGCGAAATCCAGTGGAAAACCTCCAGGCCTCTTTTACGTAATATCTTGGCAGCCTTTCAAACACTTGATCACTCTCTCCTTGTTAGGCCTCTGTTTTTCCTTTGGTTTCCAGTAAATCAGGTTTTCTCCTCTGACAGTGGCCATTTCTTCTTAGTGTCCTTGGCTGGGTCCTTTTCCCTACCTGACCTCTGATGCTGGAGAGACCTAGTCTTCTCCCTGGAGGTCTCGTCCAGCCCCTGATTATATTCTCTTGATACGCTGAAGACTTCCCAATTCTTATCTCTAGCCCTATCCTCGACCTCCTCTCTTTCTGGTGGCCTGAAATCTGCCAGACCTTCAAAGTGCATCTGGAATCTGACCACCTCTCACCGAGTTCAGTGCTACATTCTGGGTCCAAAACACTATCGCATCATCTCTGGCCAGGTCTATGCAATCGTCTCTTAACTCTCCTTGTGTGATGGTTAATTTTATGTGTCCTCTTGACTGAGCCTTGGGGCCCAGGTATTCCATTAAACACTTTTCTGGGTGTGTCTATGACAGTGTTTCCGGATGAGATTTACATTTAAATCACAGACTGAATATAGCACATATCCCTCCCAGGTGTGGGTGGGCCTCATCCAGTTCCGTGGAGGCCAGAATAGAACAAAAAAGGCTGAGCAAAGGAGAATTCGAGCTCTCTGCCTGACCGCCACTGAGCATGTCATTGGTCTTCTCTTGACTGTGGACTTGGACTTGGGGCCTCTGGCCTGAGACCGTAGATTGGGGGCTTCTCAACTTCCGTAACTGTGTAGCCAATTCCTTATAATAAGTAAACACATAAAGGAATAAATAAGTAAACTTGAATAAACAAATTCTATTGGTTCTGCTTCTCTGAGGAGCCCAGACTAACACACCTTGCCTCTATTCCGCCTTCTCTGTAGTCCGTTCTTCACACTGCAGCCAGAGTGAGCCTTGTTAAATAAAAAAATTCAACTGAGTAAATTTTAAAGCTCTAATTGGCTTTATTAATTGATTCATGTTTTGAGTAGCATCTCACCTAGCAAGTAGAGGGGAGCTCCATCAAGCTGCAGGAAAGGGAAAGGGGTTTAAAGGTAGAAAGGGAGTGGAAAAAAGGAAATGATTAGCAAAGAATCCATTGTTTTAGGTATGGTTGGCCTCCTAAGGGGGATGGAAGGGGCCTAGCAGGAAACTTCCTAGTGCTGAGCAGGAAATTCCCAGGTTGACTGGTTAGATGTTACCTTCCTGGAAACTGAAACTGTGGTTAGGTTTGGGATAAAGTCTTGATTTACTGACTTGGGGCCTAATCTAATAGATACCATTTTGGGCCTGTGGTTTTCCTTTTAACAGCCTTCTAAAATGTAAATCAGGTTATGTCCTTTTGCTCAATACTAGCCAATGGCTTACAGGATCTTCATTATCTTCTCTAGCTGTATCTCTCTTCTTTCCCTCACTACTACTTCTCCAGCCACACTTGTCCTGATTGCTCTTTCTTACACACAGCAAGCATATTCCTGCTAAAAGATCTTTGCACCTGCTGGTCCCTATTCCTAGAATGCTCTGCCCTCAGATCTCCACACTGCTCATTCCCCAGGTTGATTCGGCCTCTGTTCTGATATGTTTCTTCCACCTGCTAGCCTGATTCTTATCATTCTTCGTCCTCTTACTCTGCCTCATTTTATTTTCATGGCATCTATCGCTACCTAACATTATGGTATATATTGATTTACTTACTTGGTCTTTCTTTTCTTTCTTCCTCTCTCCCTTTTCCCTCCCTCTCTCCCTCCCTCCTTCCCTTCTTTCTTTCTTTCTTTCTTTCTTTCTTTCTTTCTTTCTTTCTTTCTTTCTTCTTCCTTCCTTCCTTCCTTCCTTTCTTTCTTTCTTTCTTTCTTTCTTTCTTTTCCTTCTTTCTTTCTTTTCCTTCTTCTCTTCTCTTCTCCATGAGAATGTATACTCTGTGAAAGCAGGGATTTGGTTTTGTTCAACACTACTTTATCCCCAGTGCCTTGTTACATAGTAGGTTGTAATGAACTGAATATTTGTGTCCCCCCCACCCATCCAAGGTCATATGCTGAAGCCACAATGCCTAATGTAATGGTGTTAGGAGGTGGAATCTTTGGTATTATGAGGGTGGGGCTCCCATGAGTGGGATTAGTGCCCTTATAAAAGGGCCCCAGAGCTGTCTCTCACCCTCTTCCTGCCATGCAAGGATTCAAGAAGATGGCTGTCTGTGAACCAGCAATCAGGCTTTCACCAGAACCCAACCATGTTAGCACTCTCATCTTAGACTCCCAGCCTCCAGAACTGTGAGAAATAAATGTTTGTTGCTTGAGCCATCCAGGCTATGGTAATTTGTTACAACAGCCTGAACTCACTAAGACATAGGCACTCAATGAAGATTCCTGGAATGAATGAGTGAATTTATAATAGAAAAAAAAAAACTGTTCAGGAGACACTAATCATAATATGGCTTTTGAGTCTTTCTTAAGGAGACTTATCTAGGGCTTTAAAATATTATTCTTTAGCCTACACAGAAATCCCAAGAGACAGGTGGATCAAGTGGGCAACAACCTAGGAATCCTCTGATGAAAACGTAATGTGCCCTATTTATGTTAATACTAATTCCTTCCATCTTACAATGAGCACTGCTTCCTTTCAACAATATAATCCCTAAGCGGCAGGTGCTGGAAATTCTGGAAAGTAGAATGTAAAGGTGTTACTTTATCCATCCCATGGCACTGAAAGCATAACCCAAGTATAAGCCCAAGAAACATGAGAAAGGGTTATGTTCTAATCCACTAAGACTGTTGCTGATCTTGAATTTTAGGAACTGACTGGGTGCCTAATATCAAACTCTCTCTAGCAGAAGGGGTAAGGATACCATTGTGTTTCTGATCAAGCTGCTTCTCGAACAGAGATTTAGGGTAATTGTAAGAAGGGTACATACGTAGAGTAGGAATCAGAGTGTTCATGTGGCAATTAGCCTGATGTAGCATGTGCAGAGCAAGTAGCCTGATGGTCGTGGTTCTAGAAAGGTCAATAAACTACAGCAAGTCAAGACCTGAATCACAGTGAAAAGTATACCCAAGCATGAGTGGAAAAGTGGCGGAAGAAAAAGTCACAAAAGATTCATTGTTGTTAAAGCAATAACAAGTGCTCTCTCTTAAAGCTAGTTCACATTTCTCAAGATGACATTTATAAACATGAGAAGAAAGTACTAGAAGAAATCATGAACAACTTTTTTTTTTACTATTATTTTAAAGTGGGGAATGCTCTTCTTAGAAAGATACAAACCCCAGAATCTACAAAGGAAAATAATGACAAATTAATTATGTAAAAAAATACTATAGGGAAAAAAAACTTGTTAAAAGGTATAACACAAATCACAAACTGGGAAAAAAGAAAATGTGTCCAAACTATGACCAAGCATGAATTTCCTTAGTACATAATAGATATATACTAATTAATTAACAGATAGAGAGAATGGCCCAATAGAAAAATAGACCAAGGACAAAAAATTAAACTGTTAATAAACATAATTATTTTTAATGAGCAAGCTCAACTCACTGGTGTATGAACAAAATATAATTTTTATTTTTCCCAAAGCTACTGTGAACTGTACTGTCTTGATCACCGTCCCCTTCCCTGGTCTGCCACCCTACCTGTTCATAGTTAGGCTAACTTAGCAATATCTCAACTTAACTCCACGAGTTTTCTGACATTAAAACAATCTCATTCAAGTTCTTATGTTTTGGTCATGTTCATTTAACAATCTTCAATCTCCTATACAATTAAAATCTTCATTTATGAAACTTCAGTGATGTGTTCAACCTGTCCCTCCCACCCGGGCAGGGACTGAGTGGAGACTGGAAACAGAGGAGGCTGTGACCTGCTGTCTCATACTCTGGCCTGGGGACTTCCGCTCTGTGACTGGAACAAGGCAGGCAGGATTGTTTCTGCCTAGGACAATGTTGTCCCTTCTTCTTGATAGGGGACACCTCTTTCTCTACTGTTGATTGGCTTTGTTTCCATAAATGGGGATGGTGGCCTGTTTTCTAAGGAGACCCCAGTCCGGGGCTTTCTCTACAGAGTCTTGGCTCTGGGAGGTCTAGGGAAGGCCTGACCTCTTTCTCACACACACCCTGTCACATCGGCCTTGAACGAGGCCTTCGGCTGCCTCCATTGTGACCTCAGACTTTCTAGTTGGGTTCTTTCTAGCTTGTCTCTCCGCTCAGGGTGAAGACCCTACGGGTGTAACATCCCCTGGTGGGGACTGAAACTACCCCCTCAAGCAATAAGGGCTGCCCTGAGCCTGTGCGATTGACTCCAAGACAGTGACGGATTTGACGTTCACCGCCCACCTTCAGGGACCCACCGACATTTGTCGCACATTTTCCTTATATAAACCTGGAAGTATTTTCGTCACTTGGGAGGCAACTTTGAGACGTTAGTCCGCTCCTTTCCAGTGTGGGCCTCACTGAACTAAATTCCTTTCTTATTTCACCACCACTCATCTCTCTGCCTTTGGATTCTGTCAGCGGCAAGTGGCCAATCCTGGTCTGTTTGGAACCCAGGAGCCAGGTGCTCTTACAGCCCTGCGCCCTGGCTGCACCTCAGGGATATTAGGTCCACCTTGACTGCCTTTCCTGATAAGGCTTCCTCCGGGCTCCCTCCTCCCGTTCCAAGGGAACTTTCAGTGAGATGGGACATTAGAAAATCCTACCTACTATGGTGAGGATCTCTTTAATAAATTTTTATTTTGAAACTTAGTTTTTAAAAGCTTGAAATCAAGAACAAAATGCATTAACTACTCATTAGCAGTCAGGAAATGGCATAGGTAATGTTCTGGAGAGGACCCTCCCTCCTCCCATGCATCCTTCCAGTCAGGGTAGCTGGGCCACTCCCTACTCCAAAGGCAGAAAAAAACCTAAAATGAAACCGTTCTTTTAGTTGGCCGGTCAGTAACCTTGAAAGCAATTCTCTGATTCTAACCTGCTTTCTTTCCTTACCTCTATCAAAGTAGTAAGAAACCTACTGTACTCCTGAAACCTCAAGCCTTCCATTTGTATCAAGAGAAGAAAATACCTGCATATTGACATAAACCTCAGTTCACAAAGTTTATGGGAAATCTCATCTCTGTATTAAAACTGTATTACTTTAGTTTTCATTCGGAGTCCTCATGAAGCTAACCTGGCAAGAAATTCCAGCCTGGCCCTTCTCTTTACTTCCATCCTGCTCCCAGGCCATAGGAGTCTTTTTCCTGCTTCTGTCTCTCTCCCCACGATGGCCTTGCCCCCGCTCCTCAAGCCCTAATCTCCTCAACTGATAAAATCTTCTCGGAAAACAAACCCAAGAAGTCCCCAAACTTCCACAGTCCTCTGCTTTCCATGCTTCTTCCTGCCCCTTTGGAGGCAATGACCACAGAGACTGTTAGGAGCAGGGCTGGAGCTGGACAAGGTAACACAAAAGGAAAGTATGGAGTAAATAACAATCAATTCACCAAAATATTTCCAAGCAAGTCCGGGTCTTGTGCTCTGTTCACTCAGTGCTTCAATCACCCCGACCTGTAGGGTGCCGCACACAATGTGGCTTCAAGCACATTTCTCAGCAAGTATGGTATGCTGGCCTGGGATTTCCTATAGGGAGGCATTAGATGTCAATCTCCGTGTGAACAAGGCTCCAAGCAGGATGGTAAGAAGGTCCTCATTTTAAATAATCCTTTACTTCTGAGGTCTGTGAATAAATCCACTAATGTATCCACTTTGAAGCTTTCTCTTTGGTTGGATGCACAGGCATTTAATAGTAAAATAATTAGACATGAGTAGATTGTCTAAGTGCTCAGCTAATGGAGTTTAGATGCTTCTTTTACATTCTCTCTTCGGCTTGCCTGACTAGCTGCTGTTCTTGGCTCAGGACAGGACTTATTTATGAATAGGCAAGTTATAGCATCATCTGTTTGTGTGATCTAAGGGGTTCAAAAGTTTCGTCCCCAAGAAAAAAATTATCTTCCATCATTGCTGTTTGAAATTCTGCTAGTTAACCATTTATTTCTTTGTAATAAGCAATGTCTCTGGGATAGCTAATGTGTCCTTTAAAAATGCAGTTATTAACCTTGGGAAAGAGAACACTTTTCTGTGATGTGATTTTATCTGATTGCTTTTAATTTGAAAGGAGCAGCTAATACCCTGACTCTCCTGGCGCCCTGGGAAATGCAGATAGTGATTGTTGGGAAGACGGTGTGTAACTAGTATTTCCCCCATCTTGACGTGCCTGAGGTTATCAAATAGGGCCACTTTTTGGGGGGTATACCCATAACGCAAAGACATAGAATCTTCATTCCTTGGATTCTAGAAATTTCTTTTTTTTTTTTTCAGTCTTGATCCCAGAGGGAGGGTGACTTAAATTAGAGCCCTCCAGCTAACTCACAGTGAAAAGGTGGTGGGAGTAAAAAAATAAATTCTGTGGTCTTAAGCCACTAAAATTTTGGATTTGTTTGTTACTGGGACATAACTCTAACCTATTCCTTTTTTTTTTCTTTTCTCCCAAGTTTCCCTCCCTTAAAGGAATTTTTGGAAATCATTGAGGAATGCTTACATGGTCCACAGATTCTGACTGTTGCTTGCCACCTTGTACTAAGGTCACCGCTGGACGTCTTATAGGTTCTGCTGTTCTGCTTCTGCTTCTGTGGGTTGCTGTTGCTTCTTCTTCGCCACTTTCCTTCATGCCCCTTTGTTAGCTCTGCAAGGTGCAGCTAAAAGCAGGATGAAGGTTTCAAAAAACTTACTGAAGATGGAGGACAACAGTAAAGAATTACTGTCCAAAAAAAGAAGACTGAAAACTGTGCGCGGACTATCATTCCTACTGTGTGAGATCATATGGTCCTCCACAAGGAGTAGCTTCCTAATGACTGTCTCTCTCCTCAGCTTCCTCCCATGTTAAAGCAGCAGTTTTATCTTCCACCAAGAGGAGGGCCATGCAGCGTGTCCCACCCACAGCTAGACCCCACCATCAACCTAAAATTATCTCCAGAAGTTCAACTCCGCCTTTCTTTAAGCTGTTCCGCATCTCACCTCTTAGATGAGATGGACAAATCTGTAGAAAGATACAAATTACCCAAGTTGACACAAGAAGAGACAAAATCTGAATAGACCCATAACCAGCAAAAAACCAAACCAAACCAGACCAAAACAAAAAACCCCAAAAGTTAAATTAGCAAAAATTTTTTCTACAAAGAAAAGCCTAGGACCATTTGGGCTATACTGGTGAATTCTATTGAATATTTAAGGAAGAAATAATACCAACACCAACAAATTCTTAGAAAATAGAGGACAGAACACTTCTCAATTCATTTTATCAGGTAAATATTAGCCTAATACCAAAGCCAGGTTAAAGTCATCACAGGAAAAGAAAACTAGGCTCACGAACACACTTGCAAAAAATCTTTAATAAAATATGAACAAAACAAAGGAAAATATAAAAAAGAATTGTATACTATGAATAAGTGAGGTGTATCCCAGAATGCAAAGTTGGCTTAACACTCAAAAATCAATTAATGTAATACACTGTATAAAGAAAAGAAAAGAAAAGAAAGAAAACAAGATCATCACAATGAAGCAGAAAAAACGCTTGACAAATTCCAATACTCATTTATGATTAAAAACTTTCAACACACCAGGAATAGAAAAAAAACTTCCTTAACCTGATAAATGGTTTCTGTAAAAACCTACAGCTAACATTTGGTTAATGTGAAAGGTTGCCATTTTTCTTAATGTGAAAGGTTGAACGTTTTTCCCCTAAGATTAGGAAGACAAAGACATCCACTCCAACCACATGTGGCAGTTAATTTTACGTCAACTTGACTGGGTCACAGGATGGCAAAATTAAACATTATTTTGGGGTGTGTCTGTGAGGGTCTTTCCAGAGGAGATTAGCATTTGAATTGGTGGACTCAATAAAGTATATTGTGCACCCCCTCACCCAGGATTGGTGGGCATCATCCAATCTGTTGAAGGCCTGAATAGAACAAAAAGTGGAGGAACTGAGGATCCACTCACTTCCTGCCTACCTGCTTGAGCTGGGAATAGGTCTTCTCCTGCCCTGAGCTGGGATTTACATCATCAGTTCCTCTGGTTCTCAGGCCTTTGGGCTCAGGAATTACATTCCTGGCTTTCCTCGCTCTCCAGCTTGCAGATAGCAGCAGATCATAGGACTTTTCAGCCTCTATAATCATGGGAAGCAATTCTTCATAATAAATCATCCAGCTATATCTATATGTCTTTCATCCATATATCTCCTATCTATGTGTCCTTTCTCTATACATATCCATATGTATGGCAACAAGGCAACAGGCAAGAAAAATAATGTAAAGAGCATATATATTGGAATGTAAAAGCGTATAGATTGGGAAAAAAGAGGTAAATCGTAGGTATTTGCAGATGACATAATCTTTCGTGTAGAAAGCCACAAAGAACCCATAAAATCTATTAGAATCTATTAAGTGAGCTTAGCAGTGTCATAGGACTACAATATTAGTGTACAAAAAAACAATTGTATTTCTATGTACTAGCAGCCAACAATCTGAAAATGAAATTAAGAAAACAAATATATTCATAATGGCATCAGAAAGAATAAAATCCCTAGGAATCAATTTAACAAAAGAAATGCAAGACCTATCTTATGAAAACAACATAACATTGCTGAAAAAACTTTAAAAGATCTATATAAATGGGAAGATAGATCATGCTCATGGAATAGAAGACTCCATATTATGAGGATTGCAGTTCTCCTCAAATTGATCTATACATTCAACACAATCCCAATCAAAATCCCAGCAAGTTTTTCTTTTCTTTTCTTTTTTCTTTTCTTTTCTTTTCTTTCTTTCTTTTTATAATTGACAAGCTGATTCTAAATTGTATGTTTAAATGCAAAGGAATAGCCAAAATATTTTTTGTAAAAGGAACAAATTTCAAACAATGTAAAGCTACAGTCATCAAGGCAATGAGGTATTGGTGAAAGTATGGGCGTATAGATTAAAGGAACATAATAGAGAGTTCAGGAATGAGCCCACACATTTATGGTGAATTAATAATTGACAAAGGTGCCAAAGCAACTCCATGTTGAAAAGATAATATTCTTAGCTTTCTGTGCTGCATGATGGGATATACATATGCAGAAAAACCCAAACCCAAACCAAGAAAGAGCCAAACCTGGGACCTTTACCACTTATACACTACACACAAAAATTAACTTACTGCGAATTATAGACCTAAATGTAAGAGCCAGAGCTAGCCAACTCCTGGAAGATAACGGGCAAAACCTGCATGATCCTGGGATAGACAAAGATTTCTTAGATTTCTTAGATATTAAAAACATGATCCATAAAAGAAAAAGAACTGATTACATGAATTCCATTAAAATAGAAAACTTAGTTTTCATAAGATACCATTAAGAGAATGAAATGATAGTCCAAACTGGGAGATCTATTTATAGATCATAAGTCTGATTAAGGACTTGCTTCTAGTATAAAGAATTTTTTAGTTCTATAATAAAATAACAATCTAAGTTTTAAAACTAGCAAAATATTGGAAAAGACATTTCATGAAAGAAAATATACATATGGATAATAAGCACACAAGAATACTCTCAATATCATTAGTCATTAGGTAATGCAAATTAAAATCGGGAGATACAACTTCACACCCATTAGATTTGCTGGAGTAAAAAGACCTTTCAGTACCAAGTGTCAGGGTGCGGGGAAATTAGAACTGGTTAGAATGTAAATTGGTAGGGCCACTTTGGAAGAGAGTCTGACAGTTTCTTAAAAAGTTAAACATAGACATATCATTTGACTCTGCAATTCCATTTCTAGGTATTGACTGAAGGGAGATGAAAACATATGTCTACACAAATACTTGTACACGAATGTCGATAATGACATTGGAAGCAATCAAATGTGCTGGCATCCGGCAAATAAATAAACAAACGGTGGTATATCCACACATAGAATACTGCTCAGCAGTAAAAAACCCAAAAAACCCAAAACAAAAAAACGGACTGCTTATACTTGTGGCAACATGGATGAACCTCAAAAACATGATAATAAGTAAAAAAAGCCAAACACAAATTACGCATGATGCCATTTACCTGAAATTTCTAGAGACGGCAACATGATAGAAAGCAGATGGGAGTAAGAATGGGAGTGACTGCTCATGAGCATGAGGGAAATTTTTAGGGTGATGGAGATACCCAAAAACTCAATTGTGATGATAGCACAACCAGATACATTCACTAACACTTAGGAGTACTATGACGTCTGTGCTAGTGTTCCCCGCTGTTCCAGCTGCCCACCCCATCTGGCTCACATATAAGGCCTCCTCCTCCGCTATGTCACAGTGTCACATTGCTCAGACTTGCATTCACTTTGTTGGCCAGTGCCCTTCAAGGTAAAGAAAGAGAGGCCTCTCCCAGATCCCAGCAAGCTGTTGTAGGACAACTTGCGTCTGTTTGGTCAGAGATTACTTCACTAGCAGATTTGAGTCTGAGATTTGTCTTCATTATCCTTTACTATCTGATAGTGAGGTTCCTGACTTGATGGTTGACTGCATGCCTCTGAACTACCTTGACCTGATTGCCTGGTTCTACAGACATTCTAAAAAGAAACTGACATCTGCCCAGTGACTGAATTGGCCTCAGGGTGTTGCACCTAAGCAGCCCGTGAAGCCGGACACCACTCTGGAGAGTTGCCAGCAGTGGTCCCAAGGCCAGGTCACCTCCGAGGGCCATTTGCTCCTCCTCATTTAAGTGTCACTTCCTCTGTTTCCTCGGCTCCTTTCTTTTCTTAGACAGAGCTTGTGGACTCCTGGATTAATCTCTTACTTTACCCATCTTTTCCCTCCTATTTTCATTTCTTTGTCTGTTTCTCCTAATCTCCTGGGGATTTCCTGAATTCCCTCAAATTCCAATCCTCCTTGTTAATTTTGAACTACAGAGGAAAATACAGAGGTTTTTCCCCCCTTCCAATGAATCTTCCTTGAGACATATCTCAGAATTCAATGGAAATTTTTTCTATACCCCAATTATTTCTAATGCAGCAAGAGGACACAATTATTAATGTATGATCAATACGTTGACCAATTATCTTGGTGAAGAATGGAGCAAAAGACTAGGAGTGAAAATACTTGTTAGAAACCAGTTGCATTCTCCCAAATCAGAGGGAATGAATGCTAAAACAAATGTTAGCAATCTTTCAGAGGGGGAGGATTCAGGAACACAGGAAAAGGGAGGAAGAAAAAAAGTATCTCTAATCACCATCAAAACAGGAAAGCCCACGGTAGCATTTTGGGTGAGGGTAGAAGATGGGAACAGTAAGATATGGGCTTAATGGTAGATTTGGTTTTAAGTTTGTCCAGTTTGAATGACCATGAAGACTTCAGGGAAGAGCTGTCTCATAGGCAGGTGGAAATGCAAATCTGCAGTTCATAAGAGGGGTCAATACTGACTTACTTATGAATAAATCAAAAACACATAAACACATGAATAGAGCCTAATGAAAGAAAAGGGAAAAGGGGGACAATAACAGGAGTAGAACCCAGACTACAAGAAATTAATGCAGGTGGGTGGAGAGGCTCTGAATTATCCTTTCAATAAGGGTGAGGATGAAAAGAAAGTACATTGGTATGGTGGCTCACTGGGATAGAAAAGGCAGAGAAGATTACACTAGAAAAGGAGAACTCAATTGCGTAAATAGTAGAGGAAATGAAGCAATGGAGAGGGAGAGACAGCATACAAAAAAGATGAAGAATGACTAACAGGATGTTATGAGATCAAGGTCATAGACCAAAGATTTATTCTTACAAAGAAACTGTGTCACGTCTTTCTTCCAAGAAAGATGAATGAAGATAGGGTAAAGGTAAGGTGTGGGAGGAGGCCTTGGGCAAACATTTGTTGCAAGGTCTCTGTCTACGTAAGCAATTTGACTGAGAAACGTCTTACAAAATTCATGGATCCATTAAGGCATCATTATTAATCTATTAATGAAGATTTAGAATAATGGTAAAGAAGTATTTATCCATTTGTTTGTTATCCAATCAGTGCACATGAAGATTCTTTGTAATATCTCTCCTTGTTTAGATCCAGGAACCATTCCTTTGTGCTCTTTACTGTCAAATGCACCATTCCTGGCCAATTTCTTACAATGCTATGGCTCTTAAGAACCTCTCAGTATTGAAACAATATAGCTGTTCTGGCCTGTGAAGTTCCCTGATACCAATGATTTAATGATGTTTGCATCATTACTCATGATGCAGCATCATCCATCATGCTGCCCATGACACTGTCTTCCAATGGCTCTCTCAAAGGTTGTTACCATGCTTTGTTGAGGACGACCACAAATGCAAGTCTCGGGCAGAGTATGAGGGAAAATGGGACTGATAACTCATTTTCTGGTGGTGTTAAATTTATCATTTGAAATTTTATAGCATAAATGTAGAACATGTCTTCCAACCATGTCTTCTCTTGAACTTTTTTAGGCTATAATCACTACATTTCTAGAATATGATCTTTTTCAGCGTTGACTTCACCATTTCTTTCCATACACTACCACCAACAAGGAGGATAAGAGAATGACCTATGGGCAAAGCTGGAAGGGGAGTCCCATTCACACAAAGAATGTCCTTACTTACCTGATCAACCCAGAAGAGTATGGTGTCACCACATTAATGGAAGACCAGAAAGGACTTTGATCAGAAGGACTCATTGGGAAAGTGGGGCAATAATCTCAGAAGCCCTCAGAGGAGACAGTTGTAGCCATCCCTAGAGCTGACTGGCACAGGGTGTGAAACCTGTAGAGGGGATAGGATGACTACCCTGGGTTCACTGGGAGAACGCACACAGGAAAAGACCACCTGCCACCACCACCCACCCTCAGGTTTGGAGCCTGGAGGCCAAATCACAGAACACTGATAGGCAGGAGCCTACACATGGGCCCACATAAGTAGCTCAAGACCAACGGATTTTCACAACCCCAAGGGCTCCAGTTGTCCCCCAGCCACAGCATGCCTCTGTGGGGGTAAACAAGTGACTAGAGGAAAAGGTTGGAGTAAAAATGCTATAACCTTCTTATTACCTTCACCAAGGCCATGATAATAGAAATCTCTTGCCTTATATGATGCATTGTATGACAGTTTTTCCTCTATTTTTAAAGCGATAACATTAAAAGTAAGCAATGACTATTCCTAAATAAAGAGGGACTTTCTATAGTAAGTCGATTTGCACCATGGCACCTCTCTTTTGCAGAAATGCAGTCATGTCTAAGAGGTGGTACACTGATCTTGTACTTTGCCTAAGAACCAGAGACAATAATCAGAGTCTGTTAATGCCATCTACTTCCCAGAGAACAGGAATCATGGCTGTGGGATCAAAGCGTCTCCAGCTCCATATGGGGATCTTTCCCAAGGTTATTCATAAGAGGTATACAAAGCCAATGTAAGATATTCCTATAAGTTGACAAATTTTGCTAAGAGTTGTCTTAATAGAGGAACTAGGATGAGTAAAAACAGTGCTTTCTGGGGTGGGTGAGGGAACAATACAGAGGTTTGAGCAAAGCTAGAGTTTCAGGGAGTGGAAAGAGAGAAGCACTAACAGGGACAGACCCTAAGCAGAGATCTGATTGGAAGAACCATTTCTGAATCACTTCTGGCATCAGACCCTAAACTTTTTTTAAAACAAGTTTCTATCGTAAATCTCTACAGTGAATAGGTATAACTTTCACATTCATGGAAACAAGTTCTATATAGCAGATTCTATCTAGATAAGTGGCGGAGCTAAGCTCGAGTCAATCCCGTCAGTAACTTACAGTCTCTGATATTGTTCCTAAATCAAGAATCGGTTTTTTGAACAAATATTAAAGGCTATCGTCATAAATACAGAGTCCTAATATGTCAAAATGGCTTATTCATTAAAACAAAAGTTAATTTCACAGAAAAAGCATTTTTTAGGAATAGAGAGTGTTAGGCTGTTCACTCTGTGCTAAGACACCACATCCACCCTGGAGGAACACACTGTTTAGGCAGGAAAGAGAAAATCCTGTATACGCTCATCATTCATGGTCTTGGTTTTAAATTGCTTTCTTCCTCATTCTTGTCACCTGGGTCCATCAAGCTTTCAAGCCCTTAGGCCACGGACAATGCTTCTTGCTTTTCTTTATCTCGCTTGACATGACTGTTGGCGCTCTTCAATTATCCGGGTCAGATCCTTGGTTCTCTGTAAGACAGTAACTACCTCTGGCTGTGCCAGCTAAACGTGCCTTCAAGGTTGGCCTTGAACTGTTCTGCCTCAGTGCTGGCCAGTGTGGGTGGCACCGCCACTGGGCTCACCTGGGACCAAGAGCAGGTCTGGACAGTCATTGATATGCCTTCTGTGGGAAGAAACTATCCTTTGGGAATTGCAGATGGGAATATAATGTATATGAAAAATACTGCTTTGGCAAGCAAAGACAAGGACAGAAATACTCCTTGGGCTGGACTACAGCCAGAGATGGCATGCATCCTGGGCAGTGTATGTCTCTAGAAAGGCAAGCTCATTTCAAAGCCACCTAGTTGGTCCTGGAGGGTTCATACCAGCAAACCCCTCTCCACACTCATGCCTCCTTCTCCAGGATACTGCTCTGTCTACAGCCTTGCTGCCTATGGGGCCACAATTGGATGACATCACCCTGACTCTCTGGGCCACCGGTGACTAGGCAAAGAGTGAATATCCCATCTCAGATGGCCACATCCCAAGGTTGGCCTGGCATCAAAAGATAGGCCAAATGTATTAGCTTCCTAGGGCTGCGTTAACAACTTACCACAAATTGGGTGGCTTAAAAAAACAGAAATGTATTCCTTTACTGTTCTGAGACTGGCTGTCTGAAATCAAGCTCCAAAGGCTCTAGGGAAGTTCTGTCCTCTGTTAGCACATGGTGTTCTCCCATGGTGTATCTTTTCTCCTGTGTCCAAATATGACCTCTTCTTTTAAGGACACCACTCATATTAGATTTAGGGCCCACTCTAATTAGTATGATCTCCTCTTAACTTGATTACCTCTGCAAAGATCCTATTTCCAGATAAGGTCACATTCACAGGTACCAGGGCTAGGACCTGAGTATATCCTTTGAGGGGGTGAGACAATTCAACCCCCAAACCCTGGGTCCATTGAAGTGCTTGTCTTGGCCTATGAATCAAGAGACACATAGAACTAAGCAGCAGGTAATGGAGTTCACAGTAAAACGATGGGATGAGCTGGAATCCGGGCCAAGACAGCCGAAAGTGTGCAAGCAGGAGTCATCTGGGTGGAAGCCAAGGCAGCTAGAAGGAGAGAGAGGAGCCTGGAGCGGCCACAGAAAGGGAAAGGGCTCTCCCAGGAGGCTCCGGGGGGTCCTGAAGCTGCCCTGCACTCCTGACTTGTACCTCCAGAACCCCTCTGGCTGTATATTAGCCCCCTCTTCACATAGCCGCTTTAACAGTTTGTTCCACGAAACTACAAGAGCTAAGGTAAAAGAGTCCAAGGAGAATCTTCTTTTAGTGGCGAGAAAACAAGCCTGAGAGATGTGAAGACTCCAACACACTGTCATGCCCCCCAGCACGGCCTTCTTCCGGATTCCCGAGGGGAGCCTGGCCCCAATCAGCGGGAAAGGCTTTCCTGGGGCACTTCTCTGGAAGAGGACTAGTTACCCACAGTCTACCAGGAACAAGTCGTCTGTCTTTCAAGGTGACCCAGGCAGGCCCAGGAGGCACAATAGTGGCACCATAGCTGCCTTTCTATTTCTTTCCCAGATTTCTGGCCATTTCCGGGGAGGACATGCAGCTAGGCTAGGATGCGCGGGGGGCTGTTTGCCTGGTCCATCAATCTCGCAAATGCATAAACAGGAAGCTGGCACAGGGCCTGGAACAGGCCAGAATGACTGGGTCAGGAATTGCCCTTTTCACTTTCAACCTGGGATTCCCCTGACCCAGTTTCTCCCTCAGCTGGCACAGAACAGACCACTGCATAATTTCTTACCACTAGTGGAAATACAATTAGCAGAGCCCAAGAAAGAATGAAGAAGAGAGAGAGGGGGAGAGAGGGAGAGTGGGAGAGAGAGAGAGAGGCAGAAGCAATTTATTCTGGGATTATATGATGCTCTACCCCACTGGTTCCCCGATTTCTGCCACCCCTAACAAAAAAAATGTTGTCTAAGTGCAAAACAACTCATCGTCCTAGAGATAATAGAATAGATGCTTATTAAGAATTTCCTTATAAAGCTCTCAACGGTGGAATATCTGAATGACTGATAAATTCATTTTCATTTAAATTTAAATGCCAGGGAAGAGGAGAAGTCCAGTTCAGAAGTCAGGGCAGTGGCTCTGGTTCTGTCCCTCTGCTACGCCAGGGGGCTCTGAGCCAGGTTTGGACCTGACAGGTCAGAAGGTGATGTGAGAGGTCCTGGAGGGTGTCGTGAGTACGCTAGGAAGGAGCACCCACGTCAGCTGTATTCAGTCATAAAGCAAAGTTAAATCACAGTGATAAAGTAGGTTCAGGATCGCAAACTCAGTGACATTTCCCCATGGGATTAAATTTGGCCTCCTACACGGCACACAGAGCAGGACAGAAGACAAGCCACACGACAAGCAAGATAACAGGAGGGTGCAGGAAGTGAACGAACCAAACGTGAAGTCGGTCTGTGGGCGCGCAGCGGAGATGAGGCCTCGGTCCAGTCCGGGTCGGCTCTCAGCACTCACAGCTGCTGATGTTCCAGCAGGGAAGGGTCCCGGTTCTGTTCCGAGATCCACTGGGCAGAGTCTTTGGTGCAGTCGCCTTTTTTAAGTGGTCAGACATAGAGAGACCACGACGTCTGAGGAGTCTGGCAGTTTGCTGCCCAAATCCTCCCTTTTAAAAGGATTTAAACAAACAAACAAACAAACAAAAAACCTGCAGACCTCCTGCGCTTCTGCTTATTCTCAGTTCTGGGGTGTCGGCTGACGCTGGACGTGGGGGTATGTCCTAGCTGCAGTACCCGAACTGCTCACGTCACTGCTTGACACGGGCTCCGGCTTGACGGGAGAGACTCCATTTTGCTGTCGGCCGAGATCTCCTGTGCATATATTGATCTCTGCCTGCCCGGGGACTGACCTGGTTACAGAGAAGGAATGGAAATTTGCCTGAGTTGGGTGCTGGCCATCTTCAGGAATGTATAGGAACCTGCCGCAGATGATCTCATTTAATCTTCAGAACTACATTAAGAAATGGGCTTAATAAATGAGGAACTAGAGAATCTGAGAGACTAAGGAGATTTCCCGTACTTGAATTTCTGGTTGAGCAGGAAATACTGGGAGATAAACATTATCCTGAACTTTTTATTTTCATCAGCCTTTTTCCTTGGGAAGGGACCAGGAAGTAAAGAAGATAGTGCAGGGGATGCCTGGGTGCCTCAGTCGGTTAAGTGCCTGCCTTCAGCTCAGGTCATGATCCTGGGGTCCTGGAATCGAGCCCTGCATTTGGCTCCCTGCTCAGGAGGGGAGTCTGCTTCTCTCTCTCCCTCTGCCACTTCCCTGGCTTGTGCTCTCACTCTCGCGCACGCTCTCTCTCTTAAATAAATAAATAAATAAAATCTTAACAAAAAAAAAAAAAAAAGAAGATAGTGCAGACTTGAGATACAAAAAGTTCAATATCAGCCACAAAATGCTTACCAACAGTTTATATTCAAGTTGGAAAGTTTATGTTAAGACATTACATCAAAAAAGCCAGATGTGAAATGATAAATAGAACATCATCTCTGTTTTACAGTCCTCTCTAGAGTAGCAAACCTGAAAAAACAAAAATAAAATTACCTTTCCAAATCTGGAGATAAATATACCAAAATTTTAAATAGGGATATAAGTAGTCCTTCTGGCTTTTCTGTGTTTTCCTAATTTTTTATAAAAAACAATTAGTATCTCTATAATAATAATTTTTTAAAGCACATTGTAATTATCTTAAGGGACACAGTCATCCGGAATTGTGGGTGTAGACACTGGTGTCCAGGGCTGGATCAAGGCCACAGATCGTCGATACGCTGACTCGCCCTCCACTGCTGGAGTCCAAGGAGCTGAGCCACAGGGACCGGCTGCAATTCTCCCTAGCACTGCCCCACGGGAAACTTACCTGGCGGAGAACAAGGAAGCAGCTGGGAGGTTATCGCTCCCTTTCCAGGCAGCTAACCGTAAGAAATACTGACTTTGTTCCAGGCACTATGAACACGACAGATAGGCCCAGATGACCACTCTCAAGGGGCCACGTTCTCCTGGAGGACAGTTTCAGAACAGCGGGATGAGGGCTGGTAGTAACGTGCACAGGACATCACGCACATGTGTGCACAGGGCAGCTGCAAGGAAACCAGCCTTTGGTCCGGGGAGGGCTTCCCAGAACAGTGTGCACACCATGATGCTGGGACCTTGGACCAACTCGCAGGCTGATGGTCAGTCTGGGCACACTGTGCTGCTCATCCAAATGGCCCACCTGCCTTGACACCTGAAGGACAAAGCTGCTCAGGATGAGTAGATATGGGTTTGGTGTGGGTGAGGGGTAAAAAAAAAATGGAAGCAAACCCCAGGGTGAAGGAGCAGCGTGTGCAGGGGTGTGGTGGCAGCATGTGCTTGTGGTATTCAGGGAAACGGCGAATAGTCTGTGTGATTAGAACTTGACAGGATTATGTTCTGAAGGCTCTGAGAAGCTCCTGACAGGTTGAAACCAGACTGACACTGAAGTCAGATTTGATTTTTTAGGAAGATCACTATAGGACACTGTGTGGAATAAATGGGAAGCCAGGAGATCAGGGAGGGGAGGGCCTCTTGGTAGTTATTAAGGCACACAGGGTGGGAATTTCACTTTGGCCAAGGAGCCAGGCTTTCTCTTCTTGTCATCATCACACCATCAGTGTCCGCGGGCCTTACGTCCAGCCCAGGGTCATAGTATAGTCAGTTTTGTGGTATGTGTGAAAGTGCGGTGTATGTGTTGGGGGGGGGTATAGTGTGTGTGTGGCACATGTGGTGGGAGGGGCTGGGGTGGGAGGTGTGTATGCCTGGCATGTGTGTGGTGTGTGTGCGTGTCTGTGTGTATACCAGCAGGGTTTCCAGAGCACGGATGAGGACCAGCCTACATTGATTGCTGCTGCTAGTAGCTATTGGCTCTCGCTGAGTCAGCCTCCATGTGCTGTCTCATGCTCTTCTTCCAGGCCTGAGGCTTCTCTACTCCGTGTTCTCTACTCCCCATTCTCATTCACCTCATCTGTGCAAACAACAACAACAACAACAACAACAACAACAACAGTCTGCCAGTCTATATTCAGTCTTTCAGAAGCATTCTCAGCCTTTCTGTTTGGGGATCGGATGGTGAATGCTGAGTAAAGAGGAGAAGGAAGGCTGTGTGGGAGAAGCCCTTTGTTATGGCGGGTGGCTCACTGGTGCTCCCCCCAACTCCAAAGACCCATCCAAGTCCTAACCCTAGTAGCTGTGAATGTGACGTTATTTGGAAATAGGGTCTTTGCAGACCTAAGTAAGTGAAGGATCTTGAAATGAGATAGTTTTGGACTTAGATAGTGGATCCAGGTCCAACGACCAGTGTCCTCATAAGAGCAAGAAGGAGGAGATTTGAGACAGAGAGGCACAGAGAAGGCCATGTGAAGATGGAGACGGAGGTTGGAATGATGTCTCTACCGGCCACCGAATGTCCAAACTTGCTGGAGCCAGTAGCAGCTGGAAGAGAGGCCTGGGTGGTTTCTTCCTCAGAGCCTCTGGAAGGAACCAAGCCTGAGGACACCTTGATTTTGGCCTCTGGGCTGCAGGACCATGAGACAACGAAGTTCTGTTGTTTAGAAACACCATCTTTGCAGTCATTTGTTTCTGCAGCCCTAGGAAACAAATATAGTCATATGTTAGAAACAGTTTGGTGAGAGCAGAGGAAGGGATACACATTGTCACTCAGATTACTAAGCGGAGGGATTATCCCCCATACAGGCAAGAGAGAATGGGGTCTAAAGCTAAGGTGGGCTGTGAGGATGGAGATAAGGAGAGAGATGTAAGAAATATGCGTTTTCTGTATTTAATGGCAGACTCATCCCTCTGAGACTCTGAGAGCCTGAAGTGAAGGTACATCTCCTTGTCAGTCATACACACAGCACAGTACGCTTTTCTCTCCCCAGTCACTCAGAACTCTTCATACATTAAAAAAAAAAAAAAATGGAATTGTTCAGAGATCTTCCAGCTGTTGAGTAATAGTAAAACGAACAAAAACCAAAACAAAACAAAACAAAACTCTAACTACATAGACAGTGTTGCAAAAGACGTCCTCTAAGAATTGAGAACATAAAGTATAACAAGGTGTTACAATTGACTCTTCTTTTTGTCTTGAAACCTCAGCAGAGGGCCCAATTTTGGAGGAAAACAGCAGTAAGTGCCAAGTACTCCCTCGTTCCAAAGCAAGGTGGTGGATCGCCTACACACAGCCAGGAAAAGAGATTGTGAAATAGTTTTACCAGCATTAGCCCATCACCCAGTTCAGACTATAAAAAAGACGGCGAAGGGTCATTGGGAGGTTGAAGAGCCTTCTGTGAGGATTTTCTTACAGAAAGGTACTGTGTTCCTCAAAACAGGGTGTGGTGGCGGTTTCCAACTCACTTTAAGCTAATGAGAGGAGCTTAGAGAACACCGCATTTGGAAACCTTGAACTTGTTGCCTTGACGGTCGAGAGTCATTGGAACTATCCTGGGCCTCCTGCCTGGGAAGCTAACGCCAGGAGGCTGTGGCCCTGCCTGGCAGCAGTGGCAGGAGGAGAGGGGTTGCTTGGGAGAAGCCAGCACTTTCACAGTGTGGCCGGGCAAGGATGACTCGGGCATCCTGTGGGCCGGCCACACGGGGAGGCAGCCGGATTGGGTCGTTTCGAGAGGAACCCCCATCCCCAACAGACAACCTGGTAGGAGGCTGGGGTCTGGGGAGGGATTCCAAGGACTGATGAACCTCCCCCTGGGAACCTGGAACTTAGTGGGGACTCACAAACAGATACCTGGAAAAGGTATTACTTGTCCCCCAAATGGTCAGGTAAGCCAGCAGCGATAGGGGATCTCCAAAGATCCCCCAGGAATTCCAGTGCAATAGGGTTATCTCCAGTTTTTCCTCATGCCCCAGGGACACCTCGAAAGCTTGCAGCTGCCCCTTTCAGTTTAAATGTTTTGTGCTTCTTCCCTCTAACTGCCTGTCTTCGGGTGCTTTATCCCCAGGGGTGCCCAACACAGTGTCCAAGTGGTGGGAAGGAGGTCAAACAAACACTCCAGAAGAATCTGAAAGCTAAATTACTCTCTCCACTGCACATTTCTCAGCCCAAGTAGGCCTGATGCAGGCAAGGCAAAAGTTTTAAATTGGTAGGGACTTTTGAGTTTCACTATTACCCTGGACCGGACTTACTATTTTTTTTTTCTTTTTAGACAGTTTTTAGTCGTGCCTTTATTCACCTTAGTTCGTTAAAAATGTAATTGTTTTAAAGAAGTGATACCCACTAATGCAGGATCTAGGTCACCCTTCTCAGCATGGTATTTTTTTTAAGGCAGTATTTCTAATTGGAAGCTTATTGCTCACACAGTAGTTATAAGAAGGTCAGATATAATGATGTATATAATCTAAGTAAGACAGGCTGATTAAGAAGTTACCTAGTGTAAAAAATATATGTAATAATATTAGCCGTGTGGCAGAGAGTAGGAAGAGCATGTGAAAGGAGGTGGGGGGGTCCCCCTATGATCCACCAAGTGCTGATACCTGGGGCCATCGCCTTTCCCCCTCCATTACAGTAAACAACCCATTAACAGATGGGGGTATTCTCTGCACACCTCAATACACAAGCATGAGCTTTGACCTGCTATGGATATAGTCTAACATGACAATACTGTGGATTTTCTGTGATACTCCCATGAAAAGAGTCAAGAGAACCCCAGCAAAGAGTAGGAAACAGTAAGTTCTTTGTTTAGGTTGAACCTAAAGGATCTTTAGCTCTCAATGTTAACATAAAGAGCCTATGTCTCTTTTTGCAGCATTTACTTCACAAATGACATGAACTTAGGATGGGGGGATTGTGGTGGCCATTTCGTCTGATGGTGACTACTGAAGTACTCTGAAATATATGACAATGTTTTAATAACGTATTTTAGTCACTCGCTTAACATATAACATGAATTATGTACAGATTTAACCCAAAAGGTGGATGAGAGTGCATCTGAATTGTAATACTTTCAGTTTTGGTAATCTGTGGTTTCTACCACTGATGAACAAGATAAAAACTGCTTGTTTTACTTACCGAATCAGGCACTAGTCTGAGTTCTTAGAAAAATGCAAAAGCAGAACAAATGCTACTCCCTTTACCTCTGGGACTTTTTAGAAGCAAGACCAAAATTATAAATTTTTCAAGGTTCTCTTAAACAGTGCTTTCGCTGTTGTTTCTTGTTTTTTGGTGTTTTTTTTTTTAAGATTTTATTTATTTTAGAAAGAGAGAGAGCACACACGTGAGCAGGGTGAGGGAGAGAGAGAAGCCCAAGCAGAATCCACACTGAGCACCCCGACGCAGGGCTCAATCCCAGGACCCTGAGACCAAGACCTGAGCCTACACCAAGAGTCAAAGGCTTAACCGACTGAGCCACCTAGGAGCCCCTGTTGTTTCTTGTTTTTTGTTTTCCATGTGTTACCATTTCAGAGAACAAACTAGATAAGAACTTGCTAACACTGGGAGAAAGTTAACTTTTGGTAAATTTCCTATAAGGAATCAGGAACCTTGAACAGCCATTCAGAGTCAGGATTTTTTTTTTATATACATCCCTATATATCCTGCTTTGTGCCAACTACCATGGCACATGAGTTTGGGGGGTTATGCTTGACAACTTAACTGTTTAAAGACTGTCTTGTGGAGATCCCTCTAGTTGAATAGAAACCCTTCTATGAAGTCAGCTGGTTCTGTGAGCCTAAAGACAGTGTCTGCAAATGTCTCTAACTTACTGCTTGCATTGCATATTCCTGTTGGGGAAGAAAGAGCATTAAAGTCACTCTAAGTTCTATTTCATTGGCAACTTAAAATGCAAAGTATTTTGTTAAACTTTTAAAATTTGAAAACAAGAGAGCCTAGGCTAAATAATGTAGTTTCTCCAAAGCTGAATGTGCTTATTTGGAACTCAGTTGTTCCGCTTGAAATACCAAAGCAACTTCCTGAAACTCTTAGGTGGGAACACTACGCTTTGATAACCTGGATTAGGCGAATTGATCAGTCACAGTTGGTAGCATTCCTGTTATCCTTGGCAAGGGTTTAAAACATTCTAGAATAGATTCATTTTGCTAGGCTTACATGAGCCTTTTCCTTCTGTATGTCTCCTGAGAGGCGTGTACCACATACAGGAATCCTTCTTTATCCTTCTCTCTTTGGCGGGCTTCAGGAACCCAAATGGAAATGCTCCCCACTCAGTGTCTGAAGGAAGCGGTCTGATTAACATTCAACTGTACACCCTTCGGCTTATTCTGATTAATCACTCCTGTTGACATGATCTGGTCCATGGCGCTTGGTTTTATCCAGTCCAGAAAGCTGCTTCTCACCCTTGTATCTTCTTATGACCCCCAGGATTTTGGTAGGATGCTGCTTTTGGCTCAATCCATCACCTTCTACTCTCTGTTGTAAGGTGTGGAGCTGCTGGAAAGACTTGCCACCATGGGGAGTACGAGGGGGGGTGGCGACAGCAACTTCCATTGTGTCTCCCCAGCCCTGAAGCTAGGTCAGCTGGAGTGGACTTTTTATTATGTGACAGTCACCGGAAAGATGACAGAACTTGCCTGCGATTTCATCCAGAGCTCTCCTAGAATGGGTCGACAGGGTCCATTGGAGCGGGACAGCTGAGAAGGAAAAACACTGCACTCTGTAGCTACCAGGTCCAGTTCATTCGAAGACCAGCTACTATGGGATTAGGATTTCAGGATGGATTGGTCACCTGTCGTGCAAGACGGGTCTCTTTGTGGTCACCCCTGATCTCGTGTCAGGGTTCGGGAGAAATTCCATAATGCCACACAGCATGGGTTAGGCAAGAGGCATCACTGAGGGAAGAATTACTGAGGTGCATCAACGAGGGAAAAGCAGGAGGCTTCCGTTCCCCTATCGCCCCGCAGGGAGGAGTTGTGGGCAGGGTGCCCTGCTGGGTATGTGACAGAACTGCCCCCTGATGCTGCGGGGTAAGAAAGTATTTTCCTTAACGCTTCTGGGTCCCTGGTTGGATCTGAAAGTTAAACTGACAAAGACAGATTAGTGGGATAAAAGCATACAAATTTATTTAATATAAGTTTTATGCAACACGGGAGCCTTCATAAGGAACCGAAGACCTGAAGAAACAGCTAGACCTGAGTATTTTTATCCCAGGTTTGATGAAGAGTGAGCTGTCGTGAAGAAATATGACAGACTGAGGAGTGAGGTAAGAGTAGTGAGCAAGGGGAAACTTAGCAAGCCCTGTTTGCTAGGATCCTTCTCAAAGTCCCTCGTTCTCCCGGGATAAGGATGCTCCTTGCCTCCAGGTGTAGGGCAGGCACCTCCCACAGGAGGGTTTGTGCTGCTTCAGGGGGAAAAGGAGGGTTGGGAGGTCACAGTGTCCTTGCTGCTTCTGCCATTTTCTCAAACTCCTTCAGTTTAAAATATTCAATATGTCAAGGTGCCATATTTTGGGGTAGCATGTCCTGAGCCCAATCAATATCCTTCCTTTTTATTGGGCCGATGTGAGGAAGCAGCTTGTTGCAGGGTGCTGGGGAAATACACCGTGGGAGGCTACTGCTTGAAGAACTTGCCTGGGAATGCCGGTTGTCCCTCACGGGAGGGAAACCTTGGGCCCATTGGAAGCTGCTTGGAGTGGCTGGGAGGTGGAAGGAGGGGACTGCCCCCTTGAGCAGCCTCTTCTAGTGAGAAGTAGCCTCCCGGCCCAGCTGGCCACTGTCCTGGCAACCAAGAATGAACATGAGCGTCACTTCCAGCTCTTCTGACCATGGCACCCCAGGGCAGGGGTGAGAAAGAAGACAGAAGCGGGGATGAATCCTGGCTTTTGGGCCTGGACAGTTGGACATCTAAAGGAGGAGGAGGAGGGGGGTGGGCAGAAAGAAGACAGGGAGGAAGGGGGAAGTTTGAAGAAAAGACTTAAAGGTATTTATATAGGAAAGCATCCACTATATCCTTGGTGCACAGACAAATGAAAATATGCCGAATACCCAAACTAGTAAGCCTGCCAGGTTTAAATCATCTTCTTGGCTATTTTCTACTATGGTGGGTTAAAAGATGAATATTTACGCATTTATTTAAGATGAAGAAAAGTTCTGCTCTTTTACTCTCATCCCATTCCCCGAATAATAGAAGAGGAAAGCAAAAGTTTCCCATTGCAGTTTTTACTTTGAGCTATTAGGTAGTTTAGCCCATAATGCCCTTGGACTGACCCTTCTGCAAGTCAGAGCAGTGAGGTGGGCTATGGCGCTAGCAACCTGCATCTAGAAACAACAGGTGGACACAGGTATTCATCACGGCATCGTTTTTTACATAATAAAAGGGGGCACCTAAGTGGCTCAGTCAGTTGAGTGTCTGGCTCTTGATCTTGGCTCAGGTCTTGATCTCAGAGTTGTGGGTTTGGGCCCTGCATTGGGTTCCAGGCTGGGCATGGAGCCTACTTAAAAAAAAAATTTAAAGAAGAAAAAATTGAAAACAATGAAAATGATTATCAAAGGAATATTCATTACAATACATCCTGTTACGCAATTCACTAGAATATAATGCAGCTGTAAAAACAATGCTCTTTTAATGTACTACTTAATGACATCCACAATTCATTGTTAGGGGGAGAAAAAGCACCAAACAGTACCTATTCTATGCTATCATTTGTATTAAAAAATGGCGGTGGCAAGGGTATGGGTATATACGGCCTTGTATGAGCATAGAGTATTTCTGGAAAGATACGCAGGAAACTGGTAATGCTGGTTGTCTTTTGGAAGGGGCAGTAGGTGGCTGGGAACAGAGGTGACAGAGAGATATTTCACTGAAATAAGTTTCATGTGAATATATTATACATTCTGAAAAAATATGTGGTAAAAACAGCATGTGAAGCCTTAGGTTTACAATCTCTTTCAGACAGAGTCTTCCTGCATTTGCTTGTGGTCTTTTGCCAACATGTCTGTGATACCATTTTTTCTGGATTCTTTTTTGCAAAGCAGTAGAACACACTTCTGTTCTTTTAAGAGTGTGGGTTTGGAGTCAGACGGACGCCGTTTGAGAGCTGGCTCCTCACCGCCTACCTGGCTGTGGGAATTTCGGCAAGCCGCTACCAGAACCTCGGAGGCCTTGTTTACAAAACGCTCACAGCAGAGGGAGTGATCCAAAAGGGAGCAAGGAGTAAGCGCCCTTCTGCGCCACGCTGAAGTCAACACACCGTCTCTGCCTCCTGCTGCCTTAGAAGCCAGTCACTAAGCCAGCCCCAGGTCAAGAGGTGGGAACGTAGGTTCCACATCTTCAAGGGAGGAATAGCAAAGAGGCTGTGGGCATATTTTAAAGCGACCACAGAAGAGTAACTATATAATGTATCTTTTACACTCAGGCACTTTAAAGAATGAAAGGTAGTGTTATTAATATCAAGGCCGGATAATAAAGGTAAACTGGGGCTCTCCTGGGCAAACTAGGATGGGTGGTCACTTGGCTACTGGTGTCCCCATAACCTCTCATGGAAATAAATCTCAGACCGAGACACGTGCACAAATATCTATTACAGACTGCCTCTCGAACACTCATCCTTCTTGCTCTGGAAGTTCAGTGCAATTCAGGCTCCCTGATCATCGAGGAACTCCAATGAGCACTTTGCCTGAGAGGCTGGTTCCCAGGAAAATGAGAACATGTCCTGACTGAAGATACCTAACTTTCTAACTGGATCAGACAAGAGAATCCTCCATTAAAAGAAGGAACGTGGGACAGAATTCTAAATCTAGGAGTTTCTCCCCAGGGTGTTAGTTGCCGGCTCCTCGTGCAGCACGTCATGCATTTCGCCCTTACACTCCCCCTTTCAGTCCCCTTAGGTGCAGATTCAGACGGCACTGTCTGACCTTCTTGCAGAAATGTCATCCAGAGCACAGTGTCTTTCAAGTGCTACCCACTTTTCAAGCAGGTAGTTATGATTAGAATACTTCAGGTGTTAACAAATATCTCCTTGGGTATAGATTAAAACTGATTTAAACAGACCCCTACACATCACACTATCTCTTCTGAAGTACTTCGGGTAAATTTCACATGGTGTAAAAACTCAAGAACTGGCTCCCTACGCAGCCTTCGGTTTTTAACAATTCCATTAAAAACTATCATTTCAAGGGGAAATGGAAGTTACAGTCTAGAGAGATTTAGACTAGTAGTTAACAAATGTTTTTCCTACAGAAATTTCAATGATGAATTATTTTCTGTAAAATTGAAACAGAGCAAATCTGGTACTGGATTACCTCTAGTTTCTCTTCAGAGTTACCGCCTCTCCTTTTACTATCACAGCAGCAATATTAGCACCTTTGTCATTAATTTCTATTATGAATAAAACCCCAAACCACCTACTGAAACAGAGCAAATAGAGCAGCTTGTTTTCCAGCCCCCTTCCAACTCTTGGTGTCCTTCATGATATCATCATAGTAGCAGCCGTGCCCTCCGTCGCTGATGGTATCATAGCCACCTCACATTGCCAAAATCTGGTGCTGAGGGAGAAACACCTTTCAAACGCTTTGTCTGATATTCGAGGTGTGCCATGATTTGGCCCAGCACTATTCTATAAAAAAAAATATGTGCAACTTAAAAATTTCTACTGGTCACATCTAAAAAGTAAAAAGAAATACATGGAATTAATCTTAATATTATTTTATTTAATCCAATATATCCTGAAGGGGTTCAGAGCATGCCAACCGAAAATATGCCATTCTGACATAAGGATTATTGTTGCCGCAGGCAGTTGGAAAAAAGCAAACAGAAGAACTCTCTGCCCTTCCCCTTTCTCTTAGAAAAGGAAGGATGATTCTTAATCACCGGAGACAAGTCTAGACTCTTTACAGCCCAGAAGTGGGACCAAAGGAATCGATACAAACAAATGTTCCTAAAAAATATCCTTATCTTCCATTAATTTTTTCATATATTTGCCTTCCCACAATTTACCAACTCTGGAAACTCAAAGCCCTTTTCCTTTGTCTTGTCACTTCTCCGCAAACTAGTCATTCTTCGTTAAGACGCTATATAAGCTTAAATTCTAACCACTCTTTTGAGTATTCATCACTGATGAATACTCAGTGTGTATGTGCAATGCACGAATTAATAAAATTCTGCTTGTCTTTGTCTTGTTAATCTGTCTAATTTTCAGGGCCCCAGCTAATGGACCTAAGGTGAGTAGAGGAAAAATAAAAATAAAAATATTTTTTTTCTCTGTTATAATCCAATGCCTTGTATTTTCATAGGCAGTATTTTCTTTTCTTGAAAATTCCTTCCCCTGTCTCAGTCTTTGGAAACTTGCCTGTCTTCCAGGTCATCTCAAAGGCAAAACAAAGCTTTTCCACCTGGACCAGATGTCCTCACTCATTTATTCTACGATGGATTATCATAATAGATGCATACATATTGTTCCTCTTTATTGTCTTCTTGAGAGGAAGTATTGAGACTTGTTTTTGTCTCTCAGGTTTATCAGATTGCATTGTACATAGTAGGTGGTCATTAAGTATTTGTTGTGTTAAAGTAGATTGCGCTGGATTCGCTGCAAAGGAAAGGAACCTCTCTATTGAAAATCAAGCTACTGATAGCTTGTGAAACATCTGCCATGGCAATATGTTTTCTACCTACAGGAAAACCAGAAGCTTGCCAAGTCGTCTCTCTATATCCAAAGCAACTGTTAACTGGATGAAAATTGCTCACATTGTGTGGTAATTCAAAAAAAGTCCTCATCATTAAATTGATGATTATATTTTATTTTGCTCTTATCACTTTGAGGCTGGGCAGGGTTCCCCACCCCCTTTGGTATAGTGTCGATTAACTTAACGAGAATATTCTCCGTCATTTCTTAGAAAACTGCCAGTTAGTCTGTATCAGGCAGGGAGGATGTTGAAACGGATGGAAAGAAATAATAACTACTTTGACTACGTATTTATAAAGTGCTCACATCTCCCTGGTCCCATTCTATCTCAAAAGAGAATTCATCTGTGCTTGGGAAAATAGTAAAGTTAGCACTAGAGCATGACATTTCCTCTTTCTGAATTCTGTCTTCCTTCACTCGGCTTCTTTCTGTCTGCTGTGAGGCTGCAGAAACACCAACCTGCTTTCCTCTTAAAGGTCCCAGAGCTGAGGGACCTTCCTTCCCTGCAAAATAGGAAAAATTACCTCATACCAAAGGTGATTTATTACTAGTATCTAAAGTGTTACTTCTCTTAGGTATTTGCACTGTAATTATTTGACAATAGAAATGAAGCCCTTGTGGGTCTCTGGCGTAACTTGAGTCACAGTCTTCAGGCTTTCTTATATGTATAAATACCAGTTTCTCATTCACTGGTAGCACTGGACTTGGCAGAATGCAGGACCTCCCCAGTAAGAGGCAATTACTCCATGTTAAGATTGGAATCTGACGTGACAACCCCTGGGTTAACCATTCACCACTGACTGAGATATTGAGCAAGTTAGTAAACTTCTCTGAGCTTTGTTTCTTGTGGATGATACTATTGAGCCCATAAAATCACTGTGAGGTTTAGAGGAGATAAAGATACACTCTATGTATAGTACATAAAGTGCCTGATGCATAGGAAATGCTCAATAAACATGAGATATTATTATCTTCCTTTGAGAAAAAGACACCCATTTAACCTACATTTTAATGCCTCCTGTACTGCAGACCCTATGTTGGCTTTTTACATATGACCTTTCAGGTTAGGACACACATACAAAATGGTAATTGTCGCAGTACACTGGGGTGAGCAGGTAAGGTTGCCCAAAGCCAAAGGAGAGCAGCCCAGGGACTCCAACCAACATCTTGGCATCTTTGTAATGCATTTGTGAAGGGTAGCAGAATGCGCTACCCCAAAACATGCCTTTTTGGCATACGGATTATTTTGACCTGATAGTTTTGAGAAACAGCAGACACAGGAGAAGCTCTAAGATCAGAACAGAAGTCACCCTTCTAGGGTAAGGGAAATTTACATTAGAAAGGGGTCTGTATCAGGAAAAGGGCTATTGCCAGAGATGACTTTTTTTACCAGAGACTTATCTGCATCACAGGGCAACCTTTGTTTGCACAGTATTTCCTCTTCTCACCTTCCTTTGAATTGCCTCCCTGCCCGTGAAGCCCCAGACCACTATCTTTTTCTCCAGCCTCAAAGCCTTTTGAGTCATATCTTTGTGGGATTTTAATTAATTAATTAAATTTTAAATTATTTAAAATTGATATAATTAACTGCATAATTCATTTTAATTACAATTACGCACTTAATTAAAATTGGTTTTTTCCTTCTGTTAATCTGTCTTTTGTTATGGGGGTCTCAACCAAGAACCTTGAGGAGTAAAGGGAAAATAATCTAACCCCACATTTTATTATTTCTACATTTGGGATACCATGGTGTCTCAGAACACCACTTGGAAGTTTTGCCGTAAAGTGTTATTGTTCCCCATTATACATGGGAGGGAAACTGAGGCTTGGGAAAGTTAAGGCTACATAGCTCATGAGTACCTAATAGATAGTGGGGCTGTTGCTAAAAAACAGTGGTGCTGAGAGTTGATCTTCAATAATCTTGGAAATACTTAGTCAAATCAGCATATATTTATTACAATGTTTGCATCAGTTATTTTTTCATTAGACATTCTGTTTTGAGACAATGGTAGGTTCATATGCAAATACAGGACAACATCAGAGTAAAGAGGATGAGCTCAGTGTTCAAACACTCATTTCAAGGTACGTGGGAGATGTCTGGGCACAATGACTAGGAGGATATGTGGGGCAAGAGCTCTACAGAGAGGTCTAAGCTGCAGATAAGGATTCATCAGTCTTCCTGCCATGTGTAAGAGGAGACAGGACCCCAGGGACAGAAGGGTTCCCACAGAGACCAGGGACACAGAGAGAAGACAGAGAGCAAGACAAGTCACTTCTCTTTTCTTAACTGCAAATTGCATGTAATGAGAACCCTCAAGCCCACCTCATATTTCCAGGAAGGGAAGTATGTACCACAAGGGTTAAAACATTACAGAATTTTATAAATTCAAAGTATTGCTACTATGATAAAGACAACCTTAAAACAGAACTATAGTGAAATACTAGCAAGTTTTCGGTGCTTTTTATTTGTCCTTTAGCCCTAAGCACTTTTTTAACCTTCTCCAAACATGTAAGTCATGCTCTCATTTTTGAAGAAGTCAGAAAGGCAGACATGCAATTACAGCGATATTCTGAGCAGTTGTTCAGGCATAAACAGCAGCTTCCATAGCACAGAATCTTGTAATTAGGGCACGTCCTCCACCACAGCTCCAGAAAAGGTGGGAGGGGACCACATAAAGCACCAAAGATCATCACTGAAAAAATGAAAAAAGCAACATCCAAATGTATCTCTTTTTCCTCTAGCACATTCATCTTAGAATTCTACACTTGCATATTGCTCTGACTACCTTCTGCCAACACAAAGGTGACAGGAGTGCAGGGTACCCACATGTGAGAGAGCCCTCCTGCAAATCAAAACCTATCTAGTTATATCTGGTAATCCCTGCCCCCCTCCATTTCTACCGCCATCGCCGGCCTCACCACGGGGGTGACTGGGTTCCTTTGCTTTCTTTGAAAAGATCCTTTTAGAAAAAAAAATTAATAGGATTCATGAATATTACAGTGAAAGCCCAGAGAAAGGACACCAAACTGGTTAATAAAGAAAATGTGCAAAAGCACCTAACTACACAAAAAATTCCATGCTAAACCATTATATACTCTATGTGACTGGGAAATGAAATCACCGATTTCCAAATGTTCAAGAGAATTCTATCAAAGTTACACATGTGTTTATTGGGCTGATTCCCTCTTGTCATACCGAGGGAAATAGGAATTATTTATTCAAATTCTTCCTGTCATATTGATTAACGAGTGCTTTCTTTAATCTGGCCAGTACCAATCTGCTGAGGACTGTGAACTAGTCACCATGTTAGGCTCAGGGTGAGGTCTATAGCTCACAAAATTTAGTCTGGTGGACATTAGTGATATAATAGAATCCTGATTGTGATGTTATCAAAATGTCTCTTACATTTTTAAAGAATTCCATATTGACCAAGGGACCTCAGGAAACCAGAGGAGTTTATACTGTGGATTCTCCATATTTGCTAATATTTGTTTTGGATAAAGCTATCTATAGCAAATTATCTTACATATCACTATTTTCCAAGAGGTTGTGAGCTAACAGCTAAGGGTCCCCAGTAAAGAGTTGAATGAAGGAGACCTGTCCAGATACAGTAAAGAATCCGACACCACCAGATGATGTGCCAACTACTGCAGGAAGTCCCTCTGCATAGGGACTAAATATAGTTGTGCAGCATGCCTAGGCATTAAATCCGTAGGGCTGGTTCATGGCTTAATAATGGATGAAATTCAGGAAGATATGAAGTGTATATAAAGAGTATAAAGTGATAAAAGTGTCCTCCCATGTCTCTGCTTTTCATCTAGGCTTTTTCTGCATTGGGAAGAATCACCTCCACTTACTAGCAAACTTAGCAGTGCTGAGAAAAGCTCCTGGCACGGAGAAGCAGGGTGATGCCGCACCGTGCGTCCGGTGGGGTGGGGGGAATCATGTGGAGGGCTGGTGTTGGGACTCAATATGGACAGAAACGGTCCTTTGCAAGTTGGGGGCAGGGGGGATAGTGTTGGGGGCAGGGAAAGGTAGTGAATGGAAGAAACACAAGAGTGATTCTCTGCTTTTACTGGAATGTGTGGCTTCATCTTGCTTGCTTCTAAATCCAGAATGGGTTTCGTAGGTTGGCTGTCTCTTCATCTCAGTCTCTCAAGACTGAGAAGGAATACCAGCCAGTTTCATTCATAATGCATTCAAGAAATATTTATTGCACATCTGCTATGTGCCAGGGTATTCCAGGAGCAGTGAACGAGTCAAGGAGTTCATATTCTGGGTTGGGTGGGGGTGGGGGATAAACATTCTAAAGAATAAAAAGCCAACCTCCAGGTAGCTCTGATCCTTCTGGTAACCCTGACCCAAGTAATCACCATATGACATGTTTGCATGTCCTTGGCTTCCCACCCCAATGCTCTGCCAACATGGAACCATTGGTATAACAAGCCACTCGTTCTTGACTCCTGTGCACTCAGTGTCAGCCAAGATTACCCATCCTCACAGTCTCACTCTCGGCCCCATTCAGTCCTATGCATTGACTGCAACAGAAGTTTTTAGGATTTAACCAAGAACCAAGGCCTGAGGTTCCACTCCCCACTTTCCACTTTGTTGGAATTACTGGCACAACCATGCCACCTGCTCAGCCCTTGTTTTGCTACAAGCCCTCGCTTTTTGTATATGTACCTCTCCGTGTTTACTCGTGTATACACTTCTCTGCCAGCTGTCACAAGTGACCAACAGACGACTCCCGGCACACTAACTGCTCTGGTGCCCGCCACAGGTGCCTGTGCTGAGAGACCACAGGATCCTTCCTCCTTCCCATGCACAGCAGCAGGTGCTACCCTTAGACCCCAGTAGGGGTGATGCCCCCAGACATCACTCAGCTCTATTGGAACTATTCTTGTGGACACTGCCCTTTTTTAAAACCAGAATAACCAGCTCTCTGAGACTGGGGCCTAGACATCCCAAGGAGGTTGGAAGAGTGGAAGTGAAAGCCCCCAGCCCCTGCCCTTGCCATGGATCCATGGGATAAATTTGAGGGCATACCTGGAGTTCGGGCATTTACCAAGCACTTCCCTGTCGTACCTCTAATTTGTGATTACCATCTGACGATGTTGTTTAGGCATCGTATGTCATTATAAGAATCATCACTGTTTGCATACAAGATACTTTTACCCAGGTAAAAGCAAGTGCTTGGTGTTGGTTGATGACCAGCTCTGTGCAGTGCTAACAAATGATAACATCTGAGAAGAAAGGGTTCCCACCAGAAGCAGGTTTGCCACTTGTCTCAGGTCTCACCACCTCCCACTCTCTTTCTTCTCTTCTCCACTCAATAACTTGGTCATTTGCTGGTCTGCAAGAGAGTTTGGGGTGGAAACCGTGTCCTAAAGGCTCATAAATTAAATGAGAGGCATGGCCTCCAAGAATCAGACCTTCCAGGCACTTTGATGTCATGGGGAGATCATGAAAAGGAGTCAGATAAAGCAATATGACAAACGAATGCAAAGTAAAATCATATTAGCCCACCTATAAATTCTAGAGTCACCTGGAATGAATAGAGATGCAATAGAGAGATGACAGTAAAAGGAGGCTGGCTGGAAACGAGACTCCTCCCAAGGTAATGAGTATGGTGCCTGCTGGCAGTCTGCGCCACAGTGGCCGCCAGACAGGAGGAAAACTGGCCAGGGATGATAGGGGGAAAAGCCGATGTCTGTGACAAGCTGTCAGACAGTCATTAGCATTCCCTTGACCAAAGAGGAGTTTAGATTTGAAAGTCTCGCCTGATCAAACACACTTTCTGTGTAATGAAGTATTGAGCCAACCCTTGGAATAAAAACCTGAAAGTCTCCTTGGAACTACACTGCCATTTGGAACACATTCATCGTCTACTTATGGGATCATACGGCCATTGGGTCCATTTCTTTATTAAATTTCAATTATTAAAATGGAAGAAAATTACTTACTTTATTTAAGGTGGAACCGACATCTGATCCAGGTTGTTTCTTCCAAACAAGGTAACAAGGGTGTTGGTAGTTCCGATGTAATAAATAGTACTTAAGTTGACCTAATACATTTCTGAAGAACAAACTAATATAAGTCTGAAACAGGCAGTTTAAATAGAATTGATTTTTTCCCTTCTGATAAATTTCTTTTATCTACTTTTACACTATATATGTTTAAGTATATAGTATATTCAGTATATAGTATTTACATGTATATAGTATAGTATATAGTGTGTGTGTATGTATATATGTATATATATATATATATATATATATATATATATATATGCACTTTAAATGCATTTGCTTTTTATTCAAAGAACAGAAACACCACTTTTTCAATTTGTTGTCCAAATTTTAGAAGGTGTAATCTTTTTACCACATATTAGTGTTAACAAATACATATTCAAATTTCCTAAAGAAAGTCACTTAGAAGTGTGTCCTATGTTCATACTTGTTGCATTACCAAAAATAAACACCAAATTTACCTAAGGTACGTTGAATCTATGCAACAGCATGATTCAAAGATCAGAACAACTGGGCTGCCATCCCATTCTTAGATTCTCAGGAGTCTATAATTAATTTTCTATAACTCACCTTGGGTATATATCATTAGGATTTGTCTGGACAACAGAGAGTTTAAGGAACCCTCAGGCTGAATCACATTTTTGAAGATGTTTGTTTCTTATCCAGTTAACAGCTTCGTGTCTGAGAGGTTACCTCCAAACTCCAAGAGCTGCAAGGAGAATAGAACCTGTGTTTGGAGACTGTGATTGCTGGGATGTCTACAGCCCTAAGCCTGAAGTCCTAGAGGGGGCACCTGGGTGGCTCAGTCAGTTAAGCACGCGACTCTTGATTTTGGCTCAGGTCATGATCTCAGGGTCGGGAGATGGAGCCCCAGGTCAGGGCCCAGGCTCAGTGGGGAGTCCTCTTGGGATTCTCTCCCTCTCTCTCTCCCTCTGCTCCTTCCCCCACTCCCACACTCTCTCTCTCTTCCCTCCTCCCCCTCTAAAATAAATAAATAAATCTTAAAAAAAAAAAAAAAAGGCCTAGCGGATTATCATGCAATAGATCTTCTCCATGCAGACTTAGGTTCCTCAAAAATGCTCAATTAAGTACTATTTAAGGGAAAGAACTTAAAACCTTGTACTGAAAAAGTAGGAAACCTTGGCAGGCTCTGGTTGTATGCAAACTTTCTGGCAGCAAAACCAACTTTGAATCCAGATAATCTTCCCAATTTCACAGCTCTAGCCGGTGTATGTTTTAAGAACATACTATACATGTAAGGATTTTCTAAACTCCCTGCATCTTCTCATTGTAGAGACCTTGAAAATGGATCTGGTGCTCCAGTGGCTCATGAGATGATACAATAACTGGACAAGAAGAGAGATAGTAAAGGAGAGAGATAGGCTGGGCTGTCAGGTCCAGGTTCCACCATTTTCACTTGACCCCGTTGCCACTGACGAAGGGAAAGGAGCTGCCCTGGGCAGATGGATGTACAAGGAATGCCAACTGGAAACATGCTGGCGGGAAGGGGAAAAGATACTGAGCTAATGCATTAGACATGGAAAGCTCAACAACACCTCAGACACGTTGGGCTTTCAAGATCTAATAGCTCATGATAAGAATGACTACTTGAAATGATTTTATATTCAACATGTACTCTTACAATTTAGACTGTCATTACATTTGTTTTATATCAATAAGAGTGATTACGTAATGCCCAGCTTTTTGACTCGCTCCTTAACACACGTTACATTGTATCAAATCATTTAAGACATGGATTAAAATGAAAGGCACGTGGACGCCCTCATTAGGTTTCAGTTGCATTTAGATCAGGGCATTGGGCTTTGCAATGAGTTGCTGCAGTTGGAACATAAGCTCCAGATCTTTGGAAGCCTGTACTGACGGTTTGGATATCGAACCCTGGTCCTTAACCTGATGCAACTGGCATCCTTTTTCTCTCAGATTATGTTCTTGCACCATGTATTACAAACCTCTGAAAGAGGATGATACATTTTAGGTAATTACAGTGTTTGTTATAATCCTAAATTAATAAGAACACATTAAAATTTGGGCCCTATAAAAACAATATATTCTATAGCTTTTGTTCAAAGATATTTAAGAAATAAAGAACTTTTATTTAAAAATAACTATATTGGTGTCATTATCAGTTACTAGACTTCTATGAAAGGAAGGTATATACAAAATGCCCCCAAAGGCTGAAGGAGTTGTAAGATCGAAAAAAAGGTCAACAAGTCCAGCTTGACTTGAAATGGTTTATTAAGGTGATTTACATACAGAAGCATGTCTTAGGCTGCCACAATACAAGCAGATCTCCACAACTCCACTCCGGTATAGCCCTACAGGCTGGAGAGTACATGCTAGGAGACCATCCAGGAGGGGAATGTTTGAGAACAGGTGTGTGTTATAGTTCTAACTCCAGGGCATATCAGAGATGTTATGCCCCAAGGATGTGTTCAAGAAGGCTTCAGGTCACAGAGTGATCATTATGGTGGATTTGTCCAAGATGGTGTGATTCACACAATACCTTTTTGATGTATAAAAGTAGAGAAATCTGTCACATAATCTCTACTGCTGTTCTTGTCATTTGTAGGATATTCCAGAAATTTCAAAGGCTTTTTTTGCTAAAATATATTGTGTCATAATGCAATAAGATTATCCTTTTTATAGACAACTATCATTGATGGAATCAAGGGTTGTTTTTCTAAAATGGCCCCAGATATCCTTGGGTTTTTTGTTTTGTTTTGTTTTTCTTTTTTCTACACAAAATCTCCAATGGAAAAATATCCATGGAAAAAGTCACTCAATTGTTGCATATATGTTGTCACATTAGCTGTGATGGTCAATTCTTCATTTTCCAAAACTGTCCAAGAAAAGGAAAGTCATTTCAACACCCTTTATCCCAACTAGAAATGTCCTGTAAAAGCAAATAATTTCTCTCTGTCTATGCCATGTTCTCATTAGATCACTATTTAAAGGAATTATTTGTGTTTATTTTCATGTTTGAGTACAGTTGCTACATGTGCTAGGTGAAGGATAGAATTTCTGTTCTTTAAATTGTCAACTAAAGTATTACTTTGGTGTACATAAACACATATTTCTCATGGCCTTCAAAAGGAAATTTAACAGGGTTGCAGATTTAACTTACACTACAACTGAGATTTGTTCCTTTATTTTTATTTATTTTTTAAATTTTTGTTTATTTTTTTAAAGATTTTATTTATTTATTTATTTATTTATTTATTTATTTATTTATTTATTTATTTATTTGACAGAGAGAGAGAGAGCAAGCACAAGCAGGAGGAGCAGCAGGGGGAGAAGGAGACTCCCCACTGAGGAGGGAGCCAGACGTGAGGCTTGATCCCAGGATCCTGGGATCATGATGTGAGCTGAAGACAGACGATTAACTGACTGAGCCACCCAGGCTCCCATGTTCCTTTATTTTTATCCATAAATATTATGGACTTCCCCGGACTTCTGGTAGTGGTGATGGTTGGGGGGAGGGGGAAATCATTAACTTTTAGCCCTTATCTGTTTGAAATCTTAGCTCAAATGAATAAAGGAACCAATTCCTTTAAATAATGCTCAGCTTTGGGGAAAAAGACAAAAAAAAACACAAAAAACCAAAGAGCCTCTGTGATCTTTTATATTGCCTGTCCCCCAACTCCTCTCCAAAATGGCTTCTATGGGTATGGGTATGGCTTTCATGACTCCTGGGACTACTAGTCTTTGAGGTGATGGACCAACTTCCCCTGGTTGGTTCTTGCCCAGTTGATACTTGTGTCTCAATTGTGTGGCGACTGAACAGCATAGAGTGCCCCCAACATCCCTATGGGTGCTGTTTTGGCATTATCTGCATGCTCCTCTCTGGTTCCCACACAAATTTTCACTTTTTCATATTCTTCTGGACCTCTTCTTCAGTGCCAATGGTTAGGAACCATTATAGCAGTCCTGAAGGTCTTCATGTGGTTAGAGCTCATCTGAAGGATCTGTGGCCACTCTGTCATCTGGTCTCCCTTTACTGACTCAGTCCCACTTTGGTTTCTCAGGGGCTACCAACACTTCTGAGTCCCTGGCCTGGAGATTTGCTCTGTAACCCTCTCTACAGAGCACCCAATCCCATATCAGCAACTTCCAGTTTCAGCAACTGCAGGATCCTACATACACCACATGGGAACCAAGCCACTTGGGGAAACCACAACCTCCTACCGACCTTCTGCACAGCTAAATCACGTGGGTTCTCCACAGGTTGGTGCAGAGCAGTCCATGAGGCAATCCCTCTTAGAGTTTCAAGTGAAGAGCTGGGGCAAGAGTCCCTCTGCCCTCTCTCCTTTCGAGTTTTCCTCACTCATCAAGCTGGGGTAGGGGGGTATAAGCCATTCCTGCACTTTGCTGTCTCAGTTTTCCTTCTCCATCCTACTTCCCTCTTTCCACCATCCCCTGGGAAGAAAGACAGGTGGGTTGCCTTCCATTTTGTGATGTATCTTCTTTTGCATAGCCGCAGGTCTTGGAACTTTTCTGTCAGGTAGCAAAAGTTTCTTCTATAGCCCACAGAACTCTATAAACTGGATTGTCCAGGCTGAGACTGTGAAATGTTAAAGAGGAGAGGTAAGAGTATTTGGAAAATCCTCTCTCAAGGCAATAGCCTGACTTGGAAGTCCTTTTTATTTTTTTTCTGCATAATCTTATTTCTTACACCAGAATCTGAATAATATAAAATAATGTCTTTTGCATTCTTTCTTACTATAAATCCCAATCTCCATCCCTGCACCCCTATGCCCCACCCCCTTCAATTAGATAGGTATTCAGGCCAACTGGGTGAAGACCACCCTCTCAGAGGGACAAAGAAAGAAACACATTACTAATTTTCATAATTTTACCCTGTTACAAAATAAACATGCTGCCATTGGAAGTCACCTCCTACATAGAGACAGATGATGTGCCAGCTACCAATTCCTTAACAAAAATCATGGAAGAAGCAAAGATTTGGTTTTTATCTCCTGGTGGAGATTTTGTTACTATACAAGGACTGAGCATTTTTTGTTTTTGTAAACAAATTTCTTGCAGCAACTGTATGATAGTGTATTATACAGATAGCTACTCCTGTATAGGCAGAAAAGCTTGACAGTTTACCAATCATAGCAGGGGGTACTATCAGTGCAAACTGATCCACACAAATGAAGAGTTAGCTTATAGAAATCCTGGATGACATTGAACACATTGATTCCTTTTATAGTAACTGAAGCAGTACACAAAAGAATTCATTTATACTCTCTCCCTTAAATACTGCAGAAATACCAACAGTTGACTACAGCCATTATTATCACATAGCTTGTCAACTAATCCCTACTTTAAGAGGGAGGACAGATTTTGCATTTTCTATAACTTACTTCCAGATATTCACATAAATTTTAAAACAAATCTTATCATTGGACAAGGAAACATGCTGAAGCCTCTTTGGTGCATCTCCTTTCAATACATCTTTTTAACAACATTTCTAATGCACAGAAATCTACCCATTACAGGAACTTCTTTTCCTTGGCATACGAATGTGATACTTAATAGGATGCTTGTATGTTTGTGTCCAGAGCTCCTCAAGTCATACAGACTCACATGTCCTCAAGGTTGTGCTATGATCAAATCACTCCCTTGTACATGCATGATAACAAGGTGTATCTTCTCACAATAAAAAAAAAATCTTCAATTTCAATGTTTGAAATAGCAAGGTACATAGTACACATGGTGGTTGGTGAGCTCCATCCCTCTCTAGTCTACAAGTAAAGTTGAATGAGATTTCTGGTTCTTTTTGTGTCTATACAACATGGCACAAAAAACTGACAAAGATATCGAATTTGGCTATGGAATAAACCACAACCAAAATATTAAGAATTAATGGCCAACCACTCAGGCAAACTTATCTATGCTGCTGACATGCCATTATCTACACATGTATCAAGAAATACCCCCACAATGTTGTAAGATAGGTGGAGCCACAACCTAACAGCTCTATATAATAGAATCAACTCACGGACACACACATTATTACTGGCAATTGCTTTTTTATATTTTAAGTAATAGCAGGGAGTTGTGCTTGATTTAGTTATGTATAGTGGTGAATTGGCCATTAGCAAGATGTGGGGCCAACAAATCCCACTGTGACAGCTAAATATGTATTCTTGATGGTGAAATCAGGCATGTCTCCCTCTTCCAGGAAGGGAAGAGCTCCAATAAACAGCCTCTAGTGTAGAGGATTGAAATGTAACACCCAACATCAAGACATGGTATAGGTTCTATATGTGACATCCCAGGTAATAGTTGGAAATATAAATCAAGATCTATGAGTACCTGGTTATCCCATTAAATTCTATCTCCAACTATTTTCAACACTGGCTGTTGGTGAGGCCGAGTTTTGCATGGTGAAAAGATGGAGGAGGTGGGAGGCTGGTGATCAGTAACCAGCTCAAGTCTCAATCCTTTATGCCCCAAGAGCAAAACAGTAAGAATTCAGTTAATTGAACCAACACTTGTTCTTTCAGTGAACATCTGGTGTTACTCCAGAATGCTCCTGGAGGCCTTAGCTCTTATTTTCAACAGTCTAACAAAGTATTCCCTACATATACATACTCTCCCTGAGGTGAGTTCTGCTCAACATGGTTTTATTAATCTTATATGTCTCCAGAAATGTTTTGGTGCCTCTAATAGATTAGTGTCCCTGCCAGATGCCCAGTTAACCTTCTTAACCTGGCTCTGAAGACAGACCCTAGAAAAGTTTTCTCCTTTCTCTGGGTGGCCATGTGTTAATGCAGTTTATTGAGTGAAAAAAAAATGTAGTTCATCACCCTACAAAAGGCTAGAACCCCTCATAACTGATATTCCATGGGACTATGGAGAGCAGAGGGAGACACAAGACTCATACCATCATAGAATCAGGGAATCATAGATAAGAAATGTAGATAGAGGGCCTATTTTATATTTCCTTCTTTCTTCTTTTTCCTTTCCTTTCCCTTTCCCTTTTTCTTTTTTCCTCTTTCTTTTTTCTTTACTTTTTTCTCCTTCCTTCCTTTCTTCCTTCCTTTTTTTTTCTTTCTTTCTTTCTTTCTTTCTTTCTTTCTTTCTTTCTTTCTTTCTTTCTTTCTTTCTTTCTTTCTTTCTTTTCTTTCTCTTGAAAATATAAGCCGATGTCTTTGCAACTTGATCATGATTCAAGGAGACTGAGCAAAATACTATAACATAATCACTTATAGTGGCAAGTAAGATCCCTGGGCCCCATTTTCTAGAGAAATAAATCTCATCACACGGATGAGGGCTGACATGGCTTAGCTTAGGGTTAGATATTGAGAATGAAAATATAAGAAACTAGAGTGGGGTTCATCCTAATTTGCTGTTTTCCAGCATAGACCTGATTGGTTCAAGTACACAACTTAATAATAATAGTAAAAGAATTATTAAGTTTTCACATGTCCAAGACACTGTGCTAAGGAACTTACATGCATGCTCATGATATTGCTTATTCCTACTTTATAGATGAGGAAAGTGAGATTCAAAACTTTCCATAAACTTAAGATTTTCCAGCTGGAAATAGGCAGAGATGGGATTCATACCCAAGAAAATGACTTACTCTCAACCTCATTAATAAATTGGAATAATTCAACCTAACTTGCAGAATGACTGTACCATAGGCAAAAAAATACATGGCAGGCAACTGACATCTAGTACTAGGTACTGAACCACATATAGAAACAAATAGAATCTATTATTTACTTTTGCCTACAATGTCTTCTCTGTAGACTGGGTTATAGCTTCTGTCCATTTCTGTTCCAAACTATGGATTAAAACTCACTTAATATTCTCTCTCCAATCAGTTTCTAAGAGTGTGTTCTTTCCACTGTCCTGTACCTCTTTCCATCACATAATTTTTAATATCAAAGCAAGATAAGGGAGATGTGTTTTTCTCCTGCATTTTCTTTTCCTTTAGAATTTTGCACCATGCATATGTATTAACTCTTCAAAAGGTAAAAACATTAAAAAAAATTACTTAAGAAAGGCACGTTGGAACATACATGCCTATCAGACCTCATCAATTCAGTGATTTTCATGTCATATTTCTAACCCAAATGCTATTCTTGAATTGAAATGTAGGGTTGGTAAGTTCCTTGGCAGTTACGCTTATGTTTTAACTTGCCTTATTACTTAAGGAGTTATATTTTTATCCAGAAAGTATTTATGAAATAGACTATCACCAACACATAAACATCTCTGGAAACATCGACAGGCACTCCCCAAAGCCCAAACAGGAGACATGCAGACCTGAGAAGACTTGCAGGCAATGAGATAAACTCCTTTCCTGAATCAAGACATAGTTGATTTCTATTTAAACAAAACTTTCACACTTGTCCAACAAAAGCTAACACCATCACTTTAGGAATTCTTATTTGGAATACTTCCAGTGTCTCTTTCTAGGTTCTCGGCATTTCTCCGGCTTTGGCTAGTAAGGTCTCCAACCATCCAAGTAAACCTGTTCTGTGTATGCCTCAAGGTGTTCTTTCTGGCTGAGCCAACAGTGTAGCTCCAGGCTTGTTGAGAGTCAGGATTTAAAGAGCACACCCCCCCCCACCCCGCCAACACACACAAAAGGATACTTTTAATCCTATATAGACTCAGATCTCATGTCACCCTTCTGTTTGTATGCCCTTAATTCTCTGTAAGCTTCCTGATGGCTCAATCTCCATGCCTTATTGGCCCATGATCAGTACTTAGTAAGGTTATTCATTCAACAAATGATTTAATCTCATGATTTCCGGTAGCTAGAGTCTCACTCATTGCAAATAAAACTTAAAGTTCAAATAATGGATGAAACCCAACTTCAGCCATTTCCCATTGGATTGACCTTTCAGAAAAGGAAACTAGTAAGTGATAAAGGCCTGGGTGGCAGGGGGCAGTTGGAGTGTCAGAAAGTTGCTCAGGACTAGGCAAGGAAGGTGCCTGAAGACAGTTTTGCCTAACCCATTGCAATCCCAGTTCACTTTGTTTCTCCTGGGGCCATGTGGGAAGGAGCCCCCTCCTATAGAGAGAAGGCCATTCTGACAAATTCAAGCCACAAGCATTCACACAAACAGCATTTATTGACTATATCTTAGGTCCAGGGTCTTGTTGGGGAAGGGGTCTTCTTATTCAAAACAGGAGGGATCCCAGATTGATCAACAGGACTTTTGAGTGATATCCTCCAAGGGAATAGCTAGGCTCATTGGTGATGGGAAAATGGCAGCTCCTTTTGACCAGGCTTGATTTCATCTACATTTTAAGGACATTTCCCAAGTCTTTCTCTTGACTGTTAACCACTATGGACTAAAATCCTTGATGCGCCCCATGAGAGACAGCCTCACACAGCACCAGTTCTTAAGGAGGCGTCCGCCTGCTGGGTCTTTTGGGATCTTGCAATTGACACTGGCTGAATACCTCCTACTATGTTCAAAGCATTGTACTTTAGACTATGGATAGGACAAGGAACAAAAGGGAGATGGCTACTCACTTCAGGAGCACACATACAACTTACTACGCAGGAAATCGTTTCCAAATGGGAAAGATCAGAAACAACTCTAGGGGTCATGATGAAGATACAAAGGCACTTTAAATGAGAAGTCTGGAAGCTTTTTTAGAAAAGAGATTGTGTCTCTCTATATATCTAGGTTATTAGGGTATACTCTGATACACAGAGTTGATGTACTTATGAAAAGTTGTATGGGGTGCCTGGGTGGCTCAGTCGGTTAATCATCTGCCTTCATGATCCCAGAGTCCTGGGGTGTAGCCCTGCTTCAGGCCCTGCACTCAGCTGGGAATCTTCTCCCTCTGCCTCCGCCCTTACCCCCTGCTCATGTTCTCTCACTCTCTCTCAAACGAATAAATAAAAAATCTTAAAAAAAAAGAAAAAAGAAAAATTGTACAAACTGATAATGGTGAGCATTTTCAGAGATCCTGGGGGCTACTACCCTTCAGCAGGTCCTTTGTACTTAATGTGAAAAATGAGCCCTGTCTTGGCTACCCCCACACTTCCACCACCCCTCCCCACATACCCATTACTTCCCAGTTCATACGCAAATATGGTTTTTGCAGACTTTTTAACAAAAAACTTGTAGATGTGTTTTCTTCAGGTTATTTCCTTACTTCTTTTTTTTTTTTTAAAGATTTTATTTATTTATTTGACAGAGAGACAGCCAGCAAGAGAGGGAACACAAGCAGGGGGGAGTGGGAGAGGAAGAAGCAGGCTCCCAGCGGAGGAGCCTGATGCTGGGCTCGATCCCAGAACACCGGGATCACGCCCAAAGGCAGACGCTTAACGACTGAGCCACCCAGGCACCCCCTTACTTCTTATTTTCTGATATAATACCAACATTCCCACGGGGACTGTAGTAACAAGAAAGGAATACAGACAACTTTCCATTCATTTGCAGCATAGTAAAGTGGAAAAAACATTGGCCAGTTTGAAGCAGCTTCGTCATTTTCTGGATAGGTGATCCTAGATCAGTGTGTTTACTTCAGTGAATTGGGTGGTTGTGCAGAATGCAAGTAACTTAGGCCCTATTACCAGAAACTCTGATTCATATTCTAAATTAGTCCTGTGTGTAGTTAGAACTGTTTTTCACTGTAAATAACAAAATACTCCATAATCTAATTATTTCACATAGTAAGAAGTCTCCTAATAATTGCTCCAGGGTTGGTGTGGCTCAATGGTGTCATCAGAGTCCTGGGCTTTCTTTCTGCTCTAACTTCTCAGCATGTTAGCTTTTCATCTCAGCCATCTCACCTCATGGCCACAGAGGACTGCTGCTCCCTGTAGCACATCCTCTCACTACCATACCCAGGGAATAGTAGCAGACAGCTCTCCCTGAACACTTTCATCTTTTTTCAGAAGTAAAATCTTTCCCAGAAATTCCCCATTCCCAGCAGGGTCTCCTTAAATGTTTTTGGTCAGACTGTTATTGGTTGCCTCTAGCTACAAAGAGATGGGAAGGTATTTGGGAAAGTGAAATGCGAGAATATGACTAGAGTGTAAAATTCAGACAACTGTGATGTGCCCCTTAAGGCTAGGCACTTTGCCACCTGAACATAACTGGGGTTCTGTTGTAAAGGAAGAAGGGGATGGCTGTCAGGAGACCACCACTGCTGTCTGCCCTGACCCTGAGGGATTCCATGGACCACACTTTAAACCGATGGTTGCCAAACATCATCTGGGTTATATCAGAAGCATCCAAGGAGCTTTAAAAAGTGCCAAAGGCCTGGATTTCAATGATTGAGTTGGTCAGAGGTAAGGCCTGAACATTTGGATTTTTTTTTAAAGCTCATTAGGTGATTCTGGTGTGCAGCTAGGATTAAGAACTCATTGGACTAGTTAATTTCTCTGAACACCAGTTGGCAGCCTATGGAGATAATATTAGGATAACAATAGTATTTGTCATATAGGGTATTAGAAATAAATGGGTTGGCATCTATAAAGTCAAAGCTCAAGCCAGCACATAATAGGGTACATGTAAGCTTCGGCTCTTAGTCTACCCCTCCGCCTCTTCCACCAGATTGGTTTTAGAGTTCTAGTTTCCTTTATCTTTCCCTTTTCTAAAATATTTATTTATAACTTTATTGAGGAATAATTGATGAATATTATCATAAATATTTGAAGTGTATAATGTGATGATTTGATATACATATACATTGTAGAATGATTACCATTGTCTCACTTCACCTCATCATCATCACAGTTAACATAGTTGTTTTTTTTCCAGGGAGAATGTAAAATAGTACAGCTATTATGGAAAATAATATGGCAGTTCCTCAAAAAGTTAAAAATTAAACTACCATATGATCTAGCATTCCCACTCCTGGGTATATTTATGCAAAGGAATTGAAATCACTATCTTGAAGAGATATCTGCACACCCCTGTTCATAGAAGCATTATTTACCACAGCCAAGACATGGAAACAACTGAAGTGTCCATCGACAGATGAATGGACAAAGAAAATGTGGGGTGTGTGTGTGTGAGTATACACACCCTACTATATATATAGGGAGATATATATATGTGTGTGTGTGTGTGTGTGTGTGTGTATATGTGTGTGTGTATATATATATATATATACACTGAAATGTCCCTATATAGGAATATACAGAGAGAGAGAAGAATATATATTATACGTAGGAATATTGTTCGGCCATTAAAAAAAAAGAACGTCTTGCCACTTGCAACAACATGAATAAACCTGGAGAGCATTATGCTAAGTGAAAAAAGCCAAAAAAACATGTTGAATGGTATCACTTACATGTGGTATCTTAAAAAGTTCTCGTTTTCTCCAGAGAAACAGTGCTTTTCAAAATACTGAGTAGACTTGTTATCTTGGATACTGTACTAGATCTCTATTACTGTACTAACCAATGACCACAAATTTAGTAGCTTAAAACACCAACTTATTATCTCACAGTTTTGTACTTAGAAGTCCAGGCAGGCTAGGCTGGGTTCCATGCTCAGGGTCTCAATTAGGGAGTTGCCTGGGCTGGGCTCCTATCTGGAGGCTTGGGTAAAGAACACACTTGCAAGCGCATTAAGGGGGTTGGCAAAATTCAGTCCCTTGCATCTGTAGGACTGAGGCGTGGTTTTCTTGCTGGATGTCAGCTGGGGTTCTCTCTCTGCTCATAGAAGCCATTCACACTTTGTTTTCACGCGGTCCCCTCCATCTTCGGAGCAACAACAGTGCATCATATTCTTCCATGCGCTCTGTCTTCCTTTTCTGCTCCAGTTGGAGAAAGCTCTCCATTTCTAAAGGCTCTGTTATTTCACTGGGTCCATCTGGATAATGCAGGATGATCCCTTTATTGTAATGTAAACTGTGCTTTGTAACAACAGAATCACAGAAGTGATACTTCATCACACTCACAGGTTCTGGGGATTAGGATGGGACAATTCTGGGGAGAGGGAACTACTTCAGAAATTCTGCCTATCACAGCTGCCCATCGACTTCCCTGTTTCAAGCACCCATTTATCCCAGTGGCTCTCACCCATCCTTCAATCTTGTTATCAGCTGGTATTTAGCAATCCCCAGGTAAAGTGTTAGTACATGTTATGTCTTTTATTGAAGCTCGATTAGGTATAACTTATTTCCCATATTAGGCAAAAACCAGGGCAGGAGTGATGTTGGCTTCACATGTCATGTAGGCCCTGGTCCTGGACATGGAGCATCAGTAGTGGGCCTGACCTCGAGGGGTTGGAGGCCCCAGGCAGTCAAGCCTGAGAATTCCAATTAGACCCAAAGTGATAAACAAGAGGAGACAGTTCATTCCAAGAGCCGGGTCAGTGACACTGACAGTAAGCACCATGGGCTTTCAGAGCTAGTTATAAATGGAGACTATTTCAGAGCTGCAGAGCCTGGGCAATCTTTCCACGACCATTCCAATCACACAGCACAGGCAGCCCCCAACTTCCCTGCCTCTTAAACTCAATTGACTTTTTTTCAGAAGCCCAAATTGATTCAGAAAATGACTCTTTTGGAGGAAAGCCTACCACCTGGTAGTTACCCAGAGTATTTTTTAGGAGTCTTAGGCCAAGTATTGTTTTAGCTTGATTTTTAATCTTTAGCTTGGAAAAACTTAAAAGTACTGAAAATCAAAGTGTAAAGAGTGGAGAGAGGAAGAAAGTCTGGATAATCTTGAAAAGCTGAAACAAAACAAGAAATAAAGTCCTGAAGACGGCAGCCATAGGTGAGGTTTTAAGCCCACATTTTTACTGTGGTTCCATAGTGGACACTGTGGGGTGTGGTCTAGTCCTTCCTTCAAGTCTGAGGCACTCATTCCCCAGCTGCTGGGAGGGTTGGCAGCTGAGGGCTCTCAGCCAAGTTCCTCTCAGGGGATTACCCTTGGCTGAAGAGAGCTACCCTGTGCAAGATCATGCCTCCTCCCTGGGCAGTCGTCATGCAGTGACGGGTAAAATTGGTATATGAAGGCCAGGCAGCCTTGCCCCAAGCAGAACAAGAATGAAGGGCCATCCCAGTTCCAGAGTTTCCCTGAGACCGGTGTAGGCCTCTGTTAAGGCCACCTTACAGTTTAACGCCTGCCTCAGCACAAAGCTGTTCCCTCTACTTCGCAGAGGCGTGAATCCCACAGCCACTTCCCAAGCACTTTCCTGCATGCTCATCTCAGGCCAGCAGAAGATTCGAACAAGTCCCATCAACCTTGAGAAAGAATGAGCAAACGATCTAGCAGTTTAAAATATGACCAGAAAATAAATATACTGGAGTTTCAAATTTCATCATGAGCTTTAATTTCCCTTTTTTCAAGTCTCAATTTCATCTGCCAGAAAGAGTTATAAAAGCTAATGACAGAAAAGTGAAAAATTCAGAGAGGCAATAAGTGTATCAAATTCATTTCTTTCTCTGAGGCACTAGACACGATTTGGGTGCAGTCAAGACAAGGGGTAGATTGTTAGCCATAGTTAGCTATCCAGGATATGGTACTTAAAAAACATTATTAAAAAATAATAAAGTTCAAATTAGCAACATTTAAGAATGCTCCATCATCTTTTGAAAAATGACTCAAGGAAATTCTTCTTCCAAAATTCATCTCTTAGTTCTTCTGTAGAGTGGTCCACAACGGGAGGTGGGAACGGGACCTTGAGAGGCCGCCCTGCTGAAGTGCTACTCCTCGGGACAAGGATGGGCTCTTCTGGAGAGCAGCAAGAGCCCCGATTCATCAACCTCCACTCTGGATTTTTTAAAGTGTCAATTTCGATGGAACTGACACTGATGCTGAGCGAGTATCTGAAAACTCCCCTAGGGAGAATTAATAGATAGTTATCTAAGAATAGGACAAGGTAGGATCAGTCTGGATATGAAGACATAGGTCAGATTCATGTATATAAATGTCTATTTCATGCCCCAAAGTAGACATTTCTATAAACATTTTCTAGGTCTTCTGGTATCTTTGGTTTTTGTGGAAATTGGGATGATTTGAAAAGAGCACTTCTTCACCCAACCTTAAAGAGTGAGGGCACAGAGTGCTCTTAAGTGTGGTGGGAAATCAAGAAGACTATCTGTGGGTAAGAGGTACATGAAAGAGTCTAGTTTCCTGTGCTACTCATCCTGGGTAAAAATTTGGCTTCAAAAGCTATTTAAAAATGTAAAATGTACATTTTTTAGAGGGAATCATCCTAGGTTAAAAAATTATATTCTTTAGCATGATAATAATAAATTGCTACATTTTAAGCAAACACTGGAAACAAGGGAGTATACAGTATAATTCAATGCTTCTAAAGTGAGGCTTTGCGTTGCCTGCATTTGAATTATCCGGAATGATTTTGAAAATTCAGATTCCTGGGCCCCACTCCTGACCTACTTGGCCTAGGATTTGCCCTGTAACTAGCACAGGTGATTCCTGGGCACACCGAAATGTAAGAAAAACTCGCATAATAGGATGATTAGCGTTAGGGCTAGAAGTCTTCAAATATAAATCTAGCCCAAACCCCTAGGATTGTGACCAAGGCATATGGATATGTTACGATATAAGGCTTAAGTAATGAAGTCTGACATCCTTTTAGTTGAACAAATATTTATGAATGACCTACTCTCTGCAAATCTCTGGAAGATACAAAGATAAATGAGACATAATTCTTGCTCTATGTGAATCTAAAATGTCATCTAATTTTCAACTAAATATGTAATTCAACCTTTCTCCAAATCTGTTTTTATCTTTAACATCTCTTCATCTAAGATTGTCTCTTGGACATCATTTAATATAATGCTCATAAAATTGAACTAGTAATTTTACTTTTTGCTCTCAATTTATCTCCCTACTCTAAGATCAAGACCAGGATGGTGAACAGATGAGTTGGTGAATAGCAGTAATTCCAACCTACTCTGCTATCTGACGGAAATCCTATCAGGCATGTGGCTTTAACATACAAAATCAAAGTTAATACAGTCCAAGTGTCTGTGCTTACTCCCTGAGTGCAATATGTCATACTACTATCAATTTGTTGGTGTGAGGGTGTCTCAGCCCATTAACTGTTTCAGGAAGCTCTTAGAGATACAACATTAGGTTCTAACTCCAGCAAGAAAAGCCCAAGAAAAGTTTATTCTGTATTTTAAGACTTGACTTTAAAATTTGAGAACTTGCAGCCTTCTAAGGATATGTTTTTCAGAAACTCCTTTAGCGCTGAGGCAGTATCTGTTCAGAAGTGCACAGGGTCCAACCCTTAGCTTTTACTATCTAGATGAATACCTGGAAGTTTCTCCAAATCTGGCTTTTAATGAATTTAGGTCAGCTAAGCATGCAGTGTATGGTTTGCTTCTAAGACTCAATAATGCTGAAGAAACACAAGCTACTGCCTTAGTACTTGGTCTCTAAATTTGAGTTCATGGAGCTCTCACTGAAGTAAGACCATTAAGGCATTCAACACAAGTTTATCCTTTAAGACCATGCAGGTTTTCCTCATCCTTGAGTGTCTAAAATGGAGAGATTTGAAAGTGTGAATACTAGTCAGAAAATGTCAGTATTATACATCACAGGAATCAGAGTGGGCTCCTCTCTCATTTGGTTCTCTGAGGGCAAGGGTTGTCTGACCTTTCTGTGTAACTTCTTCACCTCACTAGGAGGCCAGTCAGCAGGTCAGTGGGGTTGACAGTTACATAGACGCTACTGCCACTGGAGGACTTCAGATAGCATAGATTTTATGGTTTTTGTAAGATGAGACACAGATTCATTTGTCCTATTCAAAAGACTACCAAGAAGTGTGATGTTCCTGCCAAAGATGGTATTAAAAAATAATAATAATAATAGTAAGACAAGAAAATGTAACTGAATACCAAGAGAAATAGACCCATGGTGGTGGTGGTAGTGGATGGTCCAGATAACGGGGGTAGCAGACATAGATTCTATAACATCTATGCCTAAGATGTTTAAGGACGTAAAAAAATAAGACTGAGAACATTTGCAGAGACCTGGAAATTATACAATATAACCAAATGGAAATTCTAGAATTGAAGTATTTGATAAATGAAACCAAGGACTCAATAGATGGGCTTAATAGTAGACATACTACCAACGAAACTTTTCATTACATAAGTTACTGGGAGACCTCCCTCCAATGCTAATCTCACAAAAAGCTTAGCCCCCAAAAGGCAACTTTCTTTGCCCTGGACAGTGCACCTGGCAGGGCTTTACCTCAGTGAACGGGCATCTGTTATCTTTAAGTTTTGCTCTCTAAGCCCTTGGCCTTCACTGCCCATGTTGGTTTGACATATTTGAAGACTGTCATTGGCTCTGTTACAGTTAAGTTAGAGGAGTGTTCCCTAAACAATAAGTTCCCTGGGGGCAAGACTGTATCTTTTCCTCTCTGCAACCCTAGGGCCAGCAAAGTACCTGGGGGTAAAGATAGTCATTCATATGAATACAAGAATTGGACCTGAAGAGTAGAAGGAAAATGAAGGAAGGGCTACTGAGAGACTTGGGAAAAACAAGCCCTAGGCAAAGGCCACTTGAAAGCTGCTTCTCTTCTCAAGGCAGAAGCCTACCTCAAGCTTCCCTCTACCTGGCCAGTCCTCCCTTCACAGTGATTGATAGCATGATCCTCCTCTCATTACTGAAAGGTATTGCTTCTTCTGTTGGAGTCATAAAAAGTGGGAAGTCCACCAAAGTCCTGACTGGTGGTACACAGCAGGGGGCTGATCTGTTCCCACTTCTGTAATGGTAACCTTTTGTCCATCTTACATGTTTAGCAGAAAGCTAAATTTTATTCAGTGGGAAGGAAACTGTGGGATCACAATACATAAGTGAGGTAAAATTACTCTTTAATTACCTGGGCTCAAGACTAAAATACTGAAGCAGAAAAATTGGTGAATCAAATTACTGACCTTTTCCTGTGTGCAATGCATGAGGTGGAAAACGGGCTCACTCAAATACTTGTGTTGCCTCAAGGTATGGCTCCCTTTTCTATCCAAACTGTTAAACTAAATGAAGAGTGAGGTCCCTGAAGGAGTTTTGTTCCCTGTTTTGTTAACTGGGGAGGGCAAGTATCCCTAGAAGATAGCTCTGAAATGTCAGAAACAGTGAAGATTTAATTTAACTGCAACCACGCTTGGTTCTAGAAGCCCCATTGCTATTTGTTAGATTGTTTCTGTCATTATTTCTCATATGAAAAAGGGTGGGCACTGACTAGTTTAGAATTAGGGTAATAAGAGATCTGACGTCTGTATTGTCACACCCTGGGCTCTTGTGTGTGATTTTGACATATTTAATAAGTCAACAAAATAAATCAAATGTTTGCTGACCTTTTGTGACAGAGCTTGGGTTGAATCTTGGAAAGAATTACCTGTGGGAGAGGCGAAAGCAGCAGCAAACAAGACAACTCCTAATTTTAACATGATATGTCATGGAGTGAGGCTAATATTTAATTCTTAGGTGTAAGAAGAACAATAACTTAGGGAGGAAACGACTACCATCCTGTCAAATAAGGTGGAGTCTGGAGAAAAATGGGTGTCAAAGGAAACCAACCAACTTTAACTTCTTTAAAAAAATAATCTCACTGATGTAAATAACTGCTTTTCGGTAAAGTGCCTGCTTCACATTTTCAGTTTCTACTTCTCTTGCCTCATTTATTTTAGTTTTAGTAGTAACAGGAAGTTTGAGTAATTCTACATCAAAAGTTTTAGATGCAAAGGGGAAAAAAGAAAACTCTTATAAGACACACTGACAAGTGAATTTTAAGTAATTCTGTGCAGTGATCTAGAGTTACCAAAGAATAAATTTAGATAATTCACTGTAAGTTTAGGATTTGTAATGACTACTGAATTAAGACAAATTTCTATTTAATATACAACAAAAACTATTAATATTCTTAAATAAGCACTATTTTAATTATGAGGCAACTGATTAGCCTTAAAGAGGTCCCTGGTGATCTTAAATTAAAACTATGTGAACCCAGCAGTCTTTTTGTCTTTCTACCCTCTAAGTCAGTATATTATAAAGAAGACTGGATCTTGATGTGTTTTCAAACTTCAGACTCAGGTTCAATCTCACCACTCAGTTCTGCTTCACTTGTTCTGAGTCATTCGACTTCTGAACACCAGTTTTCCGTTCGGTAAATCTGAAAATTTAGTAGTCTAAGGGAGTCTACAGACAATAAAACATAGAATGAAGGTCTAACCCGGTAAAGATTGAAACTTTCAGGAGAAAAAAAAACACCAAATAGCATGATTACTTTAGGATCTCAGAAATAGCTAGCTACATGTCTAATTTAGGATCATTAAGAAAATATAGGTGATTCAATTATTTCCCTTTTTTTCCCTGCTTCTGTAACCAGGCAACCAGGTCTGTAAATATTATTTTTAAAAAAAATTTTTAAAGATTTATTTCTTTGAGAGAGAGAGAGAGAGAGAAAGAGAGCGAGAGGGAGAGGGTGAGAATCTCAAGCAGACTCCCAGCTAAGCGGGGAGATGAGGTGGGGCTTGATCCCACAACCCAGAGATCATAACTAAACATTAAGGTTTAGTATTTTGATTAAAGAAAAATCCAACTATTAAAATAACCATACCTTTCTATTCCTATATCTCTGACGCACACAGCACTGAACAGTACAAATACACGGAAGATAGCCTTGTATAGAACTAAAGGAAAGAGTGGATCATTATTCTCTTTCAAACTACTTTCTGGATTTTATCACCAACTTTCTACAGTCTAACAACAAAATGAATAGAAAGCGAAATTCAACCTAAATGCTACCAGGAGTGTAATTCTGGTATTCTAGAAATAGAAAGAGGAAAGACAATGTGGTTTAGAATGAGCTCTATGAAAAAAGATTTGAAGCTGACAAAAGTCAAAACTGAATGACTTGGTAAGACTAAGACATTGCCACTCAAATTAGTTCTATAATGGCACATCATCTCGCAGTTCTACAAATGAGAAGTACTGTTAATCTGTCACTAGACATTCATTAGAAACCCCAAACAGCTGAAGTCCTAGGACTGAATTTCATAAAAAAAGACAATGAGTATTTCATTATTGGGAGAAAAGTGGCTGTATTCAACTGCACAATACAGAGGCAATATACAAGACAGAAAGAGTATAAATGCCCTGCACAAATTTTCAGTCCCAGAAAAAAAGAGCTATCAATAACAGAATGAGAAGCACTAGTACAAACACCTGGTGGTTCTTTAGGCAGAAGAAATGATGCAACACAAGTGTAGTTTTAAGAACTAAAGTAGTTAAAGTTCTAGACAGCAATACTAAATTCAATAATGAGGAACAAACTCATGACAAAACAGTTTACTTCCATGTTTTACTAATACTGATAGATTTATCTGGGGAATGTCGATGTTGCTGAACTTTAGTTGTTAAATGTTCATTCAGTCTTAAATACTACAGGAATTTCTATTTGGATAATCTTTATCGTCAGCATTATTAGATCTGAAGTAAAATATGTTTGAGGTAGAGCCCTTCCCTTTTGTAAGAAGATAAATTAAGCAATAATTCTGTATTCTTTCCAGGCCTATATACCTTTGGAAAACTTAAAATAGGTAGTAGTAAATCTGTATGAATTTAGGTAAATAAGTTTCTTCTCGAATGACTTATCAATTAGCAGTACAACTAAATACAATTAACTGGAAAACATGGAGCTATCTGACTATATTAAATTGTCCAACTCCACTACTGAAACAATATGAAGTGGCATTCATTTCCTCAACTTTTCTAAAGCTGGTGAATCCAAACGACAGCGTGATTATATGTATCTATACATATACACACATACATGTACATATACACTAATAAGGGACATATTGGGTGGCAGGTTACTGAAAGTTGAGGCAGATAGGCTAGATGCAAGGACCTTATGAACACCTGCAATCATCTGCTTAAGGAAGAGGTAGGTCAATTTTTATTCATATCTTAAAAGTACCAGACTGATCTAATATCAATAGATAGACCTGAGCTCTGGATGAAATACACCTAAAATCACAAAGTTTTTGGCCTATAAAATGCATTTCACTGAGCCTTTGCATATGCCCAGAGCATAATTAAGCAAAGGTAGAAAATTATTATTTTTTACATAGTAGGGACAAAAAACCTCATAAATATAAATAACTTGTTAAGTATATAAAATGTCTGTCATCAGGTCTCAGTTCAAATACTACCTCTTCAGAGGTCTTCCTTGACACCCTACCCAGAAAATTGCTCTATCAAATCATTGTTTTCTTTTCCTAACACCATTCTCTGAAATATCCTGCTCATTCATCTATTAACTTGTTTATTGTCTAGCTATAGATTTAAGGCTCTATGAGAACAGAAATCCTATAGGTAATGCTCACCATTGTATTTCTAGTAGATGCTAGGCATTATTTGAATATTATTTGAATAGTTGAATAAATGAATTCCAGTGTACATGATAGATCAAAATATACCAAGAGATAGAAAAGCATCCCCCCCCCCATGTACACATACACACACTTACCTGGATGACAGAGTGTTTCTAATTTTTTTAAGGATATTATTCGAAATCAGAGGTGGAATATTTTGCTGCTCTAAAGACATATATATTGCAGTAAAAATTACTTAAGCCTATTCAAATTGAATACCTTTGATGGGAAAATAATTTAAATCAATATTTTTGGTAAAATAACCCCAAAACTACCCCTTAGTTTCTCCCACAACTCTTATATCAGTTAAAAATAATCAGATAAAACAGCTTTAAACACGGTAATTTATTTTATGTGGTTGTTTAAATCCATTGTTCAAAAATGTTCAAAAGGCACTTTAAAAAACATATTTAAAAATACATATTTTTCTGACTTATTGGTGGATCACTTAAAATAAGCAAGTCACCACACATTTTTAAACCATTCATGAGACTACTACCTTACATAATTTTTAAATTCCAAAACACAAATAGTCACTGTGTAATATAACACACTGCTTAGCAGTAAGATTAGTTTCCCTCTAATATATACTTTATATGGATTATTAATTTGTAGAGCCCTGCAAAGTTATTTAAACTGAACTGATATAAACTAAAAACTAGTGAGGCAAAACGAGTTGAAACAGAGCACTATTCACTTCTGAAACTAGTTTTAGAGTTGATTTCTCTAGAGAGAATTTGTAAATCTGTATTAAAACTTCTATTTCAACTCCAATATATAAACATAAGTCATATTTTTAAATCAATAGGTTACATCTAGCATAAAATAAACCACAGGTTGTCCCCCAGATTGCTTAAGAATGTTTCTGTCAGGCCTACAATAAAGTAGAGAAATGAAGCAAATGAGTTTTTTTAGTTTGTTTTTGAGAAAACGGGGTAGAGAGAATGGAATCTAAATAACTTTATTTCATTTAGTAACGGTGCATCTAGAATTAGTTTAAAACTGTGGACTTTTAAGTAGGACAAGTATTCTGAGAGCCAGCAGGCATTATTCTTAGATTTTTTACTTCCAATCTCATAGGGAAATCTAAAGTTAATAGGTACAAAGTTATTAGTAAGTGATACAAATTCTAATCACTAATTACAGCCAAATTAACCTTGCAAAGGCAGCATTAAGAGTAGTTAGAAAATGGAAATTAGTTGTAAAGAAAATAAAGAGCAACAAATACAAAGAAGAAATTGTCAAAGAATACTCTAAGGAACTGAAAATGTAAATGAGGAACAAAAGGATACACCTGATCTAATCAATAAAGTGAGGCATTTTTTTCAAGTCTCAGTCTGGAAATCCTATAGTTTGATAGACTCAAGGAAGTGAAAAATTAATACTCAAGAAACAATTATGAAAATAATCAGTTAACAAATTTAATGCTCAAATGCAATTACCGTATTTCAAAAAATATTAAAAACTGGCCAGTAATTTATCTTGAATCATCTTACAGTAACAAAAATTCCTCTGAAATTTAAGATATTTAAAAACAAGTAATTGAATTCTGGGACAAAAATCTGCTTGGTATCACCTATGAACTTCCCACCTGAAATACAAGTACACTGTTACTGGGAAACACAAAGCTAGCAAAAACCTTGTTTTGAGACCACACTAAAATCATCTATCCAAATGACAAAGATCTTAATTTAAAAGATGGTAAGGTATCATCATGAAATCTGCTTGTATGTGCTCTACTGAATACCTGGAGAATTTTTTGCTGATTTAGGTCATATAGGACAGTCAACTGATTCTTGAAAGTGATGAAATTCTGATAGCATGAATTAGCAGAAAAATATTCTGCATATTATAAAGTAGTACTTTAATACCTCCATTTAAAATTTTTTATGAACAATTGGAACTATTTTACTAACAAGTGAGGACACTCATTTAGGTATGCTTTTAATGAATTATTATGTATTTACTAGTACTTAATAAACTCTTCCTGCCCCAATTGTGAAATTACTAAACTTGGAGAATTACATGTTACTGTGGGCCCTGGTATTAGTCACTCTGAAGAAGCTAAAGAATTTTGTCAAAAAATGAATGATCCACGGACCCTTTAGGTTATCTTTAAAGTCTCTCACATTTAATATGGTATGACGTTGGACGACACAGATTTAGAACATGCTTCATCTAAATCTTTGAAAGATACCTACTTAAGGGGCAATAAGTCTTCAGTGCATTCCAACTGTGCATCAGAATCACCCAGGTCTTGGTTCCCAAACTAAAATGAGTAGGACTCACCTGGAGGGCTTGTTTAAACACAGCTGCTGGCTTCTACCCCTGGAGTTTCTGACTCAGGAGGTCTGGGGTGGAGCCCAGGAGAGGTTGCATTTCCAAGTTCCCAGATGATGCAAATACTGCTAGTTGGGGACGACAACACTTTGAGAACCACTGACCAAGGGAATCTGGTAAGAATGCATCCTAATGGACCCCATGCTAAAATCAGCATTTCTGGGACTGGAGTCTTGAAATCTGCATTTTAACAAGCTCCCAGACAAGAGTAGAAGAACCAAAATTTGAGAGCCACTATGACAATTTGGCTGGTTAATTTGTCTATTACTGGCTGATGTATCAGATCACACATGTTAATAAGTAAAAATGGAAATAGTGCTAAATGACTAACCTCAAGGCTGACATGGAACAAAGAACACACAGGCTTTGAGAATAAATCCTGGCTCTGTTACTTACTTGCTCTGTGACAGTGGAAAAATTACTTAAATTCTCTGAGCCTCACTTTTCTCAACTACAATATAAGAAGAACACCCAATTTGTGAAGATTAACACTAATACACATAGAATATCTAAAGCACACTATGTGGCCTACAGTAGGCATTAGATAAAACCTAGCTATTAATTATTATAAGAAATGTATGAAATATTTCCTTCATTATCTAATTTGATTAAAGCAGATTCATTCATTTAGAATATTTACATTCTAAGGTAACAGAATAATAAAACCTTATACTTATTGCTCCATAGTCTGGGCCAGACAAATATTCTAAAAGTTGTACATATATTCACTCATTTAATCTTCATAAAAATCCTGTGAGGTAGGTAGTATTACTGTCCCTAACTTACAGATGAGAAAATTGAGGCACAGAGAGATTAAGTAAATTGCTCAAGGTTACAAAACTAGTAAATGATAAAGAATTTAAACGCAGGCAGTCTGACCCCAGACCCCAAGATTCATCACAATGTTAATTTCCTATGAGTAAATTTTAAGGTTTTTAGAAAGTAGCATATATGGACTGCAAATAAATTCATATCCACACCAAGGTGAAGAATTGTTCAAAGAATAGAATGAATGCCTTCAAATTCTGGCAGGTGACAGTGTCATGAAAACAACAAAAGACAACTTAAGGTAAAAACTGGTGTGACTTTTCACTGTGTGGACAGAGTAATCCATAATTACCCCTAACTGTCATCAAGATAAATATCCTTTTGATATATCATCCAAAGAGAACACGATGTTGACATGTTTTGGCACAATAAACTCTTTAGCTAAGCAGCAGATTCAATGGCATGACAGCCATGTAAAATTAGCATAATGATAAACATAAAAAATGTAAATCATTTGTAACATTTAAGAATATACTTTTAGAAAGTCTGCAAAATATTCTTTTATGATATATTCAGATAATATTGCTAAAGACAACAAAACTTAAAATTTTCTTTCCTTCCAGAAATTCTTTAAGTAGAAGGTCACTAAAATTTGGACAAAGTTTGGACATATTTATGAACATATTTTTGATGACAGTGTTGAATTAGGTATTCTGCTCTATTAGAATTATCCACTGGCAAAACCAAAAATCAAAAAAAAAACCCAAACAAACAAACAAACAAAAAAACAAAAACCCACCCCAAAATAGTAAGTCAGCATCAAAATTCAGGCTGTTGTTCACGAATTAAGTATTTGGTCTTTTAATATCTGTGGCATATTTCAGTTTGTTTAAGCACTCTGTTTTTCTAATGTTTTTAATAAACTCTGGTCAAAATCGTACATTCAAATTATTTTGCCAGTGTAACTAATAGCCACCTCAGAGCCTAAAAATGAATGTCTAAACTTTGCTTCAAACAAGTTATGAAAGGCACAAATTCTCATCTCTCAACAGGATGACAAAAGGAACTATAATTATGTAGTTGGAAAGAGTTTCAAATAATCAATTTAAAATGTCACTTAGTAATTCCTGAGTGGCACTGATCTAAGAAAAGCATCCTGAAATAGCATTAAATTGACTATTTATTAGTTACCCACAATTAACAATGGGTAGATTTGGGAACAAAATATTTTAAAATGCATGTTTATAGAATGCTGTTAATGCTTTGAGTAAATAAATATTAATAATTAAAATCGTATTCAAGGATAAACATACTTAGAAAAGAGACAATGGGGACTCAGTAAAACATTAACTACTAATTACCAAGTATATAATACAGTCAAGGCCCATATAATTTCAAAATGTGGTTTTATTAATGCACTTTACGACAAGTGCCATTCTTATCTTACCTTGTAGTCTGGAAGAAATACTGCCAATTACAGTCACAGGAAATTTTCATTAGACAAAAACTGCATGTGTGTGTGTGGGGGGGGTTGGTTCATTTATATCATACTGCAAATATAAACTCATGTCTTGAGTTTATAAATAACATTAAGCAACACTATGTCCTTCTAAAATTTTCTTTAAGGCAGATCTATTTAGCATCATGTGTGTTATTAATATGTGCAGTGTAGTTTTAGAAAATTTAAATGTTCTAGTTTCTTAGTGAAAATAATACATGTGGTCAAGAATAGAAAACAAAAATCTCGTTTCTAGTCCCTCTGCCTGGCCACCATTTTAAAAACACAAGTTTTTCATATATATATATATATATTACTGTATCAAAACACATTTTAACAGACTTCACAGCTCACTTAAAGCTTCAGTTTACAGTCATTCATACGAAAGATTTCTAATATGGAATGTTCACTTAGAAAGAATTCCTCACTGGGATTCCAGTGTTCTGTATCAGAAATGAAGAAGTTCTTCAGTGCAATGCTAGACATTTTACCTCTTCATTTATGTTTTTCTTTCAAGGGTTCTCATTTTACTTTTGGCTCTTCATTTTTGTATGATCGACTTATATCTTTTAGTATATTTTCAGGTAAGGCAGGTTGATATCTGTATAAATAACCATATGGACGAAGATGATAAACGAGGTATTCTAACTCATACATAGTTGTAGGATCAACATAGTGAAAAGAAACTGCAAGATCAGAACAGCAACCAGGACCCTAAAAAAGTAGCAGAAACAGGCATTATTAAGAAATAGTACATAGTTAACATACAATATTCACATACTAATAAAGGACACATTAATTTTAACAGAAACCAAGCATTAAAGTTGGCAAGGTAAAGCAGAAGCACCTTATTTATTAGACCTGTAGAAGAAACCAAGAGTTTTTACAGTTCTTAATGATTTAAAACTAAACATGAAAACTGCTAAAATAAATCTACCTGAAATAATATTCTTTCATATTCTATAGTGTTTTTGCTGAAAGAATCTTGAGACTTCCTCAAATGAAAGGGGCAGCTATATAAAGGATGAAGCTCTATTTCCGAGTTTTGCTTTCTCTTTATACGTTCTCACTATAACTTTTTGCTTGGCTCAACCTCAGAAAGACACCTTTGGAGCATTCAATGACTACAAAATCCTTGCTCATTATGTGTCTGCAACCTAATACTTCATCTGCACATCAACCCAAACAGTATAGTATGTATTTAAGAGAGGAAGTACTGAATCAAATCTAAGTTTGAATCCAAAGTTTGTCTACTAGGGTCAAATTCTGCCTACTAGTGTATGACCTTGGGCAAGTTACTTAATCTCTATAAGCTTCAATTTCCCCACCTGCAAAAGATGGTTACTTAAAGGAGATAGTGTATATAAAATACTTGGAACCAGCTTGGCCTATAGTAAATGCTCAAGAAATGTTGACATTATTATTGACAAATAATTACATTTAGATGGTCCTCAGTAAGAAGGTCAGAGTTAAATATTTGTCCAGATATATAATTCTCATAGATTCCTAACAGTTTGTATGAGAACAGGTTTAAAAAAGACAAAAACAAGATAATAAATACAACCAAAAAAAAAAAAAAAGGAAAACATAACAAAACAAAACAAAAAACAGAACTGGCATGAGAATTAAACAGTTATAAGGTTATTTTGGTATCTAGAGAATGTTTCACCCAGGTGACTCCAACAAAACTTCAGACTCTATCTAATGTCTTTGCAAGGACCCAAGAAAAAAGATATTCTGGCAAGTTCCCAGAGAAGATTCATACCGAACATTTAATAATTCATATTTGGAAGTAGGTAGCTTACAATGCAGTAAAAAAAAAATACCACTGTATTTTCTCTGACCTTCTCTCTGAACTTTCCTTTGAAACAAACACTGGATATGTGGGGTTTCTGGACAACCACGTAGGCACTGGAAAATTATTTGGTGCCTACTTCTTAACACCTTTAGGCAATGTAAGGATAGAAACAAATCTGAAAAGTAAAATGATAAGTCAACTTGTGATCATCAAATCAGCTCTGTTCAATAGATATATGTAAGCTACATGATGCAGTTTAAAATCTAGTAGCCACATTTAAAAAGTTTTAAAAAAAGGAATTAATTTGACTATATTTCAAATGAATAAATCCATATTATTCTTTTTTCAATATGCAATCAATATTTAAAAATTATTAATGAAATCATTCTATTTGTGTTACGTTCTTGAAATCAGGAATGTGGGGAGCTATCCTGTGCATTGTGAGATGTTTAGCATCTAGTGGGTTTACAATCTTGTGGGTTTTTACCCACTAGATGCCAGTAGCAACCTCCACCCACTGCCAGTCTCCCAGTTAACAACCAAAAATGTCTCCAGACTTTGCCAAATGTCCTCTGGGAGGCAAAAAAGCCTGCAGTTGAGAATCACTGTCCTAGATAATGATCTGAAAACACTGGCTTGTGAAGATGAGAATGCTAGCATGAAGTGTATTATTTGTATCTTAGGGACAGAGAAAAGAAGGCATAGGATACTAATGACTTGCCTACATGCATTATTAATCAATAACAGATCTGAATCTAAAAGCTGGGTTTCGTGATTCCTGGTGTCCTTCAGTCAATCACTCACTGCTTGATGCTCATAACAGTGAAGAACTGGAAACGACCTACTAAATGTGCATCAGTAGGTGAATGGATAAATTATATATGCTCATATGTTAGATTACACAGCAGCCTAAATTAATGAAGGACATACATATGTTAATGTGGATAAATTTTAATGTTCTATGAAAAGGGCAAATGTTCAAGGATAATATGGAATAATTCCATCCACTTATTCGAAAACCTACAAAACAATACTTTTTTTTTTTTAAAGATTTTATTTATTTATTTGACAGAGAGAGAGAGACAGCCAGTGGGAGAGGGAATACAAGCAGGGGGAGTGGGAGAGGAAGAAGCAGGCTCCCAGCAGAGGAGCCCGATGTGGGGCTCAATCCCAGAACGCCAGGATCACGCCCTGAGCCGAAGGCAGACGCTTAATGACTGAGCCACCCAGGCACCCCTACTATATATTATTTATGGATACATAAACATGTAGGAAAAAAGATAGAAACGTACATGGTAATGATGAACATTAAATACATGATAGTGGTTAACACTGAGGAAGGAGATAAGAAAACTGGATTGGGGAGGGTACACAGGCCTCAACTGTATTTATACCTTTTTCTTTTTCAAAAAAGGAAGCAAATGTGGCAAAAGATTAATATATGGTAAAACTAGTTGGTGGGTACAAGATATTAATTCTTCTTAAACAGCTGAGATATTTAATAAAATAATGTATCTTAGATAAAATCCTCAAGAATGAAGGCTAAGGTGTCAAATGAGAGCTAAGGCTTATTACGTGCTTACAGTATGATAGGCACTGTACTATACTGTAATCACAATAGAATGAAACAGGTGGATCAGGTCCATTTTACAAATGAGGCAATGCAGGCTCAGAAGTTGGGCAAATTCTGTCCATCCAAAGTCACTGAACTATTAAATGGGAGAAGACTTGAATCTAGATCTTTCTAAACCTCAAAGTCTTTTCATACATTGTTCCTGAAGCCCAAAAGGCTCTTCACTCAGCCTGCTCTCTAACCTCACTCAGATTTCTGTTCAGAAGTCACCTCTTAGAGATATCTTCCTTAATCACCCAAACTAGGGTACCCTACTCCAATCTGGGTCACCCTCTATCCCTTCACTTGACTTTATTTTACCTCAGGGCACTTATCACTACCTAAAATCTTATTTTATCTTTACCAGTCTGCCTGTTTACGTATGTCTCTGTATGCAGAATGTAAGGTTCATGATATACTGTTACAAGGTTCACAAGAACTGGAACTTGGCCATATTTACTGCTATATTTTTGGTCCCTGACATAGGCAATAAATAGCTGATAACCATAGCAATATTTACTGAATTACTACTGCTGACATTCATGGTCTCATCTATTTCGTTACACATTGCCACTCTATATAAAAAGAGTACAGGAGATTCTTAGTTATTGGTGCTAAAGAAACACATTATTTGCTAATTTTTTAAGTAAACAAAAGTCAATCTAAATATTTATATAGTAATAAAGTTTCTAAACTTACCTCTACAGGAGGATAATAGTTATAATTCCAGTACCAAAAGGTTCTAGGTAGATAACCCTTGATTAAGTGGTGCTCTGGTACAAAGGGATGAAAAGTTTCTTTTCCAGTGGTATCTCTGGAATCTCCTGCTTCTACATTTATAATTTCCATGCATCTGCCCAATGCTAAGTCTTCGATGGAGGAACTATGTGTACATTTGTCTGTTTTAAATGCATCAACAAATCTCTTCAAGGCTTCTTTGCTCAGTACATATCCTGCTCCTCCACTCATGTAGCCCTGCTTTACATAGGGCTTAAATCTTCTCCCAAAGTAAATGGGTTCCTCAGGGTTGTATTTTGAGAGAAGCCATCTCAAATTATCCAGTATAACATATGTATCATCATCTGCTTTCATAAACCAATCAGCATCTTCTAAATAATGATCATGAACATACTGAAAAGCTTTAATTGTTTTCCAGTATAGTTGGTCTCTGCCTTCTCTGGTTTTTAATCCCACGGCAGGGAAGTCTTTATTTTCTTCCGAACTCATAAACAACACTTTATTACAACGCTGTGCCCATGTAGCTTTGACGTGTTTGGCCTTTTTCTCTAGATTTTGAGGCCCTGTCATAACCCAGCAAAGAATTTTAACCTTTTGATAGAGGTTTTCAGCGATGTCTGTGTTCTCATCTATTAAACAAAAAAATTTTAGAGTTATATTTACATAGATGTAAAATTCAAATAAATTATATTGAAGAAAAATCTTCTTAAACAATTTCAAAAACCCCCTCCTATTTATCTTTCTACCATTAGTAACTTAGTTGTAAGAAAGCAAAACTCAACCTAATATGACATTTTGATTTATTGGTTTCACATTAGTCTTATCCAGGAGATCCATCGCAGTTAGCAAGAATTGCCAGTATGACTTAAATTCTTACTATTTGAACTGTGGTTTGTTGACCAAACAGCATCAGCATCACTTGGGAGCTTGTTAGAAATGCAGCATCTCAGGCCCCACCCCAGACCTACTCGATTTGAATCTGCATTTTAACAAGTTCTCTTGGAGACTGGTATACATATAAAGCACAGTCTTAAGACAGTCTCTGCTTTTCACTTCATTCTACAAAGAAAGCTTCAACTGGTTCTCAACAGAACATTAACAGGAATTTCTTGCAGCTCTAAATATACTTCTGAAGGATAGGAAAGACATGCTGCTGAAGTAACAGTTCATTTTGGAGTCCACAAGAGTTAACTGTTATGAATTTATACAAGTACCCTAAGGTGGCTTTAAAAAAGGCTTTCATGATTACCCCAGTTTGAAGAAGAGTTAACGCAGAGTTGAGGTTACTTTTGACAGTAATATATTTCATTCCAAAATGCAAATCCATCAGTCAGAAACAGAACAGAACAAGCAGCAATAGTATTTCCAAGATTGTCTAGAGCAACATTTTTTCAAAGTACTCCTTTGTAAAGAAATAGGGAGCCATGATAAAGCACCATATTACTTCTTTCATTAAGGAAGTCTTGGTATACCTCCAAAAAAGTCCACTTAACTAAGCAGTGAGCTTAAATGAGTTACATCCTGGTGCAAGCTCCTTATCTGGGTGCAGACTGGTAACAAACAATTCAGACCGTCAGGCCAGGATCACATTCTCAGTATCACTGGTTTAAAGGAAGAGTCCAATTTTAAGTTTCTAGATCAGTGCTTGGTGAAGGATCAATTTTTATGTCCAATAGTTAGAGACCTATGCTTTTATAAATATGCTAAAAATGAATTACTAGAAAAATAAAACTAAAAAGAGAAATATACAAATCCTAATTCTTATTTTTTGATTTAGACAAAATTACTCTGTTAAATTACCCTGAAAGTTTCTAACTGTGCAGTTCCAATTTCAATACCTATCTAGTTGTGGACCAGCATGAGACTACAAAACCACACTTTTTGTAGTAACGCCCTAGGCACAATCCTAAGGAAGCATATCCTTAAAGTTAAGGTCAACCAGTGAGTTACAAAAGCTTACTCCTGTGAAAAATGAACTGGACGCTAAATTTCTGGTTAACTGATGGAGAGCTAATACAAGGTTGGACAAGGTTGGGCGAGGTTGGGCATGGAATTTTCAAAAGTATTCTCATGTCCCTCTGAAAAATCAATAATTCACAATTCAAAAACAGACTGAATCACCCTTGAGTCAGAGAGCATTCACATTTCATGTACTTGAGGAGCCCAATCTCCTGCCTATAGATAAACTAAATACTGGATGCACAGGGAGAATTGTAGATGCAGGAATTCTCAATGTTTCACTCTGAACAAGACAACCTTCTCCCCACTGCTGGGATCTGATAGATATTCTTTCTCCTTTTGTTGTAGGCATGTGCTGGCAAAGGAGATGAAAAGATGAGTACTACACATGTCCTGCTACAAAAGAACTCAGTCTTGAGGTGGACCTTGCATGCAAACCAGCATTTGACACATACTAAGAGAGATGCTACAATAGAGGTATGCAAAAGGGTTCAATGTGCTGCAGAAAAAGAAAGCAGTGGCTTGGGAACCTGTAGAGCAGTGAATGGGAACCTGGCTGGAACAGAGAAGGGGAGATAAAGCAAAATCAGGGAAAATAGAGATGATGCAGAAAATAGGTCTTTAAATGAGTAGAAGCTCACAATAAGAAAGGACAAAAGGTATAGTGAAGTTTGGTTGAGTGCAGGTACATGGGTATAACTGAAGCCTGAACTAGGGGAAATGAACGAGAGAGGAAATCTGAAAAATGGTAAAGATCTAGAATGCTGGAACTTATAATGAATGGGGTTGATTGGTAAGTGAAGGAAAACACCTACCATGACTTCATAGTTTCTAGCTTAGACAGATGTGGACCATCAGCAGGATAAGCAGGTACCTAATATAAGCGCCTGCACTGACCTGATACAGCCTACTAGTAGTAGAGAAGCATGGCACCAATCCTTTAACAATCTGGAGCAAGGCTGTAGAGCAAGTGTACAGTGATCAAACTGCTCTATGATAAGAACAAAGAGCACCTACTCAGAGCTGAATCAGTTATATAAACACTTACACAACATGACATAATTTGTAATAGTATGCACGTGCTTGCTAGTTCATACAACTCAACCAGGATGTGGTACACTTCATCCCTCAGCCTCTGCTTGAGAGGTTGGAAAGAAGTAATTTACTACCAAAGAGATAAAAGAAACAATTCTTAATGGAGGGACCCTCTGCAACCTGGAATTCCAATTGTTTTCAAGATGCTGTATTCTTTATTGTCAGATAAATCACATTTACAGAGATCTTTGAATTATGTTAATGTTTTTTCAGTGTTTGGAACTGGGCTAAGATAAAGACAGTAAAGAGTAGATGGAAACTAAAATTATGGGAATTGATAACACACAAGCAAAGAAACAGGCAAAGGACAGAAATTTGGAGAAAACCAACATTTAAATATTGGCATGTAGAGGACGCAATTGAGAATATCCAGTTAAAGGTAGGTGACCAGGAGAAAATGAAGTCATTATAACACAACCTAAGTTTCTACCTCCCTAGTTTTTAATGCCTCTTAAAACGTGAAAAGATTAGTTATATTAGTTACTGATAGAAATAGAAATTGAAAAATTATACATAAATTAAGATTTATGTATACCTCTTGAGTTTCTCCAGAACAAGACTAAGCAAAAACTAAGACCAAATCAAGACAATAGCAGAAACACTAAGGACACAGATATAAACCATGATAACAAAGTCAGACTAAATAAATATTTTTAAAAAACCTCTAATCTGAAAAGTTTTGCCTTTCCCGAATCACAGTTTCTGAACGGTCTCTATTTAAAAATAAATTCAAAATTACTATCTTACTCCCTAAATAAATCTGGGTTTTAGCAATTTCCTTCCTGAGGCAAACCAAGAGCTGTCATTAAATATTGGGAATTAAGTTCATTTTCATAAAAAAATATTGTGAATAACAAAATTCACATAAATAGCTTTTTCCAATTCTCACAACACTTACACAGACTAATAAATACTATTTCTGTTTACTCCTTAATAAAGTGAACCATACCTGTATGTTGGCTAGAATCTGCATTGAAGTTCATCTGTCCTTCTAGATGACTTTGTCCATTATCATCTGAATGCCTAGCATGAGGATCATTATGAAGAATATTAGGCTGGGTATCACCCTGTTCTCCCAACAAAATACTAAATAGCTGAGAACATAAAACAAATCCAATTGCTGATCCACAAAGGAAGGTTAAAAAATTCAGCCAAGATTTAGAGGCCATTTCCCGAAAGTGTATTTCTGTAAGAAAAAAATTAGCAGGATGTTATAATTATAAAGCAATATACATGCCATGAGTAAAAAACTTGATAACTTAAAAAAAAACACACAAAAAAACAAGTTGATAACTTTTAGCCATATGGAAAAGTTAATTCTTTCCATATAGGAGAACATTTCTGAGAATATGTAACTTTTATCCCTTTAGTTGCTGCTAAAATACACCTTGTGGACAATTCAGTAAAATAGATGAGTAATAACTTGGAGAATCATTGTTAGGTGGGGCATGGGTAAGTAGGTCAGAATTTACACACAGAATTTCCTCTTCTGCACACCAGAATCCTCTGTGAACCCAAGCCTGCTTGCCATGTTCTTTTCCTTTTTTGCTGTCCAAATACTTAAATTTACCTTTTTTCTCTTTTATATTACACAGTGTGTATTATATATAAATAAATATACATAATATTCCGATATTATTACTATTATCATTAAACAAATGACAAAAGTGGTACAAAAACTGTGAGGACACAGAGAGTTTGTGCTCTAAAATCATTCTGTTGTCCAGAAGTGGTGAAAGTACTGGTGTTGGACCTTAAAAGACTAAGGATGTATAATGGTATAATGTAATTGCTAGTGTAATCATTAAAATAAATAGTAAAAGAATACATAACAGAAAAAATAGAAAAATAATCAAAAACAAGACAAGGAAAAAAGAGCAGCAGGAGATAAAGAATAGATGAAATAAACAGAAAATAAATAGTAATATGATTGATTTTAACACAAATATATCACCAATGATGTTAATGTAAGACTGAAAACTCTAATTAAAAGATAAAGATCGCCAGCCAGACTAGAGAAAAAAATAAACCCAACTACAAGTTACTTATAAGAGACACACATTAAATATATTCAGAAAGTTAAGAGCAAAAGGATGGAAAAAGATCAAACACTTATAAAAAGAAAGTATGCAATTAACAAAATAAATCAGTGGTTACATAGTTTATCTTCCTGATATTCACCAAGCTCTACATTTTTTATTTACATACTTTTTTGTATTAATATTTACTATAGTAAAAAATTATCTAAAAAAATACCTTCATGTGACCTTTTACTTTATCCCTTTTAATACATGTTTAATATATGTGTATTTAATGCAAATATATTTATCCTCAAATCTATAACTAAAATTGTCAGGCCATAGAACTACACCATGTTCATCTTATATCTCGGATCTCAGGCCCTCTCTTGAATAGTTATTCACGTTTGAGGATAACCCCAGGGGGAAGCCAAGATAAAGGAAAGACAGAGGTGAGCAAAGTTGCTCAGTAATACAGGAGATGTAAATTACCCACTTACCCACATGAAACTGGCGGACACTTGTTTACTTACTTCCTTTGCTCTATCTTAACTGCATTCTAAGGTTCAGAAAGGTAGGCCTTCATGGGTGAAGAGTATATATGTCTCACTCAACTCCCCTATAAAATTTCCCAGAGGAAAAGCAGAAACAAGTTTCCCCAGTCTTGTTGCTATTTTGCCTGAGACGGGGTCTCAAATTCTCCTTTGCTACTATCCTCTTTTCCCCATTTAGATTGGTCTTTAGTGAAATCCTTATACCCAAAAGGTGTAATCTGCGATCCCAGGGAAAATATCCCTCCTGGTTTAAGTGATTCTTTTGAAACTCTAAAAACCTGAGGATTATTTGCAAATGATATAATCCGATAAAGGGTTAATATCTGACAGAAATAACTTCTACAACTCCACATCAAAAAAACCCATATAACCTGATTAAAAATGGGCAGAGGACCTGAAGAGATGTTTTTCCAAAGAAGACATATAGTCAACAGATACAAAGATGCTAAACATCATTGATCGTCAGGGAAATACAAGTCAAAACCACAATGAGAGTTCACCTCACACCTGTCAGAATGGCCAGAATAAAAAAGGCAAGAAATAACAAGTGTTGGTGAGGATGTGGAAAAAAGGAACCCTTGTACACTGTTGGTGCAGCCACTGTGGAAAATGGTATGGAGGTTCCTCAAGGAATTAAAAATAGAATTACCATATGATCCAGTAATTCCACTACTGGATATTTATCCAAAGAAAATAAAAACCACTAATACAAAAAGGTATGCGCACCCCTATGTATATTGCAGCATTATTTACAATAGCCAAGATATGAAAGCAACCCAAGTGTCCATCCACAGTCTACTTCTGCAGCATGGAGGATTTATTGTTTGTAGTAAATTAAGTGACATATTCATGGATAGGGTTTTCTTAGCTGAGGTGGCACTTTTTTAGCAACACATCCGTTCTGGGGTCAGTGGAGGAAAAACTGACTTCCTGATGTTAAAAAATTTGTTTTTAATTAAAAAAATACCTTGTGATGATGTTGGATGGCTACCATCCTCTTACCCCTCCTCCAGAGCATCCCTGTTGCTCTTACCCCATACCCTTCCAATTTCAAAGACTCTTGCCTTATGACTAAATTCCCATTTACTCCCATTCTTCTTTCTTGTTCCTGGGATAAAATAGCAATCTCCTATGGGTACAATGTACCCCAAACCTTACTCTGATTTTTGGCAAAAATCAGCACCCTCAACTCTTCAGATTCTTAATAAGACTGTTGAAGCAGGCCAGACTGGAAGACCTTGTGTAACTAAGTCGTACATTACAGGGGCTTCTAATATATTAATTAAAATTAAGTGGAGAGAAGTTGCCAATGCCAACTGCTTTCCAAACCTGATAGGTAATCAGAATCATTTCAGGAGCATTTTAAAAATATAGATTTTCAGCCTCGACAACTGAGATTTCAGATGCAAAAGAAGTGCTGGGACAACTAAAATTTATATTTTTTACTTTATTTTTTAAGGGACAGCTTTGTGTTATTCATTGTAAAAAAGAAATCAAGCAATATAGAACATGAAAAAGATAAAAATCACCCCAAATCCCATCACTCAGAAACAACTATCAATAACATTTAGTAATATCATTACAGATATGAATAACATCTTTATAAATAACATGAAAGAGAGATAATTGTGGCTAACAGTTGAGCCCTGTATTAAGCGCTTTATGTGGGTTAACTGTAAACTATAAATGAAGGACTATCAATCTCAATTTACAGACAAACTCAGACAGAAAGGTTAGTAACCTGCCCAAGGTCACACATAGCAATTTGAGTCAAGAATTCAGATTCTTAACCACTCTACTGTAGTTTTACCAGAACTGGAATGAATGTTAATCATGCTATTTTAAAGATTTAACATATTAAGTTAGATTTACTTGAATGTATAGGAAAAAAGGAAACTTAAATGAATCTAAATGAACTTTGAAAGTCAGCTAAACATTTATAATATGACTCCTCTCCTCTAAATGATCCTCCTAAAGACAAGAAAGACTTGAAAAATATAAAGCAATTGAGGCCCTTTTAAAAAACTACATATTTTAATTTTAGATAGTTCCCATTAATTTCTTGATGTGAGAACTGTGGAAATCAGCACTCTCCCCCACTCAGTTTTTGTGAACTATTTTTATTCTGAAAAATTTTGCATAGTTTACATTCTATAAATGATACTGTAATTCCTATGACTGCTTAATCTTGAGTATGTATTAAATTGGATTCTATGTTCATTAATAGTCCTTTTATTACAGCTCCTTTATATGTGAGTTCTTCATTAATGTCATGTTTTTTGGCTGAATTTCAGCAAGTAATTTTTGTAATAGTGCTCGTTGGTGCTATATTCTAAATTCCTACAGGCTTGAGACTGTTTATTACTGTCTTTATATATGAAGCACAACTTGACCAAGTATAAACTCTATAAATATTGATCCATAGTCTTCTCACTCTGGTGCCAGAAAAGTCTGAGGGCAGACTGATCTTTTATCCTTGTAGATAAATGTTCCACTTCTCTCATGCTTGGTTTTTAGTCAAGCCCCCAGTCACTAATATCCTCTCATTAAGACTTGAATGCCCTTTACATGAGATCATGTCTTCCTCCAATTTTCAGGCTTTTAGAAAGTCAATGGAATTCGCAATAAAGTCCCTAAAATCTTAGGCTTTCAGTGTTTGTTTTTTGTTGTTTTTTAATTTTGGTACTTTATACTATTTCCTGCCAAAGTTGTCAGTCTACTATTTATAATTTTTTCTGGATATTCATTTGCTACATTTACATACTCATCGTGTATTTCTAACCACATTAAAATGATATGATAGCTTTTTTTCCCTAAAAGACTTTCCTTACAAAATTGAGATGAACCTTACATAGTGATAGAGCGTATAAATGCTTACAAATATACTGTATGAGGCATTATGTTTAAAACTTGTTTTCTCTGATCCTCACAACTGTAAAACTTGATAGTAGTATCTCCATATTACAAATGAGGAAGCTGAGTTTCAGAGAAATTAAATTAACACACAGCCAACATAAGTTGAGATTCTAACTCACATTTCACTTCAAAGTTTTTTTTTCCCATTATACCACACCTGCATGTATAGTCACCCATCAACTTTCCACATCCTTCTCCCTTTCTTTCTAAAATTATCTTTAAACGGAAGATAAGAAGATATTGTTACCCGCAGATTCAAGAAGAAACCAGTTTTGCTCTAGTGATAAATCTTGAGATGTAAAGAAGATGTAAAAATGAAAATGGCTCCAAGAAAGATTGAAAATGTTAAGAGTTGCTGAGAGATCAGAACTGGTTTCAGACTAAATTTTCATGCCTCTGCTCTATAACAATTCAAATGTTTCTTTATATGAATTCTAAAAAAGGCTTATTCCGTAAGATTTAATCCATATCTCTTTTTCAATACATTTTTAGCCTAAAGAAAACTCTATTACATATAATAAAATTTTATTTGCAATATTCTCTTTGAGAATATTTCTACTAACTTTGTTTCCTTACAGTTCCAGATTACTGAGCTAAGCTGCTGAACTGAGATACTACATGCAAGTTTTAAAGTTCAAAGATCATTTACTATTATGTGGCACTGTGTTAAATACTGGAAAAAGTCAAAACAAAATATCTTTCCCTGCCCTCATGGAATTTACAGTGTTGTAATTACACAGAGATACAAAAATAGCAATGAAAGAGTTTAAAAATAGAGGGACACAGCTAAAGCACTGCTAAGGAAAACTTACAGCACTAAATGCTTACATTAGAAAAGAGAAAAAGTCTCAAATCAATTGATTCCAGCTCCCACTTCAAAAACCAAGAAAAACAGCAAAATAAGCCTAAAGCAAGCAAAATGAATGAAATAAAAGAAACCAACAAAATTCAAAATAGAAAAATAGATAAAAATTAAAATTAATAAAATAAATTAATAAAATTAATAAAAGCCACTATCAAATGTCTAAAAGAATTCTCAATGCCTAAAAAAATTAACAGTATTTCTTTGGACTCATCCAATCCAAGTGTGTAATCAAATTTCCCTGTCTTCTATAATCAAATTGTCTCAATTAGTTCACATATGTCTTTTTATAGTTGGTTTGTTCCCATCAGTATTTAAACTATACCTGCATTCAGAGATAAAATTAAAAATAATCCAAGAGAACATTTTATATAATAAATAGCTATTAAACACAAAAACCTAAATGAAACACATTTCTCTATAAAAGCAAATTATCAAAGCTGACTCAAGGTATAAAAATGAATAAATAACAACAAAGGAAATAAAGAATGTTATCAAAGAGCCAGACTTCAAAAAGGTCCAAGCTTTTCTTGGATAAAATACTTACATCTTTCAAAAAACATAACTTTTATACAGGCATACCTCATTTCACTGCACTTTACTGTGCTTTGCAGATATTGCATTTTTTTTTTTTTTTTTTTTTTTTTTTTACAAATTTAAGGTCTGTAGTAACTCTTTGTCCAGTAAGTCCATCAGCACTATTTTTCCAACACCATGTCACTTCATTTCTCTGTATCACATTTTGGCAGTTCTCACAATATTTCAAACTTCTTCACTGTTATATTTGTTAGAGTAAACTCTGGTGATCTTTGATGCTACTATTCTAACTGTTTTGGGGTCATGAACTGCATACATATAAGATGGCAAACCTTATCGATAAATATTGTGTGTGTTCTGTCTGCTCCACTGACTGGCCATTCCTCTGTCTCCCTCCCTCTCCTAAGACCACCCTATTCCCTGAGACACAACAATATTGAAATTAAGCCAATTAGTAACTCTACAATGGGCTCTTCATGTTCAAATGAAAGGAAGAATCACATTTCTCACTTTAAATTAAAAGCCAGAAATGATTAAGCTTAGTGAGGAAGACAAGTTGAAAGCCACAACAGGCCAAAAACTAGGCTTCTTGCGCCCAAAAGCCAAGTTGTGTATGCAAAGGAAAAGTTCTTGAAAGAAATTAAAAGTGCTACTTCAGTGAACTCACAAATGATAAGAAACCAAAATAGCTGATTTTGATATTGCTAATTTGGAGAGCATTTTAGTAGTCTAGATAAAATATCACACCAACCACAACATTCCCTTAAGCCAAAGCCTAATCTAGAGCAAGGTCTTAACTCCTCAATTCAACGAAGGCTGAGAGAGGTCAGGAAGTGCACAAGAAAAGTTTGAAGCTAGCAAAAGTTGGTTCATGAGGTCTAAGGGAAAGAAGCCTTCTCCATAAGACCAGAGTGTAAAGTGAAGCAGTAAGTGATGTAGGAGCTCCAAGTTATCCAGAGAAATCCATCTAAAATAATTAATGAAAGTAGCTACACTAACCAATAGATTTTCAATATAGATGAAATAGCCTTCTGCTGGAAGAAGATGCCATCCAGGACTTTGAGAACTAGATGGGAGAAATCAATGCCCAGCTTCAAAGGACAGGCTGACTCTCTCCTTAGGGGCTAATGCAGCTGGTAACTGAGTTGAAGTCATTGCTCATTTACCATTCTGAAAATGTTACAACCCTTAAGAATTACATTGCATCTACTTTGCCTGTGCTCTGAAAATGGAACAACAAAGCCTAGATGACATCATATCTGTTTACAACGTTTTTATTTAATATTTTAAGTCTATTGTTGAGACACGCTGCTCAGAAAAAAAGATTCCTTTCAAAATATTACTGCTCATTGACAATGCATCTGGTTACCCCAGAGCTCTAAAAGAGATGGACAAGATTAAAGTTGTTTTCTTGTCTCCTAAAGTAACATCCATTCTGCAGCCTATAGATCAAGGAGTAATTTTCAACTTTCAAGTCTTATTATTTAAGAAACACATTCCGGGGCGCCTGGGTGGCACAGCGGTGGGGCGTCTGCCTTCGGCTCAGGGCGTGATCCCAGCGTTGTGGGATCGAGCCCCACGTCAGGCTCCTCCGCTATGAGCCTGCTTCTTCCTCTCCCACTCCCCCTGCTTGTGTTCCCTCTCTCGCTGGCTGTCTCTATCTCTGTCAAATAAATAAATAAAATCTTTAAAAAAAAAAAAAAAAGAAACACATTCCGTGGGGGCGCCTGGGTGCTCCGTTGGTTAAGTGCCTTCAACTCAGGTCATGATCTTGGGGTCCTGGGATGGAGACCCACATCAGGCTCCTTGCTCAGCAGGGATACTGCTTCTCCCTCTCCCTCTGCCCCTCCCCACTGCTCGTGTTCTCTCTCTCTCTCTAAGAAATAAAATCTTAAAAGAAAAAATGAAATACATTTCGTAAAGCTATAGCTGCCATAGACAGTGATTCCTCTGATGGAGCTGGGCAGGATAAATTAAAAACCTTCTGGAAAGGATTCAATATTCTAAATGGCATTAAGAACATTCATGATTCACAGGAAGAGGTCAAAATATCAACATGAACAGGAATTTGGAAGAAGTTGATTCCAACCCTCATGGATGACTTTGAGGGGTTTAAGACTTCAGAGGAGAAAATAACTGCAGATGTGGTAGAAACAGCAAGATAACTAGAATTAGAAATGGAGCCTGAAGATGTGACTGAATTGCTGCAATCTTAGGAAAAAACTTGAATGAATGAGGAGTTGCTTCTTAGGGTTGAGCAAAGAAAGTGGTTTCTTGAGATGAAATCTACTGGTGAAAATGCTGTGAAGACTTGAAATGGCAACAAGGTTTAGAATATTACATAAACTTAGTTAATAAAACATTGACAGGGTTTGAGAGGATTGACTTCAATTTTGAAAGAAGTTCCACCGTGGGTAAAATACAATCAAACAGTATCTATGCTACAGAGAAATCGTTCATGAAAAAATGAGGCAACAGATGTGGCAAACTTCGTTGTTGTCTTATTTTAAGAAATTGTTATAGCCACTCCAAACTTCAGCAACCACCACCTTGATCAGTCAGCAGCCATGGACATGAAGGCAAGACCCTCCACTAGCAAAAAGATTATGACTCACTGAAAGCGCAGATGATGGTTAGCATTTTTTAGCAATAAAGTATATTTTAATAAGGAAAATTAAGGTATGTACATTTTTTAAGGCATAATGCTATTGCATCCTTAATACACTACAATATAGTGTAAACATAACTTTTATATGCATGGGGAAACCACAAATTCATCTGCCTTGCTTTGTTGTGATGATATTTGCTTTATTGCAGTGGTCTGAAACTGAACTCGCAATATTTCTGTGGCATGCCTATACTACATGAATCATTCAGGAAGTTAAGTAGAACTTAACCAATTCTTCTTTTATGTAAAAGTTTGATACCAGTCTCTGACAAAGAAAGCCCAAAATATAGATAGCATTAAAAAAAAAAAAAAAACTCAGTCCAATCTCACTTCAAAATAATACATCATCAAAGGGAATGCAGTCCAAACGCTAATGGTTATCTTAAGTTGGGTCCTCAGAAAGGAAACTGTGAAATGAGGTCTTTGTGTGAAAGCGGTTTATTAGAAAGTTTTCCCTGGGGGTGCCTGGGTGACTCAGTCAGCTAAGCATCTGCCTTTGGCTCAGGTCATGATCCCAGGGTCCTGGGATCGAGTCCCACATTGGGCCCCTTGCTCAACAGGGAACCTGCTTCTCCCTCTGTCTACTGCTTCCCCTGTTTGTGCATACTTCCCCCCCCAAAAAAAAACCAAATAAATAAAATAAAATCTTAAAAAAAAAAAAAAAAAGAAAGAAAGTATTCCCTGAACAAACTTATAGGGAAGTAGGATAGGGAAGGAAAGGAAGTCATGCAAAGTTCCATGGGAGGTAATTTTAGCTCCATCCTGTAGGGTAGTTCTGGAGGCAATACAAGCTGCACCTCAGAGTTGTATTCATAGAATTAATCATTGGTTAAGGGCTGTCCTTAGGAAATAAACTTCTCAGACACTCCCATAGTTTGTACATTGGCAAAACTGGGTCTGGCAGTGTGAGGGCAGCCCAGCAACAAAGAACCTTAGGAGATAGATAACGGAAATGAATATACATTAGGAGCCTGTGAACAGAAAGAAGATACAGGCCCTTGGACAAAGCATTAGCATCATCTGCTACAGCAACTTTATGATTGGGAAAGTTAAAAATCGCTTGGTTTGGTTTTGCTCTAATGGAATCCCCAAAAGGTTCAGCAATCAATCATTCTAGTTCAATCATCGTATAGTGAAGAATACTGCACAGCCCTAACAATGTGTATAGAAACTTTAATTAGCTTTTTAGAATCTACTATAAAATATAGTCACTTAAGAATCACCAGGTATTTTAAGGAAAGCCTCTAATATGAAAGAAAAAAAACAAGAAAGTCAAATTTAAAGCAACTTGGAAGAGATGATATAATGAGATGAAAACTAAGAAAACCCCAATCATTGATATTCTGAGAGATTAAAAAATATCATGCCATTCTATTCATGAAATTAGAATAAGATAATAGCTTTAAAAAAAATTATGAGGACAAAAAGAACTCCACAACAAATTAAACTGTAAGAAAATAAAAAATCTGAATAGAACAGCCATAGGATAAAGTTAAGGAAATCACCACCAAAGTGAGCAAAACAAAAAGATAAGGTGATGGAAAATAAGAGAAAACTGATAACTAAAGATCAGTTTACAGGTGCAGATAAAAAAGAGGGGAGGAAATCAACAATCAAGTATTTCAAGGATGTTTCCAGATTGAAAGGATCCAATGATAGCTAATACTCTGAACAAAAACAGACCCACAAAGATATAGTATCATGTAATTTCAGAACAATCTGGTCAAAGAAACCATTCTGCAAGATTGCAGAGAAAGAAGCAAAGAGACAATAATTAAATGGTTTTATTTTTTTTAATTTAATTTTTAAAAAATATTTTATTTATTTACTTAGAGAGAGAAAGTGAGAGAGAGAGAGAGAGCATGAAAGAAGAGGGAGAAGCAGACTCCCTGCTGAGCAGGGAGCCTAACATCAGGCTCTATCCCAGGACCCTGGGATCATGATCTAAGCCGAAGGCAGATGCTTTACCAACTGAGCCACCCAGGTGCCCCAAGAATTAAATGGTTTTAGACTTTCAAACAGCAACACTGAAAGCTAGAAGGCAATGGATAAAATCCTTCAAAATTCTGAGGAAAAATTATTTCCAATGTAGAATTTCAGACCCAGCCAAACTATCCAAGGATCAAGTCCATACTGCTGACTTGGTACACAAGACTTGGCTCTAGTTTACCTTCCTGCTTTCTTATTTCTCATACTCCCTTACCTGCAAGGACCATTCAGTCATTCTCCAAGTCTGCCATGAACTTGCATATGGATGACTTTGGCCATTCTATTCTTTTTGCTTGGTGTGCCTTCCTCACTTTGTCTACTGGATAGATACATAACTCTTTTTTTTTTTTTTTTAAGATTTTTTATTTATTCATTTGACAGAGAGACAGCCAGCGAGAGAGGGAACACAAGTACAGGGAGTGGGAGAGGAAGAAGCAGGCTCCCAGTGGAAGAGCCTGACGTGGGGCTCGATCCCAGAACGCCAGGATCATGCCCTGAGCCGAAGGCAGACGCTTAACGACTGAGCCACCCAGGCGCCCCTGGACCCACTTAAATACGGGATTTTTGAAAATTAAATAATGTGGTTAAAAATTATTCTTAATGTTGTTTGGAAAATAAATAGGAATATCACTGGGAAATTCCTGAAAGGAGTATTGCAGGTTGGAGGGTAGATTAAGCCTACCAGAGATTAAAACATATTACCTACAATAAACAATGGTATAGTAATTAGAACAATTTGATATTCAGGCCAAACAGACATATCAATTTCCCTATAAATCAGTTTAAAAAAAACATTTTTAATGCTTTTAATTAATACAACAGACATTGTGCTGAGAAACTTTCTCTACAACCATGCCGTCAGAACTAAGCTATCTGAAAGTTTATCAGAGAGACTGGAACATCCCATTCTTGCATAGATGATGGATCATTCATCAAACTGCAGCAGCCTTAATTTCCAACTCAGAGTTTCAGATAGGGCTTCCCAGACACAACATTCCACATTTATCTAACTGTGTAGTTTCTAAGGAAACAGGACTTCTGAGTTTGCTTCTCAGCCCAGGCCCGATGTTAACTAACCCCTTGACACACAGCCTTGCTGTACTTCAAACCTATCAAATATTGCTTCATTTAAATTTTGTCTAAACTCCACCCTTCTCCAAAATCCTATAATAACCCTGTCCTTTCTTTATTTAGTAAAATGCTGGCAATTCCTCTGGTATGTGGTCTTCCTCACAGCAGCAAGTTAATTAACCTTTGTCAGCCTAAAGATACATACCCCTGGTGGTCTTTACCAGACTGAAATAAAGAGTCTATTAAAAAAAAACAAGTATGTGTGGAAATTTAATACATAATATACATAGCATTTCAAATCAAGAAAAAGATGGTTTAATTCAAGTAATGATACTGAAATAATCTTTTGGGAAAAAGATAAAAATCAGCCAGCTGGATCCCTACCTTTCTCTTTCAAATTCCAAATGTTTCTAAGATTTCAATATTAAAAAAAATGAAATTATAACAAAACTAGAAGAAAATATCTTTTTACATTCTTATAATATGAATTGAGATCTTCTCAAAACTCAGAAACTATAAGAAAATTGTATGAAATTATTCATTGGTTAAACTTCCGGCAGTGGAACTGCTGGTTCAAAGATGTTTCTATATAAAATGTTAAAAAAAAATCTGTACAGCAAAAAATGTCAACAAGTATCGTAATGAAAAAGATAAAAGCTCAATCTAATATAAAAACAGATAAAGAAAATAAAGGATTTGCAGAAGAAGAAAATACAATGGTCAAGGATGTTCAAATTTCACATTAAAGTAATTCAAATGCAGAAATACTATTTTTAGCCTATCATACTAGCAAAAAATGTTTAGTAACACTCAGTCATAACATGGAAGAGAAAACTGGCACTCATGCATTCTTTCCCACAATATACATACTTACTGTCTTTTGGCAGGGCAATTTGGCAATAAATTTTAAAATTTTTAAATGAGTATGACCAGACCCATCATTTCATCATCAGAAATTTCTCCTTTGGACACAAACACAGAAGTCTCTGAAGATGTTCATGGCAGCCACGCCAAAAGATGTTTTCTTGTTGATAAGGAACTAGTTAAGAAAACAAACATGGTACATGATACCACAGAATACTCTGCAGCTGTCCAAACAATGATCTATATGTGCTAATGAAGAAAATCTTTGCATATTTCGCAGTTATGACTTTTTGCTAGTAAGGTGTAGTGGCTACTTTTTAAATCAGAAAAATGTACAGAAAACAAATGAAAAAACCCAAACTGAAACCATGATAAAAAATATGGATATACAGAAAAGAGTACGTTTTCTTTCCCATTTCTCTGTGTATTTGTATCTTTTACTTTACATCAAAGAGATGATGCTGTATCTACTAATCTCCACTCCACCCTTTTCATTTATTTTCTTCCATAACGTAACTCCATTCATTAAAACTGTGTAAGATAAAATATTTATTTTTTTAAGACAAAGTACTACAGTCTGTGTAGTATAATCACATTTGGCTTCTTAAATTCTTCTGTATATATAATTCTGGAAAGGTGTATATAAAGATATTTAACAAAGGCTACCTCTGGGAACTAAGACTAGGTGGCATGAGCAAAAAGGGCTTTTTTTTTTTTTTCATTTTATAACCTTTTAATGTTTTAATGCTTTTATCAAGTACACATTTATTACATTTTTTTGACAAAAATTAAATAAAGGTAGCTACTTCATCTATAAGGATAATCTAATAAAAACAAAGTGCACTAAAATCCCCACACTTGTTACACAAGAGGATCTCTTGATCCTTTTCAGACTTCTCGAAGTCTGACTCACACATACACTAACATTTCCACCTTGACCATAGGTATCTCAAATTCAACATGTCTAAAGTGACTCATTACCTTCCTCCCTTAATTCCCTTCCTATTCAGCTTAACTAAAATCACTGGCGATCACCTAAATTACTCACCAATGGGTTCCTATTTCACTAGGAGCCATCTGTTTATCTGAACTAGAAATTAGAGTATCTCTAATTTTTTAACACTCCTTACTCCCCTTACCCTTGCCCCATATCCAATTACCAAATCTGACCCATTTTATTTCCTAAATGTTTTTTTAATCTATCCTCTTCTCTCCATTTCTACTATTTCAGACCCTCCTCTCTCCCCTAAGCAACTACAATATTTAATCTGTCTCCCTCACTCAAGTGCTATCTCTCCTCAACTCATTCCCATTTTGTCATCAGAATGACCTATCTAAAATGAAAAGCTGACCAAGTCACTCCATGAGTCCTCCATGGAGCCCTACTGCCTATAAGACAAAAACTAAGCATCATTAATTAACATGATATATATAGATTCTCCTTGATCTAGACTCTGTCTTCCCTGGTCACCCTGGGTCTTCCCTGGTCATCCTATTCTTACCCACAGCACCTATTAACATCTAATATATTACATATTTTGCTTCCTCGTCTTGTTTATTGTCTCTCTTCTTCATCTTGTTCATTGGTTCTCAAACCTGAGTCTGCATCAGAATCGCCTGAAAGTTTTGTTAAAACAGTTTCTGAATCAAGAGGTCTGGGGGCTAGAGCCTGAAAATTTGGATTGCTAACAAGTTCCTGGATGATGCTGATGCTGCAAATCCAGGGACCACGTTTTGAGAACCAACGTTTTAGAACATACACTCCTCCAGGACAGAGATTTTGTCTACCTGTTTGCTTTCTCTCTGCAACCTGGTTCAGAGTAAGCACTGAGATAGGTAAATGACAAGTACATTTAGATGTCCCCTTTTCTGTTCCTACCACACCCCCTGATTTGGCCTGAAATATGGTGCTAAAAATTTGCTGAACACTGTAAAAGATAAATTATATGACTGTGATGGGTTAAGTTGTGTCCCCTCTCAAAAAACTGAGGTTGAAGTCTTAACCCCAGTACCTATGAATGGGATCTTATTTGGAAATAGGGTCTTTGCAGATGTAATCAAGTTTAGATGAAGTCATCAGAGTGGACCCTAATCCAATATAACTGGTGTCCTTATAAAAAAGGGAGAATGGAGTGGACTGGAGTGATAAAGCTGCAAGTCAAGGAATACCAAGGACTGCCAGTGACAGGAGAAGCTAACAGGCATCTAGGCAGATTCTCTCCTAGAACCTAGAGACCGTGGCCCTGCCAACATCTTGATTTCAGAATTCTAGCCTCCAGAACTGAGATGGTAAATTTCTGTTGTTTTAAAGCACCCAGTTTGCTGTACTTTGTTATGGCAGCCCTAGGAAACCAATAGAAGGACCAAGAATGCAAATGACTATACCAAGCCATACATAATTTCAAATTCTGCCTATTATCTGATTTCCACCAGTTTAAATGTTTTAAATACACAGCTTTAGTTGTAAACTAATCAGGTTTCCCATTTCAGAATCTCTCCAACTTAGTAAGTCTCTCCCTGCCTTCAATGTGCAAGGCAGCATACTACAGGGTCTAGATAACTTACTCAGGTATTTTTGGTTTCTCCTACCTTCTTACATGCTTCCCTATTTCACAAATATCCATTTATTTTTTTCCTTCAAGGGACACTTCTTATTTTCATACATTACACATTTTGGTGTATATTTTCCCCTTGGCTATTTTAATTAGTTGCAAAGTGAAAATTTAAACACACATTAGATATACATTTAAATTTAAGATAAAATACTGTCTTCTCTTTTAGAGAACAATTCTCCATTTCCCCCCCTTCTCTTTCTTCCTTCTTTAAAAGGAATGATCTTAATCCTAAAAAATTTTCGGTAAAAAAAATTTTGATATACTTTTCTTTCCTTTTTTTTTTTTTTTAATTTATTTATTCGACAGAGATAGAGACAGCCAGTGAGAGAGGGAACACAAGCAGGGGGAGTGGGAGAGGAAGAAGCAGGCTCATAGCGCAGGAGTCTGATGTGGGGCTTGATCCCATAACGCCGGGATCACGCCCTGAGCCGAAGGCAGACGCCTAACCGCTGTGCCACCCAGGCGCCCCTCTTTCCATCTTGTTACAGTTTGTACACTAGTATCTTTATTCAAATCTCAACAAATCTTCTAAAAGTAACATGGTTGTACTGGGAAGCTTAAAATTTTAAATGAATCTGAAATTAATTTTGTCAAGTTCTCCCCTTTCCATTTAACATTTGTTTATAGCTGCACTGTCACAAGAATTCTGATCAATAATTTCATATCACAGACTCTATTTTAAATTACCATGGTTTACAAGGTTTACAAGCTGTAAGATGCAATTTTTATCTTAGCACAAATCAATATACAAATAGTAAATTGCATACGCCTAAATGACAGTTTTGTATTTCTATGACTGGGTGAAAATTAATCCACTGTATGTACTACTAAAAAAGCTTGTGGTAAAATTCTAAGAATTTCTGGATATCAAATTACCTCAGAAATATAGACTAGTATAACCTATGCCAAAAAAATATATTTAAGAAAAACCTTATCTATCCTTCAATGGGTATTAACCACAAAATATTTTTAAAATTCTGAAGCCTAATAAAAAGATACAGAAAAAGACAAATTACAGGCAAATTTAAGAGAGATATTTAATACTTCTCCACAAGTACTGAAAAACCATGCTCTTTTCCTATGAAGAATTTTAAATGAGTCATACTTTCCTTACTAAATCACTGTTTTACTTAACATATGGTGAAAAGAGTTAACTGTTTGGTAACTTGAAACTTTATATTCACTTCAAGTGCACATCAATATATGCTAAGGCTAGTGGAAAATAAGTATAATTTACTGTATACAATACTTGGAACACACAGCGTCATGTGCATAAGGTTCACTTGACCGCTAAGGGTATGGAAAGCTGTCTAAATATTTCCTAAAAATTCAGGTTCCCACTGTCTAAACCTACACCAAAATTAAACAAGTTGAAATGCACAACACTTTTTCCTGGCACCCAGGCGGAGCTATCTATATTCTGTGCCTAACTCTTAGTAAGTGAACATATTTCTGTCCCAATCACATTGGCCCAATTATTCACTTTAATGCGTTAAAATTCTACCATTATAACTTGTTAATTCATAATGAAGTCAGTTCATGGTTAGCATAAGAGTTTCCAATCTGAAAAGCGTTAAAAAGATATACTACAGTATCTATAACGAATTTACAGAACTAGATCATAAAGCCAATCAACTTTTCCAGAGCATGTGGTGCTTTCTTATTTAAAAAAATAAGAGAGTAAGAGCTAGGGAAGAATAAATCCCCATTCCCAAATTACGTTCTTCTTTTAAGAGTATACAATTTCTCCAAATTCAAAGCTGTATGGCCAACTTGTCAGCACCTACTACTCACAGCACATTTGCGGTGTTTGGGGGGGGTGGTGGTGAGAAAAAACTCTTTTCCTCCTTCTCTACGCAGCAAGTGAGTCAAACACACCTGGCTTGCTCATTCTGCCAGAGGCAATGAAATTTAAAAAAATAAATCAGCCACAGACAAACCTGATGATCCAAGAAAGCCCCGAGGAAGTCCCCCGGCACTTGTGGAAGACGCCCACTCGCTCGGCACCTCAGGCTGCCCGGCAGCCCGGCGGCTCTCGCTCAGGTGCCCACACCTGAGCCCTGGGTCCGAGCTCAGCTCTGGGTCTCGCCTGACCCACAGGTCAGAGGGGGGCAGGGAGGGCCGGCGGGCAGGACCTCTAAGTGGTCGGAACGCGACCCGGCGCTACCCCACGCCTCACTGCCGCCGCCCGACGGCGGGCAGCGCGCGAAGAGGAGGAGAGGGGCGCGAGGAAGAGGGGAGGGGCACCCACGGGCAGAAAGGAAGAACCCACCACGAAGAGGAGGCTACTCGTCAACAAAATAGCGGCCCGATGGGCAGACGGCCCCAATGGCAGTTCACGGAGGCGCCGGGGACAGGAGTGCCCCACGCCTCCCTCAGGAGCCCTCCAGTCCCCAGCCCCGGCGGCGACCCCGAGACACCTGTTTGGCTGCGCCCGGGTTTGGTTCCACCCTCTACGCTCCCCCAACACACACTCCGATCAGTGAGGACGAGGTGAGCCGAGACCTTGGAACCGCAGCCTGAGGGCGCCTCCGCCGGCCGTACCTGACATCAGCCGCGGCTCCCTCTCGCCCCTCCTGGGGGGCGGAGAGGGGGACGACTCGAGACCGGCAACCGTAGCTCCTCCCGGTACCCGCAGAAGTGGCTTGCGGCCGCTAGCTGGGGCCGCCCGCTGCCGCCCAGATCATTCCCTGGCGGCGGCGGCAGTAGCGGCAGCGGCGGCTGAGGCGGGCCCAGCTTAACCGTCCCTCCCCCCTCCCCCCGCCCGCTCGGTCGCTCCGCCCCTCCCCGCAGCGCGTCCAGGCCGCGGCCCGCCGACGGCGCAGCCGCCACCCAGGGGTCTCCTAGAGCTGACGTCGCCGCCACCGCACCAGCCCCAGGGAAGGGCGGAGCGAGAAGGGGGAGGATGGGGCGGGGCTATGGCGACGTGAGGACGTGGGGATTGGCCGCCAAGCTCACGCCCCGCCCTTCTGCGAAGGGGTCTGGGAAGTCGGGTCTTCTACGAGCAGTAGTCGCAACCCACTTGCGGCTTCTCGCTGTTGGCCTTCTGCTTCCTGATTCTGCTATGGGGTTTTGCATTAGCTTCCGGACCTTGAGAGAAACTAAAGCAGTGAAACTACAGGGACTGAGGCTGGAGGTACTTGAGGACCTCTGTGTGGGGGACAGGCTCTAACCCTGCAGAAGTCTTTTGGCCTCTAGCCTGCTTCCCGTTCTTTTTTCTCCTGTCCCCCACTCCCCTACCCACCCCGTACTCTCTGTAGTCAGTACTTCTCTGGCCTTAATGAAAGGAAATACAGCAAGATTAGGTATGCAAACGGGTGCTGGGTAACCAGAGACGTGAACCCGGAAGGGTTGAAAACATAGTGGTACCACAAAGCCTTTTGTATCACACGTGGTTTGGTCTGTCATTACTTCAGTGCTGTCAGGCAATAACAGGAAGAGCTTCCTTAGGGCTTTCCAAAACTCATCTTCCTTTTAGTTGGCCAAAGGACTTTGAATCAGAAAGCGTTTTGAGGGATACATGAGGGAGGAGCCTGTGAGCCATTGAGGCAACCCCACAGCAGTCAGGAGGTGGGGATAAGGTCTTGGCTTTAACATCATCCACCCTCAGGCCTAGCCTGGGGGTGAGAAAACCACCCTGCTTCTTTTAAAAGCCCGTCTCAGTCAGTTCTTTAGTGCCTTTCAGCATAGCCTTTAGGAGTGTGGGCTCTGGGCTGGAATCTTGGTCCTTCCACTTGTTTACTGTGCAACCTTGGCAAGTTACTTAACATGCCTGGGAGAAATAATGAACAATGTATGTAAATTATTGTCGTTGTTCTTTTTCCTTTGTTTAGATTCCCCTCTAGTGTAGTTTGCCTTGATATGCCATTAATAGACCCAAGAGAATCTTCCAAAAGAACTTAAGCACATCTAGAGATTCTTATTTAAACCTTTTATTTTTCAGATGAGAAAACTGAGGTCAGAAAGATAAACTGAGGGCCCAAGCTAGAAGTGCAAGTATCCTGATGTTCAGGTTAGTGCTCTTTTCCTGGCCCATGCCTCCAGACTTCTCTATCTTACATCCTTACCTGTATCCTCTTCTTTTTCCTCCAGTTTGTGTATGGTTAATTGCCCAGCCTCATCCCCCTCCCTTCCACAACCACTGTAAAACAGGAGGAAAAGGAGACCCTTCCAGAGGTCACAATGTTCCAAATAGAAAGCGAAACAAACAAAAATGCAAGATTCCTTACCTCATTTTAATTTTTTAATGAATAAGGAATAACTTTGCTTTTTCCATTGAGCAAAGGTAAGAAACCATTCCAAAGATAAGTTCAGCCATAGCATGTCTCAGAAAATTACTGGCAGGAAACAATATTGATTTGAACAAAACCAGATCGAATACATCCCTCCCATCATTTTGGGTATTTGAAAATAGCTTTTATTTTCGTGACGATACATAGTTATTCAAACAAATAAAAAAAAATTATCCAAATCCCATAATCCACAGGTAACCATTTTTTAAAGTGGATGTTACATTCTTCTAGATATAAAGAATAAAAAACACAAAGACATATAAATACAATATTTCATAAACTGGATTTTATTATGTATATAGTTCTTTTCTTACTGAACAATGTATCATGATTAACATTTTTAAAAGATAAATGGATGTACCATCATTTATCTAACCCGTATTCTATTGATATTTGTTTTTTTCCCAAATTTTTAATATAATAAACAACTCTGATGAACTTTGTTATGCACATACCTTTGCACAACTGTATAATTATCTACTTGGACAGATTCCTAGAAATGACATTAATGTCCGCCAGTTCTTCAGTGTTATCAACTAGAAAAAAAAAGTTGTGGTTACTTTGAAAAATATGCTTTGTATATGGGACTCAAAATGACTAGATTGTCCCATTTGAAACACAGATAAATCATGGGCAGTATATTTGTCTGTCTGGTGTGGTGTTTAAATAATGTGTGTCAAAGCTTGTTGGAGCACAATAATGTGTGTTGAGTCTCCTTGGAGCAGAGTGGTAGACACTGGTAGTTGTTTAAGCCCAAATCCTTTCTTCCTTAGTAGCAGAACTCTGATTTTTTTCAGGGTGACAGTGTGTCTAGTTAAAAATATTTACTTCTCCAGATTTCTGTAAGCCGTGGCTGGCTGTGTGACCGATCAATAAAATGAAAATGGATATTGCTAGGAGAGGCTCAAAGCTTTATGGAAGAAATGTCCTATTAGCCGTTGGAACTGTACCCATTTTTTTTTCTTACCTGGAACGGTGACTCAGTGCTGGAGGTGGAGCAGCCATATTTCAACCATAATAACCAAAGCCCCACGCAGTATTAACAGTGTAGGAAGACAGAGGTGCCAGGCTTTGTGATTGCTTGAGAGGGCCAGCTTATTAGCTTTGGACCGCCCATTTCTGGATTTGTTGTTATGTAAGGGAAAATAAATCCCTCCTATTTAAGGTTTTGTTATTTGGATTTTCTGTTAATAAGCAGTGAATGCATTTCCTAATGATACAACAAGCTAGGACAAGTCAGCATTTATTTAGCATTGTATGTGGAATTTTTTAATAGGGTAAAATGAAAATGGGGACACAAAATAGAAACAAATAAGCAACAACCACAAAAAAACCACTGTCTAATACACTCAGTTTCCCTTTAAATATCCAAATGTTACAATGAGATTAAAACATTTTGTAATAATTAGATTAAACTCAGTAAATTAAATTGTATTCACTGATATAGTGGTTTTAAAATATGTCCATAAGTTCTTTGATGCTTCTTCTTTCAAACGGTGGGATTTTATTCCTCTCACCTTGAGTTTGGACTGTGTTTAGTGACTTGTTCTCATGAATAGGATGTATAAATGACTTGTGTGACTTTTTAGAGGAGATTATAAAACGTATGCCAAAAAATAAAACATATGCCAGTTTTTTCTTCTCTCTCTGGGACTGCTTGCTGGGAAAAGATGGTTGTCAAGTCATAAGGACTCTCAGGCAACTTTATAGAGAGGCCCACATTATAAGTAATTAAGGCTTCCCGCCAATAGCCAGTAAGGAACCAAGGACTCTTGACAACAGCCATGTGAGTGAACTTGGAAGCAGATGCTCCAGTCCTGGTCAAGCCTTCAGATGACTGTATCCCTCATCAACATCTTTATTGACTTTAGGAGAGATCCTGAGCCAGAACCACTCCGTTAAGCGGCTCCCAAATTCCTGGTCCGCAGAAACTCTAAGATAATACATGTTTGTTGTTTTAAGGTATTACAGTTTGGGATAATTTGTCATGCAGCAAAGATAACTAATATAGCTGGGTATAATAGAGCCTAGCACAATGGCTGGCACATATGTAGGTGTTTAATGATTTGTTGTTTGAATGAACAAACAATTCAGTGAAGGAGAGTATGTATTTTTTCACTTAAAGGGTAGCATACAATGCTGGTATTATCTTTGCTTTCTGACACCTGTATTACATAAGGGTTTTCTGATGTGATCATAGAGAAATCAGTTGTGAATCTTACTGAAATCTAAACATTGACAATCCTGGAGGAAACATAGTGAATAGAGCAGTGGAACCCTTGAGACCTGAATAGTGCTCCCAGTTTTGTCACTGATTAGCTGAGTGGCCCATGGCAAGTCATCTAAACCCTCTAAATCTCAATTTCCCTATCCGTAAATTGGGGAAAATAATCCCAACCTGCCTCAAAAGGTGATTAATCAGATTATATGTGACAGTGTAATTGAAAAGCATTGACATTCTTTTAATTACATCAGGCTCATGAGATCTACCCTATTTTATTTTTAAGCAATTAAGTATTAAATATTTTAGGTGTGTACACCATGAAGAGTTTTCTTTCAAGAGGTGATAACTTATTACTGATTTTACTGTGTACCTTTGTAAAATATTAGCATCATTCATAGTGAGCAGTTAAGATTTAAGAGTATGGCAGGATGGTAGGTTATTATATGTCAGATCTCATTTTATTAGCCCGTTGAAAATTTATTGCACTTTAAAAAGAATACATAATTACGACTGCCTCCTTTTCCTTTCCATGAATTAATTTATAATTGCGGTTGGGTGTGTGCCCCTCTTTGTGGTAACAGTGGTAGTTAAACATACTTAGTAATAAACATACATTTAACCAATAATTTGGTCTAAGAGTTTGTCCTAGAGCAAAATTGCACCCTACAGCAAGAAAATAAATGATAGAATATATGTCTTTCTCTTTCAGAGAGGAAGACTTGGGCACACAGGGAAGTCTTTATACAATGGACACCAGAGATTATGCAATTATTGACAATGCACAGTTTGGTGGTATGGGTGACCCCAGAGGTAAATGTGTGAGGATGAGTAAGATAGAGCCTTGGTATAAGATTCAAGCCTTGATTATGTAGTGAATGAATTATCCAAATTCCCTTGTTTTATTCTATTGTTCTTTCTTGCTTTCTGGTATCCAGTATGACTCCACATCAGTTGGAACTACTGGCTTAACTAAACATCAGGTTATTTGTAGTTGCAGGTGACCCCTGCTACCTACCATCTTTATTCACTAACTTGAATAGGAAGAAGAACGCTGGAAAAAAAGGACAGAGCTTTCTTTTCTGGTGATGGTGTGCTTTTGAGCAGGACTTCTCATTTATTATTGAAAATACCTGCCAAGATAAAGTATTTTCATCCTACAGAAACTAAAAGAGCATTTCCAAACAGTTTTTATTCCTTGCAACTGCATTTTCACAAAATCTACCAAGATTTTGAGACAGTTGGAAAGGCTAATGTTATTTTCTAAGTTGATTGACATGTAAAGGGAATAAAGGTGGAGAATAGAGGAGAGGAGAAGATAAGGGAAAAAAAAGAAAGTTTAGGAAATACTTTTAACCTCAAGGGAAGAGGACTCAGCATGACGCACAACATATTAGCTTGAAAGCAGACACTGCCACAGTTGCACTGAGGAACTTGTGTCATCTAGAGAAAGATTCTCGACTTATGAGATTGGGCTCTCTGGGATTACTTATCCCGAGTTTCTCTAGTTCCCTGGAATATGAATCAAAATATTCCTTAATTGTTTTCCCTTGTGGTTCAACAAGAGCAGAAAGCATTTGTTTTAAATGGAATAGGTGAAGCTAGCTTTAGTTTAAAATCCCTAAGCAGTAAATTATTAATGTGTATGCTACTTCTTTTATTGTAAAGAACTGACTTACAAATCTTAGCTGCATATTGTGACATCTTTTTATCTCATTTCTTTTAAATTGTATTTAAATGTATGCATATCTAAAAATGGATCGTGGTAGATACTTTGTTGGGTTTCTTGCCATCATCCATTGAGAAGCACCATCTTCTTCATCACTTTTCCTCCAATTCTCATCTACAGGTTGAGTCTCCAGAGTACTGTTCATATAAGGACACTTCCCCCTTGCTGGTGATAGCTGATTGGAGATAGACTTTGATCCTCAGAGGAATCAATCAGATTCTCTGTTATAGAAATTTGGAATTGGGAGAGAAGTCTTAGTTTCTTTCTCTTAAACACTAACACTGTAACCCAAACATGGGCTTGTAACTCAGATATGTAAGCCCAAGATAAGGGGAAGAGGAATCTACTCTGTAGAGAGAAAAATGAAGCAGACTCTTTGAGAAGAGTAGTGACCCTGAGCTGTGGTACTCCCACAGAGAGAGAGAGAGAGAGAGAGAGAGAGAGAGAGAAAGCAAAGAGAGTCACTTGCTAGCTTTGCACAGATTTTCTATGGCCCCCATACTGCAAGTGGCCTGCCTGCTCTTGAGTTCCATGGATCCCTACACTGTATTCTCCTATTAATTTATACTTTGTTTGTTGTTGTTAGCTTAAATGGCTAATTTTTCCATTTAATTGGAGATATATATATATATATATGTATATATTCCAAGTAATTTATTAGAAATGTATTTTTTAAATATATTTCTAATAAATCTCATTTTATTTAAGAGAGATCTAAATAGTTCTTTTCATTTATAAGAAGTAAAAAGCATTGTGAAAGCTTTGGTCTGAAGAATAACATAAGGCTTATGAAAAACATGCAAAAATTACAGTCTTTTGAATAAGAAGAGCATAATGGCAGAGTAGGAAGTTCCAAAATCTCACTCTCCCACAGAAACATCAAAAAAACAAGCAGAAACAGTCAGAACCAATCTTGTGAGAATCTAGAAAACAGTTAAGAGTTTATAGCACTAAGCACTGAATCAAGAAAAAGGCACCTCAAAACAGTACGAAGAGTTTGTGGTCATTTTATTTGTCTTTCCCCTACCCTTTTCTCTGCGTGGGGACAGTCTTATAATGTCAGTTGTCTTAAAGGGACACCAGTCTTAAGGCAGCAGTCATAAGGCCACTGCAGTCATAAAGAGGCAGAGTCTTAAAGTGTAGCAATCCAAAAATGGTAGCTGCCCATGTTCCCAGCGTGCTGCTGTTTCCCTGGTTCTTTGAAGGGAGCAAACTGGCCTTGTTCAGAGATCACTGTGATGTCTGTTCTAATCTATCTGGGGGTGCTATAGACAATTGTGTCTCCCAAAATTCATATGTTCAGGCCTTAACCCCCATTGTGATTGTAGGGCTTATAAAGAGGTGATAAAAGCTAAATGAGGTCGTAAGGATAAGACCCTCATCTAGTAGAGCTAGTGCCCTTGTAAGAATAGACACCGGAACTCATTATGCCTATCATGTGAAGACACAATGAGAAGGCAGCTATCTGCAAGCCAGGAAGAATCCTCATCTAAAACTGAATTGGTTGGTGCCTTGATTTTGGACTTTCTATCCCCCAGAACTGTGAGAAATAAATTTCTGGTGTCTACACCATTCAGGCTATGGTATTTTGATATAGCATCCCAAGCAGACTAATAATGGGGCAGGCTCTGATGCAAGATGTTCTGCCCTGTTTTGCCTAACTCAGAACTCTGGTGAGAAAGCTTGAAAATGCTGCAAGTGGAATTAACAATCCTCAACCACCTGAGGCAGAAATTATGGCTGAAACATACAACAGACTGCCTAAGACAAAAGCTGGGTAGAGTTTCTTTGGGAAATTAAGACATTCAAAAGCAACTATGTAAATGGGGGGATTTAAAAAGCCCTGTGCATGCTCACGGCAAGACACATACTCAAAAACTCAAGAAGACCCTATGCTTTCACCTTGGGCTCATCCCTTGGCACAGTGAAAGCTGGCAAGTTGGAGGAGGGCCCCGGCTCAGAGCCAATTTGCAAAGACTGCGAGGTTCCTAGCATTCAAGGATATTTCTATCACAACCCTTACTGAACACAAGCTGAGGAACAGAGACTTCAGTGACTACATGTGACAAGGAATACAGTCTTTGCAATAGTAGTTTGGGAAGGATATTAAATTAACTGATTGCTACAGCCTTCAATAACCAGAAAATAGTAAACCCTGTGAAAGAGGGAAAATCTGACTTCCAGTTATGACATTATAATAGTCAAATGTCAGTTCTAACAACAACAACAAAAAATTACAAGGCATGCAAAGAAACAAGAATGGCTCATTCAAAGGAATGAAACCATCTGGGAGGAAGTCCAGACATTGAAGTTACTAGACAAAGATTTTAAAGCAACTGTCTTAAATATGCTCAAAGAACCAATAGAAAAAAATGGACAAAGAACTAAAGGAAATGAGGAAAATGATGTATGAACAAAATTAGAACATCAATAAATTATAAAAAGGAACTAAAGAAAAATTCTGGGACTGAAGAGTACAATAACAACAACTTGGACAAACTATTGGCTCAAAGACAAAATAGCTTTTTTGCAGAAGATTCTGGCCTGGTCCCACATCATTAGATGATGTCCCTGAAGTCAAATCATAAAATTTGTCATAGTTTGGTGTGGTTTAGTGGAAAGATCTTGTGCTTTGGATTAAGATCAATGTGCTTGAATTCTAGCTATAAATAAAAATAACAGTGATTAGCATTACTAGTTGAAATGGAGAAAGCTCTGAGAAGGAAGAACTCAGAGTCTAGGACTTACATAACTTTTGCTGCTCAGTTACTATTATATTAAACACTATATCAAACACTTACCTTGCTGATTTATTTTCATCTTCACACCAACTCTCTGAGGATGCATTACCAACTAATAAAGAAACTAGTCTCGGAGATTAAGCTCTTGTAAATAGTAAAAGGGATACCACTCCAGTTTTTTTTAATGCTTTATTAAGGTATAATTGACATGCAATAAGATCTATGTAAGATGTATGATATGATGTTTTGACATATGTAAACATAACCACAATCAAGATATTGAACATATCTATCGCTTCCCCTCCAAAGTTTTCTCCTGTCGCTTCCCACCCCTCCCCATATCTAAGCAACCACTGACCTGATTTCTGTCACTACAGATTAGTTTGCAGTTTCTAGGGTTCTATAAATGGAATCACACAATGTGTGCTTTTTTTTAAATCTGGCTTTTCTTCACTCAGTATAATTATGTTGAAATTAAAGTATGTTGTTTTGGTCATCAAAAGTTCATTCCTTGTTATTGCGGAGTAGTATTCCATTATAAGGATATACCACAATTTGTGTATCCACTCACTGATGGACAATTAACCAAATCGTTTCTGACCCTAAACCCATGATACACTCTTTCCCCAGCATCCTCACATACTGTGTGGTCTTGGGAAACCTAACTATTCTCTCTGAGCCTCAGTTTTTCTCATTGTAAAAATGGCAATGGTATTTTTCCCAACAGGATTGTTATTAGTGAGATAACACGTGAAAGCACCTAGTACTGTGCCTGGCACATAGTAGGTGCTTACAAATATTCATCTTCTCCAGGAAAGAAATATCTCTAGGAAGGAAAGAGAAAAAATATTGCAGTATATGCCTTTCTGGAGTCTTTCTCCTTGCAGTTTCAAGATTGCTTGCTTTAATTTCCCCTGTTTACATCTTATCTACACCTCATGAATATGATGTTCCCCTTTTCTCTCTAATCCAAATATGGACACAAACTCTTTTTCTTATTCTCATACCATGGCTGAAATAGAATGATGTTTTCACAAAAAATTGAGGTATAAATTAGAAGGGTATAAATATATAAAAACAAACAGTGTAGAAATAGTCAAGGGTTCCAGAACATGCTTCTTTCCCAGATAATCCCAGCAAATAAGTCAAAGTTGTTGTTGTTGTTTTTAATTTTCAATTTTTATTTTGACATAATTTCAGATTTTATAGGAAAGTTGCAGGAATAGTATAAAGAATCTTGATACAACCTCTTCCGTGATTATTGCTTTACAACTTTTAACAACTCATTTAAATTATTCTCTTATTCTCTTGCCTCCAAAATTTAGGCTAATAGTGGCTTTGGCAGAAAATATTCAATTAACTCAGTATGATAACAAATATAACAACAATAACGATTCCAAAAGTTGCTTACTGAATAACTGATAAGTGCCAGACTACCTGCTGGATGTTTAACTGGGACTGTCTCCTACTCTAAACAACCTTGTAAGGCCAGTACTATTATTACAGCCACTTAACAGATATGGATATTGAGACAGGGCTTTGGGATAGTGCCCAAAATCACACAGAGAAAATCTTTTTTTTTTTTTTTAAGATTTTATTTATTTATTTGACAGAGATAGAGACAGCCAGCGAGAGAGGGAACACAAGCAGGGGGAGTGGGAGAGGAAGAAGTAGGCTCATAGCAGAGGAGCCTGATGTGGGGCTCGATCCCATAACGCCGGGATCACGCCCTGAGCCGAAGGCAGACGCTTAACCGCTGTGCCACCCAGGTGCCCCACACACAGAGAAAATCTTATGGTACTAAATGCAAATGGAACCAAACAGATTCCTGGACCTGCTAATTTTAAAAATCAAATGTCAGCAAACTACAGTCTTTGGGCTAAATCCAGGCCACGAAAGAGCTTTATTTAGTCCCAGACTTGCTTGTACAAGGATCACATCCTCTCACACAGATGGGTGGGCACAACCTGGTCTGAGCTACTTCCTAACCTGCCTCCTGTTTTTCAGTTATCTGACCATTTTCTCTCACTGACTTCTGTGATTTCTTGTCTTGCTCACAAAAATACAAGCCTGGGGGCTCCTGGGTGGCTCAGTCGTTAAGCCTCTGCCTTTGGCTCAGGGCGTGATCCCAGCGTTATGGGATCGAGCCCCACATCAGGCTCCTCCGCTATGAGCCTGCTTCTTCCTCTCCCACTCCCCCTGCTTGTGTTCCCTCTCTCGCTGGCTGTCTCTCTCTCTGTGTCAAATAAATAAATAAAATCTTAAAAAAAAAAAATACAAGCCTGCCTCTTTAAGTTCTAACTAACTAGATACCATTTTGTCCTTCTATTGAGGGTCTCAGAGTCTAAAGGATATAAACTGACAGGCAAGGTTAATCTTCACCAGGCTTGGGCATTCTTGGGACATTTTATAATGGCTCACCCCAGACATCTTAAATAATAAAAATGATACTATACACGTGATCAAAGGCAGCAAACCTGAGGTGGACGCTGTGTTACATTGCTCTGATTCCCCCTTGAGGACTGAGATTTATTTCCCTAGCTGTTGGGAGTGCTGGCAGCAGACAACCCACAGCTGCCAGCCCTCTCAGGGAACGCCCTCAGGTGCAAACACCTGTCTTAACTCAAGGTCATGCCTCCTTTTAGGGCACCCACACGCAAGGACTGATCAACATAAGGGTATTGAAACTCAGCCTCTCCACTTCAACCTGTGGTATTCTCTAGGACCATTCCAACATCAGAGATCCCCATAGAAAGACTACACATAGCCCAACTTCTTCCTCTTTACAATCCTGCTTCCTCCTCTTCTCTTTCACAGGCGTCAACCTCAAAAGCACTTCCTAATAATCTTTATGCATGCTGATCTCTGTTTCACAGTCTGTTTTCTGGGGAACCCCACTTATGACAAAACCTAAAGCCGCATGAGAGCTATTTCTCAACCCCCTCGAAATCCAAGCTCTTTTCTAAGTGTCTGAGGTCAATAGGTGATATAATTTTGAGTGACTTCTGCCTACCTAAAGCTAGTTCTTCATGCATTGACATCAGTGTTCCACGTGAGAAATGAAGAGAAATAGACCCAGGGCAACCTGTTAGTCTTGTTCTCTGTCCACAAGTCAGCCCACAGTAATTTCACCATGCTGTTCAGTGTTGATTTAGATAATTACTGGTTTTTAAATTTTTCACATTTAATCAGAGGTAGAATTTTGAAATACTTCCAGTGTGTCAGCCCTCTTTATGACCATATTTGCCTTAGGGTAAACCTCAATAAAATATTCACTTGCACACATATTTTAAGGACACTTGAAAGATCACATACTAGAGACGGGTTTCCTGTTTTTTCTGGTATATTTTTCAAATGTTTCCATGGTGATACAACCTGGTAGAGTAGTAGATATTAGACAAAATGTGTTCTAATCCTTGCTCTGTCACTTACTAGCTTCTTTTTGAGCCTCATGGTTCTTACCTATAAAAGAGAGGTAATGATGCCCATCTTTTAGAGTAATTGTGTTGGTTAAATGAGAGGGTATTTGCAAAGGGCCTACCACATTCAAGTGTTCAATAAATGGTAGCTATTTATTTTAACTTAATTTTTTAAAATTTAAATTCCGTTAGCCAAGGTATAGAACATCATTAGTTTTTGATATAATATTCAATGATTCATTAGTTGAATAAAACACACCCAGTGTTAACTGGGTGATGGGAATTAAAGACGGCGCGTGATATAATGGTAGCTATTTTTGTAAACAAGTATAATAATGGCATAAGTGAATTGGCTAAAAATTTTTAAAGGAAGTATCTTTTCAACAAATATTTCAATTTATTGCCACATTTTTAGTCCCATAGTAGCAAATATTAATTGACAAAGATATTCACTATAAAGATCTGTATACTGAAATGCGCGTAAATGATCTTCATGCAAGGGGCAATTATCTCTAAAGAAAAGGAGTTGGAATAAATGATTTCTAAGTCTTTTTTTTAGAGGTTAGAGCCTCAAGAGTCTATGGATTAGGATGACCCTCCAAAAATAGAAGCAACTATTTCTGGGATATGAAGCTCTCTCTGTTGAGGGTGGCTGCATATCAATAGAACTTTAGTTCTAAGTCTTCTTGAGTAACAGTCTTCTTGCAAATAATTCAAACTCTCAATCTGTTAAACCATTGCGTGTACAAAATACCTTGTCAGTATAGAAGCAGTCAATGATGATTAAATTATTACAAAAATGGAAGTGACTTTCCAGCATTCAGCCCTAGCCTTACAGTTGCTTAAACTCTATTTAAATTGATTATATATTATGGCTCATTATTTTTCTCTCAATACTAATTCCTTCTTCTGATCGGTGTATTTATACACAGAGGCAGTTCTGCCCAAACAGAAGGGATGAGTTTAGCTTTTGCTCTGTCATGTGTTATCAGGGTTCCCCCAGGGATTAGTTTCTCTGATACAGTTCCTGCAGCTACCTCACATCTTTGGACACATCCTTGGGCATGTGCCGCCCACCCCCTCCCCCCATTTCATTTTTTGTCTCTGGAATGAGTTGCATACATATGTCCATCCTCTAGAACCAATTTAGAGTCAAGCCTTACCTCTACTTTGAGTTGAACTTGTCTTCTCTTACTGAGTGGGTCCAGGCTTTTTACTTTCTGCCTAAGAAGAGGAGGCTGACCTACTTTCTCATAGGAAATAGGATAGCATTTTGTCTTTCTTCCTGCCCTATTTCACCCTACTTCCACCATCTAATATAAGTACTAGAACATTGTCAATCAAGATAACATTACCTACCCCCTTATACATTGGACTTTTGTCAAGGATATAAATGATGGAAGAAAATGGCAGGGGCTAGGGGTTGAGGGTGGAAGGTAGAGGCTGAGTAGGGAGGTAATACTTTATAGTTGAAGCCTGACAGATCTAAATGAAAGGTGAAGGTGGTATACAGAAACGATAGAAACTTCCAGAGTTTAGGAGCATCAGAACTCCTGTTCTATGAGGAGAGTGGAATTTGTGTCCAATATAAGATGTGGAAAGATAATGGGGGTAGGGTCGGAGCAAGATGGTGGTAAAGTAGGGGACCTCATTTCATCTGGTCCCTTGAATGTAGCTAGATAACTATCAAACCATTCTGAACGCCCATGAATTCAGCCTGAGATGTAAAAAAAGAAAGAAAGAAAGAAAGAAAGAAAGAAAGAAAGAAAGAAAGAAAGAAAAGAAAAGAAAAGAAAAGAAAAGTGACTGCTTTTTGCAAGGTAGGAATTGCGGCGATGTGAATCTGAGGGGAGATATTGGAAGATAAATGGAGTGGGGAGGGAGCCTCCATAAGCTGGCTACCAGAAAAGGATATAGCCCCAGAGGGCAAAATCGGAACCCTTGGAAATCTGCTCCAGTGAAAGACATCCTGTCTGAAGGGGGCTCAGGGGATGAAAAGAGCAGAATTCTAGGTGGGTCATTGTGGTCTCAGGATCCCAGGACTCACAGAACTAATGGGGGTGCTTGAGCTGATAGAGTGCCCAAGTGATGGAACAGGGAACCTGGTATGGTTAATGAGCCCAGGAGGTGACTCTCAGTTCGGGTGCCATAGAGCACCAGCCAGGCCCATCGGGTGACTGCTTTTTGCCTGGGAACACTAAAACGGACTGGAATGCGTGGACCATCTGCCATTGCACAAGAGGGGTGAAATGGATATGCCTACGACTAGGCCATAGCCCTCAGGGTCATGGCCCCATAAATGACAATACAGTGACACTCAGCTGTCCCTGGGAATGGCGGAGCTGGTACTCGCACAAGCCCACGCCTGTTCTCAGCCCTAGGGTGCTACAAAAGGGCAGTATCGCGGGACCCTCAGACACCCCTCCCCCCAGGAGGATTGCTGTGGGCACGAACTGTAGGAGTCTGCAGAGTTTCGCACACAGAAAAGTAATGACCATTTGTCCCAGAGGGTTTACTGAAGCAGGGGTGATCACGATCTTTTGGCTCTGGGGCTGGAGATTAGGGCATGGCCATTTTTATTTTGATCCTCTAAAGAAGTGTGAAAAGCCTTCAGGGAGCAAAAGCCACACTGAGCCCAGCCCCCTGGCAAGGGCAGTGCAACTCCACCACGGCAAAGACACCTGAGAAGCAGCACAGCAGGCCCGTCCCCCAGAAGACCAACTGGAAGAACAGATGCACAACTAGTTTATGGATCCCATAAGACTGTAAAACTCCAGAGTTAGGGGGAAAAAATAGTATATAGAACTCCAGATTTTTTCTCATGATTCATTTATCTTTCAGTCTAAAATTTTCCATTTCTTCTTTTTATTTTTTCTTTTCTTTTCAACTAGTATCTTATTTTATCAACTCTTTGTTTTTAAGTCACTTTTTAACTTTTATTTTTTACATCTACATTTTAGAGATATATGCTTCATTTTTGGCTTTTTTCTCTATTCAATTTTATTTTTGTATATATATAAGTTTTGCTTTCTTTGTAATTTTGGGATTTAGTGTCTTCTAACGCACAGATCAAAATTCACTCAGGAACAAACCATGCTTGTTGACCCTGTGAGGTTATATTCTCTCCACCCCCCTGCCTTCTGTTTTGTTTTGGTTTTGTTTGCTTTTCTCTTTTGGTTTCTGACCACTTCAGATTTTTCTAGTGTATATTTTGCTTGGGTCATGGTTGATGTTTTTGATTCTGCTCACTCATTCATCTATTCTTCTTTGGGCAAAATGACTAAGGAGGAATTCACAACAAAAGAAGGAATCAGAGGTAATGTTCTGTCACAGATCTAATCGATATGGATATAAGTAAGATGTCAGAGATGGAATTCAGGATAACAATTATAAATTTAATCCCTGGGCTTGAAAAAAGCATAAAAGACACTAGAGAATTTCTTAGTGCAGAAATGAGATCTAATCAGGCTGAACTTAAAAATGCTATACCTGAGATGCAGTCTAAATTGGATGTTCTAACAGCGAGGGTGAATGAGGCAGAAGAGAGAGTAAGAGTTCTCAAAGACATGCTGATAGAAAAGAAGGAAGTTGAGGAAAAGAGAGGAAAACAACTAATAGCCCATGAAGAAAGTCTTCAAGAAATTAATGATGCCATGAAACATACCAATGTCAGAATTATTGGGGTGCCTGAGGGTGAAAAGAGAGAGGGCCAGAAAGTATATTTGAGCAAATCATAGCCAAGAACTTCCCTAATCTGGGGAAGGAAACAAGCATTCATGTCCAAGAGGCAGAGAGGACCCATCCCAAAATCAATAAAAATAGATCAACACCCTGACATAAAATAGAGAAGCTTGCAAATTTTAGAGAAAAAGAGAAAATCCCTGAAAGGAGCTTGAGGCAGGAGGCTCCTTACCTACAGAGGGAGGAACATCACGGTAACATCAGACCTATCCACAGAAACCTGGCAGGCCAGAAAGGGCTGGCATGATATATTCAGGGTACTAAATGAGAAGAACATGCAGCCAAGAATACTTTATCCAACAACCCTGTCATTCAGAATGGAAGGAGAGATAAAGAGCTTCCAGGACAGACAGAAGCAGAAAGAATATGTGACCACCAAGCCAGCCCTGCAAGAAATATTAAGGAGGATCCTGTAAGCAAAGAGAGACCCCAAGAGTAACATAGACCAGAAAGAAACAGAGACAACCTACAGAAACAGGGACTTTCCAGGTAATATAATAGCACTAAATTAATATCTTTCAATAGTTACTCTGAATGTAAATGAGCTAAATGCCCCAATCAAAAGGTGCAGGGTATCAGATTGGATAAAAAAGCAAGACCCATCCATATGCTGTCTACAAGAGACTCATTTTAGACCTAAAGACACTTCCAGACTGAAAGTGAGGGGGTGGAGATCCATTTATCATGCTAATGGACCTCAAAAGAAAGCTGGGGTAGCAATCCTCATATCAGACAAATTAGATTTTAAACTGAAGACTGTAGTAAGAGATGAAGAGGGACACTATATCATACTTAAAGGGTCTATCTAACAATTGTAAATATTTATGCACCCAATATGGGAGCAGCCAATTAAAAACCAAAGTAAAGAAACACATTGATAATAATACATAAATAGTAGGGGACTTCAATACCCCACTCACAGCAATGGTAAGATCATCTAAGCAGAAAATCAACAAAGAAACAAGGGCTTTGAATGCACACTGGACCAGAAAGACTTCACAGTTTAGATAGATAGATAGATAGATAGATAGATATAGATATAGATAGATATAGTTATATATCTATATCTATATCTATATCTATATCTATATATAGAACATTCCACCCTAAAACAACAGAATACTCATTCTTTTTGAGTGCACATGGAACTTTCTCCAGAATAGATCACATACTGGGTCACAAATCAGGTCTCAACTGAAAATGAAAGATTGGGATTATTCCCTGTATATTTTCAGACCACAATGCTTTGCAATTTGAACTCAATCACAAGAGGAAATTTGGAAGGAATTCAAACAATTGAAGGTTAAAGAGCATCCTGCTAAAGAATGAATGGGTGAACCAGGAAATTAAAGAAGAATTTAAAAAATTCATGGAAACTAATGAGAATGAAAACACATCTGTTCAAAACCTTTGGGATACAGCAAAGCCAGTCCTAAGAGGGAAGTACATTGCAACACAAGCCTTTCTCAAAAAATTAGAAAAATCTCAAATACACAAGCTAAACTTAGACCTACAGGACCTGGAGAAAGAACAGCAAATAAAGCTAAAGCCAAGCAGGAAAAGAGACATAATAAAGATTAGAGCAGAAATCAATTAAATAGAAACCAGAAAAACAGAAGATAAAAAACTAGAAGCTGGTTCTTTGAAAGAATTAATAAGCTCGATAAACCTCTAGCCAGACTTATCCAAAAGAAAAGAGTAAGGGCCCGAATTAGTAAAATCATGAATGAAGGGGGAGAGATCATGACCACCACCAAGGAAATACAGATAATTTTAAGAACATATTATGAGCAACTATATGCCAACAAATTAGGCAATCTGGAAGAAATGGAGGCATTCCTGGAAACGTACAAACTATGAAAACTGAAACAGGAAGAAATAAAAAACCTGAACAGACCAATAACCAGCAAGGAAATTGAAGCAGTAAACAAAAACCTCCCAAAAAACAAGTCCAAAGCCAGACAGCTTCCCAGGGGAATTCTACCAAACATTTAAAGAAGAAATTTTACCTATTCTACTGAAGCTGTTTCAAAAAATAGAAATGGAAGGAAAATGTCCAAACTTGTTCTATGAGGCCAGCATTACCTTGATCCCAAAACCAGACAAAGACCCCATCAAAAAGGAGAATTACAGACCAATATCCCTGATGAACATGGATACCAAAATATTCACCAAGATACTAGCCAATAGGATTCAACAGTACATTAAAAGGATTATTCACCACAACCAAGTGGGATTTATTCCTGGGATACAAGGGTAGTTCAACATTTGCAAATTAATCAATGTGATAAATCACATTACAATCCTCTCAATTGATGCAGAAAAAGCATTTGACAAAATACAGCATCCTTTCTTGATTAAAACTCTTCAAAGTGTAGGGATAGAGGGTACATACATCAATATCATAAAAGTCATCTGCGAAAAGCCCACAACGAATATCATTCTCAATGGGGAGAAACTGAGAGCTTTTCCCTTAAGGTTAGAAACACGACAGGAATGCCCACTCTCACTACTATTGTTCAACATAGTACTAGAAGTCCTAGCCTCAGTAATCAGACAACAAAAAGAAATAAAAGACATTCAAATTGGCGAAGAAGTCAAAGTCTCACTCTTTGCAGATGACATGATACCTTATGTGGAAAACCCAAAACACTCCACCCCAAAATTGCTAGAATTCATACAGAAATTCAGCAACGTGGCAGGATACGAAATCAATGCACAGAAATCAGTTGCATTTCTATATAACTGAAGAAAGAGAAATTAAGTAATTGATCCCATTTATAATTGCACAAAAAACCATAAGATACCTAGGAATAAACCTAACCAAAGAGGTAGAGGATCTGTACTCTAAAAACTACAGAACACTTATGAAAGAAATTGAGGAAGACACAAGGAGATGGAAAAATATTCCATGATCATGGATTGGAAAAATAACCATTGTTAAAATGTCTATGCTACCCAGAACAATCTACACACTCAGTGCAATCCCTTTCAAAATACCAGAGCACCTGGGTGGCTTGGATGATTAAGCATCTGTCTTTAGCTCGGGTTGTGACCTCCAGGTCCTGGGATTGAGCCCCACGTCAGGCTCCCAACTCAGCAGGGGGTCTGCTCCCTCTCCCTCTGCCTTTCCCCCTGCTTGTGCTCTCTCTGTCTTTCTCTCTCTCTCAAATGAATAAATAAAATCTTTAAAAAAATATGTCATCGACATTTTTCCCAGAGCTGGAACAAACAATCCTAAAATTTGTATGGAATCAGAAAAGACCCTGAATAGCCAGGGGAATATTGAAAAAAAACATCAAAGCTGGGGCATCACAATGCCTGACTTCAAGCTGTATTACAAAGCTGTGACCATCAAGACAGCATGGTACTGGCACAAAAATAGACACATAGGTCAATGGAACAGAATAGAGAGCTCAGAAATGGCCCCTTGACTCTATGGTCAACTAATCTTCGACAAAGCAGGAAAGACTATCCAGTGGGGAAGAAAGACAATCTCTTCAATAAGTGGTGCTGGGAAAACTGGACAGCCACATGCAGAATAATGAAACTGGACCATTGTCTTACACCATACACAAAGATAAACTCAAAATGGATGAAAGACCTTAATGTGTGACAGGAATCCATCAAAATCCTAGAGGAGAACACAGACAGCAACCTCTTCGACTTCAGCTGCAACAACTTCTTACAAGACATGTCTCTTAAGGCAAGGGAAACAAAAGCAAAAAGGAACTATTGGTATTTCATCAAGATAAAAAGCTTCTGCATGGCAAGGGAAATAGTCAACAAAACTAAAAGTCAACGCACAGAATGGGAGAAGATATTTGCAAATGACATATCAGATAAAGGGCTGATATCCAAGATCTATAAAGAACTTATCAAACTCAACAACTGAAAAAACAAATAATCCAGTCAAGAAATGGGCAGAAGACGTGAACAGACATTTCTCCAAAGAAGACACGCAAATGGCCAACAGACACATGAAGATATGCTCCACATCACTTGTCATCAGGGAAATACAAATCAAAACCACAATGAGATACCATCTCACACCAGTCAGAATGGCTAAAATTAACAAGACAGAAAACAACAAATGTTGGCGAGGATGTGGAGAAAGGGGAACCCCCCTACACTGTTGGTGGGAATGCAAACTGCTATGCCACTCTGGAAAACAGTATGGAGGTTCCTCAAAAGTTAAAAATAGAGCTACCCTATGACCCCCCAGTTGCACTACTGGGTATTTACCCCAAAGATACAGATGTAGTGAAATAAAGGGGCACCTCAACCCAATGTTCATAGCAGCAATGTCCACAATAGCCAAAGTGTGGAAGGAGCCGACATGTCCTTCCACAGATGAATGGGTAAAGAAGATGTGTTTATATATACAATAGAATATTATTCAGCCATCAGAAAGGGTGAATACCCACCATTTACCTTGACATGGATGAAACTAGAGGGTATTATGCTAAGTGAAATAAGTCAAGCAGAGAAAGACAATTATCATATGGTTTCACTCATATGTGAAATATAAGAAATAGCTCAGAGGATTATGGGGAAGGGAGGGAAAACTGAAAAGGAAGAAATCAGAGAGGGAGACAAACCATGAGAGACTCTGGACTCTGGGAAACAAGCTGAGAGTTGCGGAAGGGGAGGTTGGTGGAGGCGATGAGGTAACTGGGTGATAGGCATTAAGGAGGGCATGTGATGTGATGAGTACTGGGTGTTACATGTAATTAATGAATTACTGAACACTACATCTGAAACTGATGATGTATTATATGTTGGCTAATTGAATTTAAATAAAAAAAGAAAGATGCTTTCTACACCCCTCCACACACAGAGATAATGGGGGCAAGAAAGACACACATGTGGGGCAGAAAGGAGTTGAATGAAGGAATAAGCATCAGGAAATTTAGCTAGTTTTGCTTCTCTTGTATATAGTATCTCTGCCTTTTATCTTTTAAGTGCAGACATATCCCCCAACTTAGCAACATGGGTGAGTATAAAGCTCCCTAGAGTGTGAGAAAGGAAATGAGGAGAGATGTTGTACTCCAGTTTATCCAGCTGGTGACTGAAAGGCCAATTCCCTTTTCTTCCACTCAATGTTAAATATGTTTGTGTGAACTGTTATGACAATGTTTTAACACTATTTCTGTAGGAAAGTGCGTTCTTCAAATTGGATCACCTTAAAATGAATTTTTGGGATACAGCTCACATGGAGACAGGGGACTTTTTCTAGCTCACTAACATTAACTATCTAGATGTTGCAGATAAGAAAAATTCAGGTAAAACAGTGACTTACAAAAGCCATTAAGATCAAATTGAACTAAAATTAGAATTTCACACGCCTTCATTCAGTCTGTGAAACTTCTTTTTCTACTGGATCTCTAGGGAACCTTTGCCTTGAAGACAGTATTGGTGGAGGGGGATGCAGTCGGGAAGGGAAAAAACTAACCACAGTCTGCCAGAGAGGTCACTTTCTTTTCCTTTCTCTCTCAACTGCTTTACATTTCTACTTCTCTTTCCATCTGTCTCTTTCCTCCTCCTTTCCCTTTCCCTCTTCCACTGTTTTTATTTGCATGTGTTTTGGGGATGGAGGGAGGTAAGGTGGCAGGAGTTGTTTTTCTTTTCTTTTTCTTTGCTTCCTGCTCTTTCACTGCCCTCAGTGTTTGGTCTGCCTCCTTTCACTCTCTTCCTTTTTATTTTTCAGTTCTTGTTTTTATATCTTTTATATCTGCCCCTCCTAGTAAAGAAAGGGATGTCATTATTACTTTCATTAAAAGAAAAGTTTTTTCTTTACTCTTTCTGGCTGTGTGGTAAGCATTATAAAAAGGAAATTGCATAGATAGTGTCTGACTTCTGAAGTGTGCAATGTATACTGTGATTTTATAACACCCTCATGATTCTTGGCTTTTAGTTTGTTTGTTTCCTAGTCCCATTAAAAATCTGGTGGTAGCAATGAGCTGCCTCCTTCCAAAAATGCCTAAGTCACGGACGTAATCGATTTGTATGCAATTTCAGGATGTTCAAAACTCCCTGAACCCCTTAGGAGTGTATGACCTCAGATCAAGAACCCTGCCGGTCGTTGCAATACATTTCACAAATGTCACACAATTTGATATAGGAGGAATCTTAAAACGTCATAGAAAATAATTTTGATTTATTTTGTTAAGAAAATCAATAGGCTATATAGCAGCCATTTTTGTGTGATTGGAGAGGTAAAAAGGGGAAGAAATGTTATCAAATTACGAGGAGATTGTAACATCATCTAAAAGGAACATTTATTGAGCACTGCTGACCACAAACATACCTATATATAAAATTCCTACATGATATAGCTACTATAAAAATTATATATATGTACACATACGTACAAATACATGTGTGTATATAATATGTAAAGTATATATGATATAAAATGTTATATACATGTTAAATTTTCACAACAGCTGTATCATGTAGGATTTACACTGAGATAAGGAAATTGGGGCTCAGAGAAATCAAATAGCTAACTCAAGGCACCCATTAGTAGGTATAGATAAGAATTCTAACCCACATGTAACTCTAAGCCTCCCTTGGAAAATAATCTCTTACTTATCTTTTCTATTCAGCACAAAACTTAGCACATAGGAGGTATTCAGGGAAGGTTGGAGTGTTGATTGAATTAAATCAAACAGAGTACAGACCCTGCAGTAGATTATTGGAGGCTAGAGGCCACTCTCCACACTCCTATTCCCCCATTTAATTTCATTTCTTTAGAGAAAAGGAAGGGAGCACTTAAGTTCTGAAGAGTAGAGAGAATCTACAAAATTGCAGAGAAATATAGTAATTTTCTTCTATTCATCAGAGAAATATGTTAGTTTTAGCAGTGTGATGGTAAGGGGCTTGAATGTGCCAATTTTTATTTGGAAGGAATTACTGCAAAGTTAATACAATATTAACTTGAGGAAACCATTTTTGATTTAGTAAGTCCTCTGAACATTAAAGGAGGCATTCTGACTGAAGCTCCTGAAATATAAAGAACAATTTGAAACATGCCTAGGAAGAAAATACAGTTGGAGCATAAAAAAGTTCTCAAATGAAGTCTGATTTTAAAGGAAAAAGAGTATCATTGATTGAATACATTGTTCAGAATGCACGTGTATGTACTCAATCTGAGGCTGGCTAATGATGGAAGCCATAATTTGAAGAGAATTTGGTGAGGAAAATGAAAGCAATATCAGAATGTGGGCAACTCTGAGATAGAGGCTGATTATATTCCCAAAGAATACTTTCAGGGAAGCTAATAAACACTTAACAAAGTTGAGCAGAAAATACTTCAGAAATAACTATCATCTTAGAAGCCAGTCAAGACAGTGGAATAATGAAGAATCAGTGATTATGTTGCCTTGCTTGCTTGATAGTATCATGATTTAAAAATAAGCCCATGTTGACTTCAGGTCAAGGCAAGTTCATGATGCATAGTTTTTAAATTTCTCCAATTCCCCTTCCTAAAAACATACTAAATAACTAGAATAGCAAAAGAAAAATTCTATTTGCAACATCCTCACAACATCCTCAACTAACAAAATTAACATCACAACATCCTCAATTAACAAAACATCCGCATGGACCTCAGAATACCCTTTCAGATTATGGTTTGCCTCACCAAAACCACAAACAATGCAGGACCCATACAGACATGCCTAGGTTTAGCAGCTATGCAGAGGTAGTGGAGGGGAGAGAAAGAGAGTTTTAATGGTTTTATGAACACTGGAATACAGATTTCCTCTGCTTTTAGAAAGTTCATGTTAGGCCATTTCACTTGTACAGAAGACCTACATTAGTACCTATTTTTGCTAACCAAAAGAAATCCAAAGAGCATTTTCACTTTTATGAAGGAAGGTAAAAAGCAAAAATAGTGTTCAGTGTTTATAGATGAAGTGAGCACCCAGAGCAATGAGAGTGGCACCCTGAAGCTCCTTCTCTGGTAACTACACTTAGCATCTCAGCTTCCAGCTGCCGTAGCTTTGAATTCTATCCATGAGCATCTGTGCTTTGTCTCAATTTATTTTGTGCATTCATTAGCAAGATGTGTCCTAAGGTATCAGAAGAGCCTAAGAGAGGTTATTGGCGGGGGAGGGGGGGGACTCTAAAAGTTTTCCATATAAGTTATGATAATTAATTCCTCACTTAATGGCATTTTGGTTTACAAAAGCTTTCATAGAAACATTCTACTTTCAGGTAGTGAGGGAAAACTACAGCGATTGCCAAGATATACTCCAAAGGAGAGAGAGTCCCTCCTGGAATAGATTTCTCGCAAGTTAAATATTGTGAGAATAACAGTGAAAAGAAGAAGACTCCAGGCTCCAGTTATGGATTAGTGGAATGAGAAGAGCACAGCTACACACTCAGGCACTATGGGGAGATCAGAAGGTACTTCTGAGGCTCAAATGCTCAAAGAACTCAGAAATACCTAATAAAATTCCTGTCCTAAGGAAAATGCTCCTGTGAAGAGAATTCAAATTGAGCAGGACAGGAACTCTTAGGGCAGAGGGGAGAAAAGGATCAAACACTTTGGGGGAAGGTAGGATTCCAAAGATGGCAGATCTCAGGAAGTGGGTATGACTACATGGAGAAGCTATTTATATCTCTATTTGTATCTTTGTCTATCTACCTATAATCTTTGTAATAACAATACAGGACAAAGCTCTCAAGCAGTGGAGGTAGGAAAGCTACCATAATGCATCTCACTCCCCAACAAGGGAATCATTTTTCTAAAGACACAGAACACTTGGATTTGTTTATACATGAACAATGGAAAAGAATATTGTGAAGCACTAAATATACTACTATTTAAAAAAATGGACTACATGATGAAACTGGATAGTTAATGTATTCTAGAAAACATACAACAAAAAGCAGATGAAGACTAAATAATAGCATTATCTAAAAGAACTTAAGGAAGCAATAAATAAAAACTGTGAAAGAACAGCATACATCATAATTAGGAAACTGAGAAATGAGGTGGCTAAACATCAACTGGGGATTGGTAAGATTCAGAACTGGGCTCAAGTCATGTGTGGGCTGGCCTAGTTCCAGCTTACCCTTACCTATAAAGTGTGCCCTTTTTGGTTCCAACTGAAATTTATAGATTCCCCTCTTTCCTGCATGGCTCTGAACTCTAATTTTCTCCCTACACCTTGAACTTATGAAGAGTTTTGCTCAAATTCTCATCTTTTCAGTTACTTTTCTCGATTCCCTTATTTTCTGGATCAAGTCCCCATATATCCTCACTGCCTGAGCGTGGATTCTTCAAATACCTTCACATTGTTCTAAAACAATCTAGTCCACCACTGTCAGAAATAGAAATTGGGAAATACAGTTTATAAAGGAGGAAAAGAAGGAAGGAAGGAAGGAAGGAAGGAAGGAAGGAAGGAAGGAAGGAAGGAAAGAAAGAAAGAAAGAAAGAAAGAAAGAGAAAGAAAGAAAGAAAGAAAGAAAGAAAGAAAGAAAGAAAGAAAGAAAGAAAAAGAAAGAAAGAAAGAGGAGGAAGAGAAAGAGAAAGAGAAAGGAAGAAAAAGAGGGAGGGGAGAGAAAGAAAGAGAAAGAAAAAGAAAAAGAAAGAAAGAAAGAAAGAAAGAAAGAAAGAGGAAGAAGAGAAAGAGAAAGGAAGAAAAAGAGGGAGGGGAGAGAAAGAAAGAAAAAGAGAAAGAAAGAAAGAAAGAAAGAAAGAAAGAAAGAAAGAAAGAAAGAAAGAAGAGAGAAAGAATTCAAGAGAAAAATGAGAGCTATAGAAGATCCAACATAAGCATAATTTATATTGGAGGAAGAAGATGAAAGCAATAGAACAAAACAGATACAAGCATCCATAATACAAGAAGATTTTTTTAAAAAAGGAACATCTATATTGAAAGATCACCCCATTAACCTTAGCAAGTGAACGCAGAATTATAAACACGAAGACATAGTCTATTAAAACTGGACAGTAAAGAAAGCACTTTTTGGACATCCAGGGATAAAGACAGAGTTATTATAAAGAAAAAATAAAATCACGTTTTTGTCAGATTTATCCACAGCAAAAGATAATAGAGCAACATATTTAAGAGACTCAAGGAAAGAAAACATGAAACAGTGATTTTATACACGTGCAAAGTTGCTTTTAAGTATAAACTACAGAAAAACAAAGCAGTTGTGAACATGCAAGAACTCATAGAATATTTTTCCCCGAAAAATCTACCTAGAAAACAAGATTTAGTCAATCAAGTAATCATGAGATGCTTCAGCTAAGTTCGAGGAGCATAACAGCTTGCTAATAAATGTTAGTTGAACAAATGGTTAGATGTATGGATACATTTAAAGAACAAATTTGTGAATTTCAGGCTATACCTGGTAGGGAAAAGGAAAGAGCTATTCATATTACTAGCTACCAGAGAGCTAGCAATGTGAAGTCAAAGAATGTTAGTTCTTTGTTAGATCAAGATGAATAAACTGTCTCAGAGTGATTTGCCCAAGATGAGCAAATGGCCCATGGATGAGCCAGGAAATGGATCCAGAGTTTTCTGAAGCTTACTGAATTTCTCTTTAAAAACTCATTTGCTGATGAGTATTAACTTTAAATAGCGTCATTCATTTTTCCCCCAAAGTAAACTAATCCTATTCTCTGTATCCCATAGTAAAATGTTTTTTGACAACTAGGTCATAACATTTCCTTTCAATAACTTTTACAGCAACAATATGTTTATTATAGAAAAATTAGAAAAAAAAAACTTTACCTATAATTTTATCACCCAAACAAAACTCTTATCAGTTACAAACATTTTTGTCTTCACTTTTTTAGACTTTTTCATTCTTTGAACAGATACACAATGGTGTTTAAAACAAAACTAGAATCATGTGGCCATATTGTTTTATAGTCTTTTTCATGACATATCTGATATATCAGTCATATCATGATCATCTTTCATTATCAAATATAGAACTAAACACAAAAAAACTTTAAATACTTTAAGATGGATTTTATATTGATAGAAATGTCAATTCTAATGTTTCTTATGTTTTCTTTTCCTAAATAGTGCATGATTTCAATTCATTCGATGTCGTTTATAAGTAGTGTAATTTTTGTCCCTGATATATGTTCTCCCTTTATATTTGGTTGACATAAATCTTAAACTTGCGAAGCTGATAGTTACAGCTCCTTAGGGCCTCCTGAAACCTGGAGTCAGTGTCATCAGATGGGATTTTTCCTTGGGTGGGAAAAAAGAGAGGAATCAAGAAGGGGAGAGAACTGCTATATGCTGAGGGGAAAGTAGCTGTGAGGGATAAACTGGAAGTAAATATGTGTGGCCATTTTGATTAGACCTCTTACGGAGATGCCATAATTAGATGTGGCTCTGGGGAAGAAAGAGGCCTTCTGTATATGGCGTAGGACTGAAGAAGTCTGGAGAAACTACAGAGGGCAGCCCCAGCTGGCATCTTGGAGGCTGGAAGTAGAGCGCCACTCAGTCCCTCTTCCTTTGTTAGTTCCACCCTATGTCATATAAAACATATTAAAGGGCAACCATTGTTCATCAAAGATATTCACATATAACCAAGTGAAGGTTTAGCAGCAATTGACTGCTTGATTTGGTATTATTCAATATTTGTTAATTCCAATTTTTTCATTTTTTTCTTCTTTTAGATTGTGGGCCCAATACTTTCTTTTCTTCTTCAGGCATAAAACCATTTTTCAGGCCCTTGAAATGCTTGTAGGCCTGGACACTGTGCCTGTACTGCCCAGTGCAATGGGTAGGAAGTTTCTGCAACCCCCACTTGGGCCTCCCATCTCTGTATTCCATGAGCTGCTGTTGCTCCTGCTGTGGTTGGTATTCTTACTACTACTGTTGTCTCATCTGAGAGATATGAGGGCCCCAGTTCTTCCCCGCCCCTGGCTTCCTGTGGTTATTTGGGTTTTGTCACTGTCTAATCCTACAGGTGATGGTGGCTTTCCCTTCTACACCATCTCACACCCCTGGGTCTTAATGATTCCCTTTTTTTAAATCATGGGTTGCTTTGAAAGGATGAGTGTCCAACAAGAGCCCAGTACTTTTTGAAACACTAGTTGGTATCTTTCTGATAGATATTTTGGCTGTCTTCTTGGCTCTTTATTCTGGCTCAGTATCTGGTATATTATTATCATTATCATTATTTTTGTTATTTGATATCTTTGTCTCTCGGCTCTGAGGCCCCAAGTTCAGTCCTGTTCCACTCCATAGCCAGGCTCCCAGAACCCATGCTTACATCTCACTTACCAGGACCTATTTAATTGGGATCAGAAAAGAGGCTAGGTCCGTGGAGCAGGATAAGCAAGTGTTTTGGAAGTAGACAGACTTGGCTTCAAATTCCAGCATGATGACTACTTGCTAGTTTCCTTCCTCCCTTTCTTTCTTTCTTTCTTTCTTTCTTTCTTTCTTTCTTTCTTTCTTTCTTTCTTTTCCTTCCTTCCTTCCTTCCTTCCTTCCTTCCTTCCTTCCTTCCTTCCTTCCTTCCTTCCTAGTTTTATTACTTAGATCCATTATAAGACCTCTCTGTAGGACAATTTTAGCATGTGTAAAATGGATACGTTAATGCCCAATCGCCTCAGTTTTGAGGAGGATGAAATAGGATAATGGATATGCCTGGTATAAAGTGGATACCCTCAAATGTTAGTTTCCACCTATATTTTGTATATATATACTTGCATGAGTTTAGATTTACAGCTTTGTGTCCTTCTTTCTCTTTCACTATTGCAGTTCAGAGGTTGCAACAGAGATAGGAATAACAATGATTTCAAATTCGTTTTACTGCCATATTTGAATAGCAGAGATGATAATTTTCTAGCTAATATATCGCTGTTATGTAGGTGAGCCCGTTATCTCATTTTGTATTCCTCCTTAGGCAATTGCTTTTCTTGGAACCATTTGTTTCTATGTACTTGACCTTGCCTCACTTTCTGATTTATTTATTACTTAACATAACCATTAGCTTGTTCGATTACCTTTAATTAAGTTGTATTGGTTCCTGAACATGGAAATGCCCTTGTTTCTTTGTTGGCCAAGTTCCTCCTTTGCTGAGTGTAACAATTCAGTCAACTCATTTTGACCTTTATAATGTTAAAAAAAAAATTCAACTGAGTAAACTTGAAGATGTAATTGGCTTTTTTAAACGATTCATGATCAGGGAGCATCCTATCTAGCAAGTAGAGGGGCTCTCAGAGGAGTTTACAAAATGGAAGGTTTTCCTAGGAAGGAGGGTGAAGCAAGAAAGTTATAAGAAAAATAGAGAAAGGATTGTTTCAGGCAAAATCACCTTCCCTTAGAGGTAAGGACAAGAGATCTTATTATGCAGATGACCTCATGTTCCTTTGGGGGGATAGAGAAAGTCCAGACAGATTACCTCATTGGTGCCTATCAGAAAATTCCTGACTGACCTGGTTAAGACTCATCTTTCTGGGAGAGGTTGAAATTGCAATTAGATTAGGTATTAAGCCCCAGTTACTAACTTGGGGCCTTAACCTAAGTGATGCCATTTTGGGCCTGAAGTTTTCTTTTTAATAATAATAAATGTGGTACTTCTCTCTCCATATTTCTTTCAGAAGAAACGTCAAAAATATATTTTAGTGCAATGAACATTATAATAATAGTATCTATTTTAAAAAATAAGCATGATTGATTCCTCAGTTGGTAAAGAGCCATTTATGTTGTAGCCTTTAACTAACACAAAAGTTCAAGAAACCAACATATTAGATTTATTACTAAGAGCCTCTATCTAGGTATATACACTCCTATGACATAGCTCTATAATTGATAATTGATTAAACAATTGGTCTTCCTGATCATTCCTTAGGCCCTTGTCAAAAACCAAATCTTCTCTCATTATTGCTTATATGAAAAAACCTGATTATGTCACTGTGACTTCCAGTACCATTTCAGTTTCCCCCAGTGTTCAAATAATAGGATTAGCAAGGTGATGGCCCACTACAGAAGGGAGGAACACGTGACTGAAGGAGAGGATTAGCAGGTATGCACACACAGTCACTCGGACACACCCATAATCACACTCACACTCAGTGTTGGTAGAGAGTAAAAGAAGCTCTTTGTCCTTCAAAGCTTCTAAATTTTGGCCCTTTTTACTTCTCAAGGAGGATAAACCTGCTTTTCTAAGTTCTGGGGCCTTTCTCAAAGGTAGTGTAATTCAGTTTTTAGGGAAATAGGAGATCTTTTGTGCCTTAGGGTCTAAAGGAGAGGGGGTGGGGTGTCCTGGGAATTAGTTGAGGCCCAGGAAGTGTTAGGATTTGTGCACAATGGAAGGAATTTCTGTGAGTGAGTATTGCTTCATGTGGTGGCCAGATGAGGAAGCCTGCCCAGCCCTGTGTTCTTGGGGTCGCTTATGGAGGTAGAAGGATGTCTTCATCAGGCAGGAACTGCATGAAAAAGACTCCAGATGGTTTATGTTTCCTTTGTAGGTTCTTCAATCCCCCTGGTCCCTGTGACTTGTCATGGGGCTTCTCCCATGTGACTCTAACATGCTCTCCAGCAAATACCCTGGAGACTTGTACTCACCACGGACCACTGATAGCTCAGGTAGTCATTCAACAAAAATTTCTATATGCCAGAATCTTCAAGAATTATTCAAAGATTATGATATGCCAGAATCTTGGTGTGGGGTTAGACCTTTGAAAGGGGGAGGACAAAACCTAAAAAGGTTCATAACTTCTCCACTCTTGTTTTTACCCTGAATTATATTTCTTCGTAGAACTCAAGCACTTAAAAAAATTTTTTTTTAAGTTTACTTATTTTTTTTTTTTAGTAATCTCTATACCCAACATAGGGCTCAAACTCATGACCCCGAGATCAAGAGTCACATGTTTTTGCAACTGAGCCAGCCAGGCACCCCAATCACTTTTTATATGTCTCTTTGTTTATTGTCTGTTTTACTGTTAGGATGCAAGGCCCAAGAGAGCAGAAACTTTGTCTTGTTTATTGCTGTCTCCCCAGTTTCTCGAACAGTGCCTGGCACATATTATGTATTTGACAAATATTTGCTGCATAAATGACTGAATGAATCCCATTGTTTTAGTCCATGAAAGTTAAGCAGCCTTGTATGTTATTTTATCTTCTCTTTCTAAAATACTCTTATGCTTTTATACCTCAAGTAAATATTATCTTTTCTGCCTCTTTTCCAAAAAATGCTTATGCTGGATCATTTATAGTCTATGGAGCTGCATAATGAACAGGTGAAGTAAAAAAGGAACACTGCATACTTTGTAGAGTCTCTAGTCTTCCAGAGCCTTGCAGAGCCAATTCTCTTATGAAAGTCTTCTTATGAAAGATCTATTGCAGTTTTATTATCATCTACTCCAACTTGTATTTATAATTTGAAGCAAAAAAAAGACCTAGTTTCTGCATGAAAAACAAACCATTTTTGGTTGTTGTTATGTGTAGAAGAAGCAAGGAAGCAGTAGGCTCGGAAGCATCCACACACCTCTTCCCCACCACCACTGTTGTCACTCAGATTCTCCTTCCCACTGACCTCCCTCACCTGAGGACAGCAGGATTCTCTCAACTGTCTTCTTTGATGGTGAAATTTAAGATGCGTCATTTTCTATTTCTACAGCAGTTGTCTGCTAATTTTCTAATAAAGGCTTCATCGATGTGCCAAAAAAAAATTATTTAGACAACCCCGGTGACCATGTCTGTGACTTTTCTTTCATCAGATATCAATCACAGACTTATTCAACTTAGCTAGCATGATCTCCTTTTAATAAAACCTGTGTCAGGAGGTTGCAAGCCCTTCATCACATGGTGTTTACATATTGATTTTATTTATAGTGTTCTTGAAACTTAATTTGAAAACTGGCATTAGCTTTTTAGCATGCTGGAGTTTTCTTTCTTTCCTTATAGAAATCAGTCATTTTCTGTGTTTTGCTCTTCTGGGTAGTCCCCTTGACTCGAGATTTATAACGCTTTACTATTTTACCTAGTCTTTTTTTTTCTGCTTATAGTAGCCCTTTAAAAATTTTATCGATATAATCTACTTCTACCAAAATGTCAACATAGTATTCTGGATTTTAAAAATGACATTTTTAATGTTCAAACTTCTCTTGACTTTCTTTTCCTTTTATCTTTTCTTTTTTTTTTTTTTGTAGATGGGGGGTGGCAAAGGGAGAAGGAAAGATAGAATCTTAAGCAGGCTCCATGCTCAATGTGGAGCCCATCAGGGGGCTCAGTCCTACAACCCGAAGATCATGACCTGAGCCAAAATCAAGAGTCGGGCACTCAACCAACTGAGCCACCCAGGTGCCCCTCTTGACTTTCTAATGAAGACTTTCAGTTGTTTTTCCTTTTCCAACTTCTTCCATTTCCTTGTATTAAGTACAAGTTTAAAAAAAAAAAGAAAGAAAAAAACATTTCTGGGAGAGAGTGTACACATACCTGCATCTGACATTTTTTTTTTTTTTTTTTTTTTTTTGCCTTACCATGTCATTTCCCTGTGTCCTGTCTGTGGGACTATTCACTCAGCCTTCATACGTATGAACACTGAAGTAAGGACTGCACCTGCCTTTTCTCTTTGGAGCCTCACCACAGTCCTCTGAGATAGGTATTATTCTTAGACTTATTTTTCAGATGAGAAAACTGAGACTTGAGGAGTATCCCATCCAAGGTAATAAAGTAGTACTTGGTGGAGCTGCGCTTGAAATCATATCTGTCTGACTCAAGACTCTATACGCTTCATCAGCGCGCTATAATGCTTCTAGAATGATTCATGCCTTGGGTAGTTATCCCTTTCCAAGTCCATTGCTTCTTCAGTTTTCTATCCTGTCTTCATTGCAATTGTTTACACTTTTACAGAGGCAGCCGAGCCTGGTGGTTTAGAGCCAGGCTCCAGAGCCAGGTCAAGTGGGTCCAGGTCCAGAGCCACCATACTAGCTGTGCAGTCTTGGGTGAACTCCACAGCCTTTCATGCCTTGGATTCCCAATCTGAACACAGGGAATAGTAGTGCCTACCTCCTAGGGTTTTAATATTTAAATGAACCATCAATACATGTAATGTGTTTAGAACAGTTCTTGGTATATGGGAAGTACCCAGGAAAGAGCTAATATTGGTGCTTATTTACTTATTTATTTATTAGTTCAACACCCATACTTACTGAGCACTGTACTGTTAATGAAGTGCCAGGCATCCTGCAAAGTTCTGAATGTAGAAAGATGATTACCATAGAATCTTTCCCTTAATGTGTTCCCATCTAGTGGTGGATCATAAAAGATTGTGCTCACAAGGGGGGATACCCCATATTTAAAAAGACAATCCAGATACTGGATGGTCAATCTAAGCTTACTAAATCTGAGAGAAAGTGGTTCATGAGTGGTAGGATGAGGCTGTCCCTCCCACACCAGTGCTTTCTGACTGGTAGCCAGCTAACCACTCCCATTCCACTCACCTTTTTGCAATATTACTTTTCCAATCCTTGCATCAAGAGATGGAGTCTATTTCCTTTACCTTGAATTTGGACTAGTGCCGTGACTGGCTTTGACCAATAGAATGTGGTGAAAATGATGTGGCATGACTTGCACACCCTAACATTGGGAGGCCTTGCAGATTCCGTTATTGCCCACTCAGGATGTGGCCTCCATGGAAGGCAGCTGATGCTGGATTTCAAATGATGAGACGGGGAGTGGAGAGAGAGAATTGCAGCCCATCTGCTACCATTTCAGTCACCTCAACTGGGTGTCAGTCATGTGAGTGAAGCCTGACACCCTGGATCCTGTGGCTTTTGTTGAGCTGGCCCAGCCAATACCGTGTGGAACAGAGTTAAGTTGCCAATATGCCCAAGTTGCAGAATCATAAGCAAATAAATCAAATAAATGGTTGGGGTTGTTTGGGGATGGTTTGTTTCATAACATTAAATCCCTGGAACAAAGGAGGGCTTACAGCTTCCGTTTTCACTGTCTTGGAAGTCAGCCACCATATATAAAGCTTGGGTTACATAATGGAATAATGAGAGACCATGTGGAGAAAGTTAAGTCCCAGCCTTCCAGTCATTTCTGCCAAGGCCCCAGGCTTGTGGGTAAAGCCACCTCCTTGGACCTCCTAGCATAGCCTAGCACCAGCTAAGTGCAACCCTATGAGGGAGCCCCAATAAGACCAACAGAATCGTGGCAGTTGTTTGAACCCACTGTCTTGGGTTAATTTATTACTATGCAGCCATAGGTAACTGAAACACTCACAATGCACCATGGCTTCCTAGAAGTGAGAGTATCGAAGTCCTGGTCTAATGGTGTATTAGGGAGTAATCATTTTTACAAATAAGCAAATATTTCTATGTGCCTGGTACTTTACGTACACTGTTTTGTTATATTTAACCCGCACGGTAACCCTATATGGCAGGTAATTTGGCAGATGTGAAAGCTAAACTGCAGAGATGTTAAGTAACTTGCTCAAGGCCTCATGGGGAGCACGGTCACTGCAGGATGGTCAGGTGGAAGGTAAATGCCTCATCTCAGGTTTTCTCAGCTTTTCCTCTTTCTATGGCAGTGGTCGCTCCTGCTTCTCACCAGCTTCCAGTCTCACATCCCTCCGGTGGATCCAGTCAGTTCTCACTACTGAAGCCAGTGTTATCAGATGACTATGGGATCTTTGGTTCACCCTTATTAACACCTGGCTGTCTAGGATAAAAGTCTATGGCATACCAAGCCTCTCTTCCCGCTTCTCCAGCTGTATCTCTTAGCACCTCCTTCATTTATCTTTTGGCCATGTGGAGGTGCTTGCACAGCACAGACTTGAAACCCCATCTTGGGTCATCCGTCCGAGCTTCTGCACAGACGTCTGTGCCGGGAATGCCCTCCTTACCTCCCCTGCCTCCCAGCATATCCGTTCACCCTCCAGGACTTGACTTAAGGTTTACCTTGACCATGAAGCCTCATTATCTGGTCTCCTCCAGGCACAGTTGTCCACTCCTCACCTGTGGCTGAAGCTGTACACTTTCCTAGCAGAGCATAAGTCACACCTGGTTGTTTTTAAATCAGTTTTTATCAACCCGACTATGAGCTTCTTAATTTTTTATTCATCACTGGATGAATAAAACACTAACACTTAGCCTGGACCGGTCCTTAATGAGAGAAGTGCTCCAGTAAAGACATGAAAGGTTCAGGTCAAGTCGTCAAGAGTCTTGAATGCCATGCTGGTATCATCAAAGTGTCTGCCACCTGGATGTCCCCAACTTCTCCCCTTCTTCTTGGGCCACCCTTCCATCTTATATTCAAATTGACAAAGTGTTTACCTTGCATTTCACACTGTACAGAGAGCCCACCATCATCCTCCTCTTCCTCAGGTCTTCCCCCTCCTCCCCACAAATATCTCTGGAGCTTTAAGGAATGAGGAGTAGAACCAGGGGCTCCTTGCTCCCTTAGTGACCTCTCACTCCCATTTCCTGCTTGTGCTCAGTGTCATTCTTCCGGTGGCCACTTTACACTGCTTTACTCTTGGTTTTGCTTCAAGTCTTTTGTTCTCCCAAAGCAGCTTGAACACAAGGCTGTGGTGGTTGGAAGACTTTTTTTCTCCCTCTGGTTGTGTTTACAGTTTTGAATAGATAATATATTTATATGGTTTAAAAATCAAATTATATAGAAGGGTGCCTAGTGAAAATTCTCACTCCTGCCCCTGCACTTGTCTGTTCTATTTCCCCCCATTTCCCACCCCAAGTAGCTATCTTATTAGCTTTTTTGGTATCCCTCTAGGATTTACTTATGCAAATATAATACAGTGCAAATATGGAAAGCCCCCCCCCCTTCTGAACACTGCTGGCAAAAGCTATGAAAATAGGCTGCCTGGACCCACTTTCAAATCTGTGCTGTCATCTGCTCTTAGTGGGGCCTTACCCCTGCCCAGAAAAATCCCTTCTTTTCCATTTTCCTACATGGATGATTTCCACAGTGACATTTTTGAAAACAAAACTTGGGGCACATGGTCTGAGAAGTGAATTTGTGTAAAATATGGGTCCAGATCATGGGTTTGCACTAGAAAACGTGGGACCAACATCTCTATATTTTTTCCAACCCTCCTTAATCCTGAAGGCCAGGCTCCTTCTCTGGGATAGCAGTCTTTTAGTATTATTTAGGCTGATAGCTCAGGAAATAATTGAAAATAATTTAAACTTGAGTATTAGGTATCACTGTCCTGACATGGGGGATGTACACTAGCCACCCTTTGCTCCAGGCCTCCTGCCGGCTGCCATCTGACTCAGCCTCCCTCCCTCTGCTCAGAGCTTCTCAATCTTTTCACATCTCTTCCAAGTCCTGGGACTCTCACTGCTGTCTCGCTTTCACAGACTGCCCCCCAAATCCCCGCTTCCTTTTGCTTTTTATATGAAGAAATTTAGTTTGGGGGGAAGGGGTCACATATGAGGCACTCCTCTGGGAACTATCAGAAGTAATGGGGGGCTCTTGAGGGGCACTAATTTTGAGCAGTCAGATTACCAGGGCATAGTAATTTGCATATAGATGGGAAGGCATCAGAGTGCCCCTCATTAAGATTAATGAGATCAGATTCTCATTGGATTTATCATCTAACAAACATTTGGGGTTAGTGCCACTTAATCCCTGTATAGTTTTATGGCAGAAATAATTATGGTTCCCTAAATATTCCAGGTGTTCTCCAATGTTACCCAGCCTCATTTGCAGTTAGGTTTGGCCATATGACTTGTTCTGACCAATGACCTATGGGCAGAAGTGGTGTGTGTCTCTTCTGGACCAAGACAATTAAGAACTAGTGTGCCTTTTCTATCCTTCCCTTCCCCTCTGTGCAGTCCAAGCATCCCAGATGGCAGAGCTCCAAGCTTCAGGAGGGCCACTTGACCCACGCTGGACTGTGATGGTAGGGAAAAAAAAACAAAAAACTTTATTGTGACAAGCCATTGAAATTTCGAGATATTTTTATTAATATTTTTGAGATATTTTTATTAATATTTAATTGTATACCTATGCTACTTGGACCAACATTTTTGGAAATTAAAAGCTAAAACCTAAAATATCTAAAACAATAGTGTGTGTGTGTGTGTGTGTGTGTGTGTGTGTGTGTGTGTTGCTTAGGACATGCAGATGTGTCTTCACATTCTGTACGAATTACAATTTGAAAATCTTTATAATTGTTTATATGTTTTGAGGTCCCATAATGTATAACCAAATTTTATTAAGGTATTCTAGTATCCTAGTACTCCTATTCTCAAAGGCATCAGGAGCATGAAATATGAAATATAAGCTTCTGCTGTGTTGCCCTTTCACTTATTCCTGGTTCTGTATACTCAGATACAGGTATAACTTCCTGCTGGCCCACTTGCAAATTTCTTCAGGCCTTCCCAGAAACAATTATACAAAATTCTGGCTTGTGCTTTGTTTTCTTAAAGTTTTTCAAGGTGAATATTGTAATCCTTCTCTGTTCCTAGGGAAGTAAAATTTGTTTGGAAGCTTTCTACTTAATAACTTATTCAAAGGCTCCTAATGACCAGCCCAATTTTCTGTCATCCAACATGAACAAATAGCAGGCCCCACTCTGGCTCCTCCAATACCTTTCTTCTCCTATCAGCTTGGTTCTCTCATACAATGCTTATTTCAGCTAAAATGTCAATACTTCCATGACTGTCACATGGTTGTTTTATGAGTTTTCTAGGACTGCCATAACAAAGTACCACAAACTGAACGGCTTGAAAAACAAAAATTTATTGTTTCACAGCCTGGAGGCTCACAGTCCATGATTAAGGCATTAGCAGGGCCATGGTCCCTCTGAGGGCACCAAAAAAGGATTGTTCTAGAACTCTCTCCTAGCTCCTGGCAGTCCCTTGGCTTGTGGCAACTTAACTCATCTTTACATGGCTTTCTCCCTGGGCGCATGTCTGTGTCCAGATTTTCCCCTTTCTATACAGACACCAGTCATATTGGAGTAGAGGCCTACCCTCCTTCAATATGACCTCATTTTAATGAATTACAGCAGCAACAACCCTATACCCAAAAAAGGTCGCATTCTGAGGCACCACGGAGCTTAAGACTTCAATATATGAGTGTTGGGGGACATAATTCAACCCATATCAGTCATTAGTGTTCTCATTGTCAAACATATAATCATAATGTTTAACAGCAAAGGCCTTAAAGTCATACTTGTTTGTGTTGAAATCTCATTTTCTGCCCTTTGAACCTTAGTTTCTTTGTCTCTAAAATTGGGAGCATTCGTCATTACCTTTTAGGGTTGTTATGATAATCACACAACATTCTGTCTCAGTTTTGGCTGTGAAGACCAAAATTTCATAGCTTCAAGACCTAAAACAAAGTAAACAATTACAAAGTGCCTCCGCATTCTAAAGTGAGCTGCCGGACCACCGATGTAAGACACGCTTGCAGAGTAGGAGACTGTTGGAGCTGGTGTATGCAGTCGCCTGTCCTCTACTGATAAAGGAGCCAAGGCCGACAAGGCCAAAAAGAAATGTATTTTTAGAGAGTTGTTCTCCTCCTCCTCAGGTGGGAGGGGAGAGGAGTGCTTCCCTCTCACCTCAAGTCAGGTGACAGGAACCCTTCAGAGCTCAAGGGAAGTAGGAACTGCTATTTGACTCGTGCCTGGGGAAATTAAACGTGGAAGACTATGGGTGTAGCTGCCCGCCTGGTGGCTGCGGAAACCCGGAGGCCCCCCACTGAGAGCAGAGCAATGAAGTGGGGCATTTTCGTGTGTGCCTAGTGGGCTGATGGGATGGAGCTAGCTGGGAGTCATTTTGGAAAGACTGCCCAAGAAGGCTTTGTGCCAAACTGGACCTCAGCAAAAAGAAGTTGGAGTATACCTTCATATACAGAAACGAGGAGGATTCATTACTGTGCAGTCTGGAAAGATGAGGGTTGGAGGCTGGAAGGCCGCAGTGGGATTTCTTTGAGGTAGCTATGTCAGCAGGCCAGCAGAGAAAGCATCAGCACTGGAAATCTGCCATACCCAGAGGGCTCACATGGCAGATTATATTCAGACCAGTTTAGAGCCCTTTTTAGAGACTAGTTTTACCTCTTCCCAGCCACATTCCAACCCCAGAAGATCCTGAAGCTGTCTAGTAGGTGAGGGGACGGGGGGAGGAGAAGGGAAACAAATCTTTCATGGTGAAATGGAGTAGAAACCAACTGTGTTCTCCTCCTCAAAATGACAGACTTTCCAGCTGAAAGGAAGCTCAAGCTGAGGGCATAAATAAGCTTTAGCTGAGAGCATTGGGTTATATGCGAATGGCCCTGGACTGGACATTTTCAGGACTGAAATGAGTTGATTTGGAGGACTGCAATAAACTGGAGGATTTTTATGATCTGAGAGTGACTGAAAAAGTAAGGAGGAGTGGATGAATCTACCCACAGAGTTTGAGTAGGATGGTGAAATAATCAAACTGTGCTCTGCAGGGACTTTCGTGAGCTCATCTGGGAGAAAGTTAGTACTCAGAAAAAGTCGCTATCACGCTGCTGCTGCTCATTATTTTAGTTGCCGTTTCTCGATCGAGAAACCCACCCCATCTTTCCTAGCAATGTCAGCGTGGAGTTCTGGGGAAACAGAAACCATTCCAGCAATTATAAGTAGAAAGACATTTAATAAAGGTAGTTAGGTGCTTGCAAAATCACGGGAGAGCTGGAGGAGCAGTTTCTAAACTGAAACACCAGAAATAACTCCCAGGAGATAGCTATTCATCTGATTTCCCAGGGGAGCTCTTGCCCCTGCCACAGTCGTAAGGATATGAAGTCAAGCGTCTTTGGGGGAAGCTTTTGAACCTTGCAGATACTGTATAGCTGCAATCTCAGGAGCATGAAAACACTGTCACCCTTGCAGCCACTAACTTCTAATCCTCATGAAGCTAGACACTGGATATTTGGAATGTGGTTGCCAAAAAACTCAATGTCTGCGTGACCTTACTTGCCAGTAGCAACAAATAACAGAGCAGGCAGGTGGCCCTGGTTTCACTCCTTCCTTTCAAGTCTCTTGAGTGTATTTAACTTACAGTCTGAACATTAGCTGTGAAAGAGTCAGAGAAATGTGATTTCAAGATTTTCAGCCTTCGCAGTACAAAAAGGAGCCACAGAAGAGTTCAGAACAGTTGCTAATAGCTAGTATTTCATATCCACCATGGTGATCCATACATGTGAAAAGACACATAATTCCAGTGGTCCAAGGTTAGGTCTACAGGACCAAATACTGGATCCAGTTGGATTTTTATTTTTATTTTTTTTATTTGAGACAAAGAGAGAGAGAGAGAGCACAAGTGGGGAGGAGGCTCAGAGGGAGAGGGAGAAGCAGACTCCCCACTGAGCAGGGAGCCAGAGGTGGGGCTCAATCCCAGGACCCTGAAATCATGACCTGAGCCGAAGTCAGATGCTTAACCAACAGAGGCACCCAGACGCTTCTAAGTTGGGTTTTTTAAAAATCAACTTTATCAAGGTAAAACTTGCATATAATCACCTGCACCTATTTTAAGAATACGGTTCAATGAGTTGGGACAAATATGGTGTAAATGTAACCAACACCATAATCAAGACGTGAAATTTTTCTATCATTCAAAAAAACTTCCTTTATATTTCTTTGCAGTCAATCTCCTCATTCCCCTTGCCCTAAGCAACCACTGATCTGCTTTCTGTCTGTATAGACTACTTTTCCCTGTTCTAGAATTTCATGTAAATAAAAGCATACAGTAGAATACAGCTGTTTTTAATATGTGCAAATAGTTTTCTTTTTCTTGCCAAGAATCTAGTGTGGCATAGTAGAATACGCAGGGTCTCTGAAGTCAGACAAACTCAGGGTTGGATCCCAACTCACCCACCTAACAGCTCTCGACTTATTATGAGTTGAACTTGCTGGGCCCAAATTTCTTAACTGTAAAATGGTAATTTAAAACAAAAATAAAAACAAAAAACATCTGCAGAGGTTAGAGCTAATAAATGAAAAACACATAAATGGCACTCCATGAAAAGTAACTATCATGATTCTTCTTGATGTTGGCCTATTATTTTCTGCTTATGCTAGCTTTCCAGTCAATTGTATCTAAACTACAATGCTTTGGAGGAGAGACTTATTGCTGACTTTCACACGTGACTGCCATAATAGCAATTAGAACTATTCTCCAGGGTGTCAGATTGCTTCATATCTGATTTCTACCACTCACTATGTGACCTCATGAAAATTCTGGATCTTTTTGTGCCTCAGTTTTCTCTTCTGTAAAAGAAGAATAATAATACCTACGGTTGTTACGGAAGTTAAATAAGATGATATAAAATACCTTACTAAATACCCAGCAATGGTTGGCCATTATTATCATTGTTATTTTATATTGAAAATTTTCTGTCTGTATACCTTTACCCAAGCTCCTTCCTCTGAGAGGAGTGCCCCTTTCTTTTTTTTCTGGCCAATTAAATTTTCTTATTCTAATCTCCAGGAACCTCTCCCTCCCACAAAATAAACTTGCACCCTCTTATTTGGCACTTATCTTCCCACACTTCATATTATCATTGCGTCATAGAATGTTTGAGATTGAAAAAATGGTTCATGTGAACGCTCTCATTTTACAGCTGATGCGATAGAGATCCAGTAAGGATAAATTATTTATCAAGGTCGTGTCTTTAGAACATAGATTGGGTTAGGACTTGGTCTCCTAAGTCTCAGTCCTGAGTCTACAGTATGATTTTAAGTGCTTAGCACATAATATTCAGTTTGCTGGCTTATTGTGTGAATTCTTAAAATATACTGTGCTTGGTAAATTTCTAGAGCCAAATCCAAGGACTTTGCTTGTCATAGTGCCTCAGCTCTTGTCATTCTCTGAGATTAAAGAAATGATGTTCAGCCCTGTCCAAATAAAATCATAAAGTTTATCGGGAAAACCATCTGAAAATAAGTCATGCTTATTATACAGCGTGAGACAGATATGCTGCATAGCCGGATATGCTGCCTAGATTTTATGAGGGAGATCTAGATTCTTGCCAATGTTGTGCCAGTTCTTTTGTGACTAGCCATAAGTTTATAAAGTCTTGCTATCCAGTTACAAAGAAAATACTTTTTATCACCAGTTTAGTCTTAGGGTAAATATTGTAGAAAGAACTTTATTGATACCTTTTGCCCAATGAGGTAAAAGCTCCTATACTATACACACACAAGGCAAACACAATAGGATAAAGAGTGAAATACAGGCAATCATTGTTCTCCACGTATGCGAGATAGTAGTTACACAGCTCTCTAGGCCTGAAGAACCAAGTGCAATTCCCAACGGTGTGTTTATGTCCACATGCCACTTTGGATGTAGGTGGGGAGGAAGTTCAATATGCATATTCTGGGGAAGCAGGATATGAGGAAGAACGTGAGAAAGTTAGGAGGGATACCACCTTTTAAGAAAAGAAAGTTGAAGAACTTTCCAGTATTTCTCACACAATTTTTAAAACACTGTATATCAGGGGCGCCTGGGTGGCACAGCGGTTAAGCATCTGCCTTCGGCTCAGGGCGTGATCCTGGTGTTATGGGATCGAGCCCCACATCAGGCTCCTCTGCTATGAGCCTGCTTCTTCCTCTCCCCCTCCCCCTGCTTGTGTTCCCTCTCTCAGTGGCTGTCTCTATCTCTGTCAAATAAATAAATAAAATCTTAAAAAAAAAAAAACAAAGAAACACTGTATATCAGGGGTCCCCAAAGTCACCCCCCCCCGGTTAAGTAATTTGATAGAAAGGGTCTCACAGAACTCAGCATCTGTGTGTACTCATGGTTAAGATTTATTACCATTAAAAGATACAGAACAAAATCAAAAATCAAAAGTGCATAGGGTGAAGTTGGGGGCAACCTCAGGTTCGAGGTTTGAAGAGCCCTCTTACAGCGGGGTGGCTTAATTCCTTCAGCAATAAGCAATAACAACACTTACAAAGTGTTGTCTCCTGGGACAGCTCATTAGTGACTTGGTGCTCAAGGTTTTTATCAAGGGTAGTCAAAGGAGCACTCTTTGCTCACCACATACCCCAATCCCAGACTTCTAGAAAGAAAGCAGATGCTCAGCATAAACCATGCTGTTTGTAGAAGCAGTCTAGCACAGTGAGCCACCCTGGTCATATAGGGAAAGTTTTATACCAGTGTAGGGAACTGTTTAGCAGTTGAGGTCCTAGATGCCAGCCCAGGGCAAATTTTGCAAGTAAACCTTTCTAAGGCTAACAGTCTCAAGACTGCTCTGCTAACTCTTTTCTGCACATACTATTTTCTTTATTCCAGCAAATATAGAGACATAAGAAAGACAGCTATCTATCATAAACCCATTTGAAATAAGTAACCTGTAGCAAGGATGGTTTACATGGCTTATCTAAAGTCCTATCTAGTTAGTTGATTGGGATGGCTAGACCTAGGACCATAAATCTGTGGACTCAGTCGTGGCTGTTATTGGGTTCTCGGTTCTTCTCCACCTTGCATTTCCTGGGGCTGCCAAGATGTTGCCAGGACAGCTGATTCACTCATGTTTGATACCTGGGCTGGGATGGCTGGAACAGCCAGACCTCATGCTCTGTCTATGCAGATTCGCTAGGTGGGTATTTTGGGCTTCCTTACAGCATGATGATTCCACAGACTTGGACTTCTTGTGTGAAGTCTGGCTTCCCTCAGAGTGAGAGTGTTCTAAAGCCCACCTGGGTGAAAGTCCTGGAATATCACTTCTGTTACATAGTTAGCTAAGCAAGTTATAAAGGTCAACCTAAATTCAAAGGGAAGGAATTAGACTCTGTATCAGGAATAGCAAAGAGTTTGCAACTATCTTTAATATAGTGCAATAAGTAATTTTTTGGAATATCTTGGCATATATCCATTTCTATTGCGGTAATCTACATTATTGTTTTATTTCTCTACTGGAACTGTAAGTTTCTTAAGGGAAGGAACCCACTCTGCCTCAGCTTTCAATTCACTACAGCGTTCGGCAGTACTTTGCTTATAGCACATAGCAAGTAATTACCTGGTCAATAAATTAATGCTATTACAAGTTTACTGCATGTCAAGCACTACACAAGCTCTTTGCATTGATTATGTTGTTTAATTCTTACAACAAACTTGGGAGGGAGGCTTTATTATTATTTCCATTTTTTAAATGAGGAAACTAAGGCACAGAGTAATTAAGTTATCTGCCTAAGGACACATAGCTGGCGCCAGGATTTGAACTCAGACTGACGCTAGAACATGTGCTAGATCATTTCACATTATCCTTTGTTTGTTTGTTTGTTTCTTTTTAAGATTATATTTATTTGAGAGGGAGAAAAAGAGAGTGCGCATGCGCGTGTGCATAAGCACAGGCAGGGGGAGGGGTGGACGGAGAGGGAGAAGCAGACTCCCTGCTGAGTGGGGAGCCAGAGGCGGGGGTGGGGGGGGTGGGGGGGGGATTTCAGGACCCTGGGATCATGACCTGAGCGGAAGGCAGACACTTAACCGACTGAGCCACCCAGGAGGCCCAACTACCGTTTTTCATCACCGACCGCACTTTGCATGAAGAAATCCAAATTATGGTAGTCTGCTGCGCAAAAAGAGAGGTCTGAGGAATGTGAAGCCCTATATTTAGTTCCATTTTCTATGTTATTGAAGAAGCAGGAAGGGAAGCATGAAGAGAAGGATAAAGAATGATAATAAGCCTGAAAGGCATTCTAACTGTCAAGGCCATGTATGTTATCATGAACATTATATAGTCTTGAAGCATTTGTAATCTTGAAAAAACTGCTTTAAAAAAAAATCTATGAAATGAATCAAAGGATGAGATAAAGAAAATAAATGAAAAATGGCAAGAAGTTCCATAGCGTGTTATATGGACTTTGAATTACATTTGATCCTGAACAATTGATCATTTTTATTTTTAAAATCATATACGCTAAGATGTGAAGTGTAAGGGTAAAATGCCTGACTTCTGATATACCTGTCATTGGAAAATAGTTAGGTTAGCAACTTTTTTTCCTTGAAATAGTCAGGGTGGGGACCAAGGCAGGAATGTCCTAGATGAGCATTCCTTGGGAGAGTAGATATTTCTGATTAGAAACGATTGCAGGGGGATCCAAAGTATCTGAAAGTAGAGGGAGGTGGGTGGTGGTAGAAGAGAATCCTAAATACAGAAGAGAATAAGAATGAGGAGGGGAAGGTGAAATCATAAAAGCTGCCCTTTCCTTGGATGGTGACTGGGGCATCCAGGACTATCAGGATAGGTTCTGCTGTGAGTAACAGAAAATGTAAGGTGATGACATCTGATGTAACTTGGACACTTATTTCTCTCTGACATGAAAACACACCTGGAGGAGAGAAGTCCAGAGTTCTGTGTTTGCTCCATGGATTTCAGGAAATCCAGTTCCTTCTATCCCTCTTTCTCTTTACTGTGAGCTGACACAAGCCAAGCCCACACAGTTCTTAGGGGTTTTTGGTAGATAAGAGTAGATTCAAAGTGCTTCCCCAACCTTGCTACCAGGTGATAAGCAAGTCTCAGAACAAATTCTGCCCCCAAAGCAAATATTTATTAACAAAACATTTATAAGCAAGCATAAGAATAGTTTATAGTATCTAGTCTTTCAATTCAATGAAGTCTCAATTCCAGTCTCTTCCAATCTCCAGTCTTACCTGGAGTGAAAACTTTGATCAAGGCAGGCATGACAATACTCCAGAGCAGGAATCTGTTATCTATGAGGTTGACATTAGGTAGCCTTAAACCAAAGGTTTGACCCAGGATCATTAGAGATCAAACCTCAGGCACCATTCCTAAAGGTACGGGCTACAGGTCTCACTGGATTCTTTTACTCTATTCATGCAAGGATGGGAAGTGTCTGTAAAAGAGTTTAGTCAATTTTGTATCTTACATATCTTTAACCAATGAGTGTTCCTTTCTAGCATTCATTATACTAGTTAGTAGACTGCTAATTTCACCCTTAAAACCCCATTTCTGAAATTCACTGAGAACATTAGCAGCGAGTCTGGTGTTGATCCAGGTTTTGATGACAGAAATACTTAGTCACTTGCAAGCTATGGGTGTTTTGACTGGAACATCAGGGACAACCTCTGAGGTGTACACTTTCAGTTAAACTTTTAGCTGACTGCATCTGGCTTGCAGCTTATCCTAACTAAATAAAATAAAAAATAAAATAATAAATTAATTGCCATCCTCAAAACATGGCTTGCACATATACTGCTTCTTAGATCCCATTGGCTGGAAGTTGGTAATGTGACCACATTCAGCTTCAAGGGAGGCTGGGAAAGGTAGCCTTCATTCTAGGAGTCCCTGTGCCCAGATGTTATAGATATTGCTACCAAAGAAGAAAAGATGAACAGATACTTTGTGAATTCTTAAGGCTTCCTTTGCAGAGAAGAGACTCAATATAGTTGCTCAATATTTTCACTTGCGTCACAATAAATAAATCCCTACCCCACCCTCAGACTGGCAAACTTTCCAAGTGTGAGAAACAGTCCCACATCTTCCCAGAAATGGTCAGAAACATGGCAATGGCTTAATGATAGATGGATGTGTGAAGGCACAAATTTCTTCCATCAAATTTCTCTTATGTTCAGGTTATATTAGGATTTTGCTACTAAAAGTGTATTCATGGATTAGCAACTCCCGCATCACCTGGGAGCTTATTAAAAATGCCAACTGACTCGACATTTTAACAAGAGCAACAGATGATTCCTATGCACCGTGAAGTTTGAGAAGCAATGTTTTTGAAAACTTCCTTCTCCTTCCTCAACACTCACATACCTAAACATACTGTCACTGGGGGCAAAGCATTCCTTCCAGCAGGTCAACTTTGACCTAGAGCACAAAAGTAAATCTGGGAGAATTCATGGACAAATGGTACATTACAATTTAGATCATAAATTCTTCAGCGTGTCATACAGATTAGCTTATCCTATGCAGAAAGTGATTAACATATATTTCTTTGGTCTATGAGTAGAAAGTAACTAGAAGAATATATTAAGAACAGATCTGTTTGGATGGTGGAACTCTGGACAATTTATTTTTCCAATTCTGTTCTACTTTGTCAGAATTTTCTTTTATGAACAAACTATTTTAAATTGGAAAAAATTGTTGTTTGAAGATGATATGAACCATATTTGTTTCAGCTCTAGCAGTCAGATAGCTGGATAAGTAAATCTAACTGGTCTGGAAGAGAACAGCAATGGCATGTATCATTCTGAATCCACCCAAGACAAACTTCTGCACTTGCCAAAATAAACTGCTTATTCACAGAAGATGGGCAGTGCTTATTTTGGAACATTACTCTTAACTGCTGACTTCTGCAATTTAAAAATTTTAAAGTCATTTCCTAACTTTGTTTTAAATGTATTTTCATTTTAAAATTTGGCACTAAAGTTTAATAAAATTTTCTTCTGGTAATTGAAATGATTCAATTCAACTGCATTAATTGGATAGCTGAAAGTTACAAAGTTCTGAATTTTTTTTTTTTTTTTTTTGGAGGGAATGTAGAAGAAATTAAAGAACATGGTCCCTGAATTCAGGAACTCACTTTAGAAGACTATTGTAGAACTCTTTTATAACTCTTTTAAAGTCGGATTTGTTTAAGTGTGTTTGAATAATTTTATTCTGGCTGGATATTCCTATAACTCTATGCATTCATTCTCCAAAGCCCATGATATATCTGATCCATTTGATATAAAAACAAGAAGAAATTGTGGCTTCAAACATCAAGATGCATAGAGAAGATAGTACTGGAGTAAGACATAATTTCACAGTAGCAAATATGGAAACATACTGAAGTCACTGAGTCTTTTTCTTACTGCTTCTGGAGAAAGATGAAGGCTAAATAAAGGGAGCAGAGGAAGCATTAGGTTTCCTTAATGTGTTGTTGGCAGGAAATCTTATAGGAGAGTTCACAATGGAAAATTCATGCTTAATCCTTGACTGTTGAAACAACAAAACTGAATTTACCCCAAAGAAATTTTTATTCTAGTGGTGGGATTAAATTAAATTGACCAAAAAGAATCAAGGATTTAGGGAAAAAGACCTCACATTCTATCAGAGGATTAAAAAAAAAAACCCTCCTAATTCTTATGACATTTTAATTTGTGTACTGATTGATATAGATGTTAATTTTTATGAATAGCTTTGTTAATAAATAATTTTTCCTGTTTTCAAAAACAAGAACCAGGAGATGATGATAACAGAGTTAAGGCTTTTTATTTTTTGGCTGCAAGGAATAGATACTCATGCAAATTAGCTTCATTATTAGGAAGGAAGTTTTGTTTCAATGCTACAGATATTTCACAGAATTCTATGTGTTGGGCCTCACACAAACTAGAGAGCTGCTCAGAACCAAGACAAATTCTCTTTCTCACTTAATCGCAGCTTCTTTTCCACATTTATAATATTTTCACCTCTCTGAAAATCAGTTTCTTTTGTTTGCAAATGGCTGCCTCAACCACTAAGCTGACATGACTTTGCCATTTCAATGCCCACCCCTGACCAGCAACAATCTCTGTATTTTATAATTTGAACTCATAATGGAGGGGCTCTGATTAGTCTGTGTATCTGTTCTAGTCAAGCCACACCAGTCAAAGGACTCTGATCAACCAATGGATTGGTTGCCATTTGGGACAGATACATGGTTTAATCAGCCATGGCTGGGAGAAGGAGAGGTAGCATGTGATATGCTGGGCTACCCCATTCTTCTGGGCATATCCTTACTTTAGATAAAGTATAAAGAAAGAAAGAAATTGAGGTTGGCCTTGACAAGCCCAAATCTATAAAGTGAAGCTGTAGAAGACAATACACATGAAATAATTAAGTAATATAACTTCACCAAGTGACCAAATAAATAGTATGATAAGGAAGTATGAAGGTCTAAAAATTCAATACGACCTATAGTGAGCTGAGAAAGCTTATAATAAAACATAGAATATTAAAAAGCTGACAGATTGTCAGTTATGCCAAAAAAAAAAGTAGAAAAGGGATGTGTTCCTTGAGTATAAGTTGCAAATTAAAATTAACATTAAATTGTCTGAAGAATTCTGGTTTAGGATGTCTGATGAAGCAGATACTCAGGAATAAAAATATATGAAAAATGGAAACAAAAGTAACACAAATGAAAGGAATGAGAAGATTTGTTTGTAGACAAAAGTTTCAACAGATTAAAGATTTCAACAAGTTTCTGGAAGATGTAAAACAGATTAATGAGTGTTATTTGATGAAGCAGAGTAGAGGAAGCCATAGCCGGAAACACACCGTGGAGCTGACTGTCTGGTAGAGCCCCAGACAGGCCCTAGACTTTAACACAGCAGATATAGGGTATGGGACTGAGACACTGGACTGAAAGGATTTGAAGACAGCCATTTAGGCCAGGACAAAAATTGGAAGGTTTAAATCATCCTGAGAATTTGCCTATGAAAGACTAGAGCAGATGACTACAGAAAACACCCCCAGGGTAAATGCCTCCTTATTCTGGCATTTAAGGGTTCCCAGAGTCACAGCTGGCTTCATGCCTGCATGAACCCTATTGAAGTCTGCCATCAACCGGCCCGTGAACATGCAGCTCCCAGAGAGTCTTTCTATTGCCATATTCTCTTTTTTTAAAAAGCTTTTTTTTTTTAATTTTGGCACAATTTTATTCTAATTTTGGCATAATTTTAGATTTATAGAAGAGTTGGAGAAGTTCAAAGAATCTCTATATACACTATGCCTAAGTTTCTGTAATATTGACATTTTAACATATTTACTTTATCCCTTTCTCTCTTTCTTAACAAACAGGTATACACACACACACACACACACACACACACACACACACACACACATATATGTATACATTTTATTTTTTGCTGAACCATTTTAGAGTCAGTTATAGACATGATACTTAAATACTTCAGTGTATATTTCTTTAAAACACTCTGTTATGCAAGGACAGAAAAATTACCAAAATCAGAAAGTTAACATTGACATAATAATATTATCTAATTGTAATTATTATTCAGATTTTTGCCAACTATTTTTTAACATGTTCTTTTTAGCAAAAGACATGACTAGATCATGTTGCATTCAGCTGCCATGTCTTTTTTAATCTTTTTCAATGGAGGCTAATCACCAAACACCAATTTGTGTTTCATGATATTGACATTTATGACTACTCTTTTAATTATTTTGTAGAAATTCAGCTTGGGTTTGTCAGGTGTTTCCTCATGAATAAATTCAGGTTATACACTTTTGGCAGAATACCACACAAGTAGGTGTTTTTCTCTGTGCATCTTATCAGGAGGCATACGATGTTAATTTGTCCCATTATTGCCTCATTCTTAATGTGAACAGCAACCAAGAATTAATAGATATCAGATGAAAGTCTCCAAAATGAAAAGGAAAACCCAAGATAAGCCAACAGAATAATGAAAGGAAGAGAGGAAGAAGGGACAGAAGGAGGGAATGGAGGGAGGGAGGGAGGGAGGGAGGGAGGGAGGGAGGGAGAAAGGAAGGAAGGAAGGAAGGGGAGAAAGAAAAAAGAAAGAGTGAATTCAGAGGCCAGCAGTAAACTTCAAAATAGGAGATACTTTCCAGTTGGTAGCTTCTAAGATGTAAAAGTTATGGCATATATAAAACAAGGAAGTGTGTGCTATGATAAAAGAAAAAAACTCTTGGAAAATCAAATTCTAATTGCAGGGGAGCCTGGGTGGCACAGTCAGTTGAGCCTCTGACTTGGTTCGGCTCAGGCTATGACCTCAGGGTCATGAGATCCAGGCCCTCATCGGGCTCTAGGCTCAGCACAGAGCCTGCTTGAGATTCTCTCTCCCTCTCCCTCTACCCCTCTGGCTTGTGCACTCTCTCTCTCTCTCTTTCTCTTGCTCTAAAATAAATAATCATTTAAAAAATTATAATTGCAGAACTTTTTTAAAAAATAGGAGGTTTTAAAGATGAGGCCAAGAAACTCACCTAGAAAATAGAACCAAAAAAAAAAAAAAAAAAAAAAAAAAAACGAAAGAAAGAAAAGAAAGAAAGAAAGAAAGAAAAATGAAGTCTAGAAACAAACCTAGAAAATAGAAAGATAAGAGATAAAAGGCATAGTAGATCAGTGCTGGGATTCTGTATTAGGATAAGCTTTGCCTGCGTTATATAATAAAAAGTCATAGAAGAATCAGAGATTGACAAGATAGAAGTATCTCACTCACATAAAACAAGTAGGTATTTCTGAGGTGGTTTGGTGACTTCAGTGAGTCACCAGGAACACCAGGCTGTTCTTTCCCATTCTATATCCAGTACGTGGTTTCCATTCTCAAGACCATCTCATAGTCCAAAATGGCTGCTGACACTGCAGCCTTTTTGTCTGAATCCAGTCTGAAAAAGAAATAAAGCTGGAAAGAGAAAATAGAAAGGAAGGAAGGGAGGGAGGAAGGGAGGAAGGAAGTGTAAAAGAAAGAAAGTAAAAGAAAGAAAAGGACTTCCAAGCTGTGGCAACTATCGTTAAGCAGCTTTCCCACAATTTTGTTTACATCACTTTTGTCAACCTAGTTGCAAGAAAAGCTAGGACATGTAGTCCTTCATTCTCAGCAGCAATATGATACCAGGATTCTTTGAGTTGGGCAGCTCGCAGGTTCTGCACATGGTTTAACATACAATGTAGCTTCTAGAGCAGAAAGGGGGATACAAATTATTAAATTGAAAGTACCTAACAAACACCTAACAGGATACATTTTTATACACATAGTCATAATAATTTGAAATGTTAGCAATCTAAGGATAAAAAAAGTATAATTTCAGACAAAACAAAACATGTTTAACAAGTATATAAAAGATGCTTGACCTTGTTTAAAAAAATAGAGGACTACGAATGAAAGTAAAAATGAAATATTTTTCAGGATCAGCTTGGAAAAATTAAGATATTAAAAATATTCTACGTTAGGGGCGCCTGGGTGGCACAGCGGTTAAGCGTCTGCCTTCGGCTCAGGGCGTGATCCTGGCGTTATGGGATCGAGCCCCACATCAGGCTCCTCTGCTATGAGCCTGCTTCTTCCTCTCCCACTCCCCCTGCTTGTGTTCCCTCTCTCGCTGGCTGTCTCTATCCCTGTTGAATAAATAAATAAAATCTTAAAAAAAAAAATATTCCACGTTAGTGAAGGCTTTGAGAAAGTTTGCTCAACAACTATTGGTGTATGCATAAATAAATCCAGCCTTTGGGGTGAAGTTTTGACAACATTTATCAAAATATAAATGTATTGGTTTTCTGTTGCTGCTATAACAAATTACCACAAACTTCAGTGGCTTTGAACAATACATACTTAAAACACACACACACACACACACACCACACGCACACACACACACGCACGCACACACACACACACACCACACACACACGCACACACACCACACACACGCACACACACACACTTATTAACTTAAGCTCTGAAGGTCACCATCTAGTATGGGTCTCACTGGATTAAAATTGAGGCCTCATCAGGGCTGTGTCCCTTTCTGGAGGCTGTAGGGGAGAGTCTGTTTCTAGCTTATTTCCCTTGTTGGCAGATTCAGTTCCTTGCAGATGTTTGATCTGAGTTCCTCATTTTGTAGCTGGCTGTCAGCTGAGGGCAGATCCAGCTCCTAGAGTCCACCTGCAAACTTTGGCTCGTGGTCCCCTTCCTCCATCTTCAAAGCCAGCAGTGACAGAGCTCAAGTCACTCTCACACTTCACATCTCTTCCTCCTCCTGTCCCAGCTCTGACCTGGTCAGAAAAGGCACTCTGCTTTGGAGGACTCACGTGATTAGGTTGGGCCCACCCAGATATTCCAGTGTAATCTCCCCGCACCCAGCCTGTACTGGAGTGGAAGGTTGGAGGGCCCCAGAAAGGAATTGCTCAGAGCAAGACTGCAGTGGCTTGGACTGGTTCATCACAGAGAGCTGGAAAACTGAGGATGTAATAAAGGAATGGAGCACATGGTCCAAAAGCAGTATGTCCTGTTCTAAGCGACTGTTGAAGTGTAAAAAACAAACAGACAAACAAAAACAAAACAACCAGCACAACTGTTTTTGAACCACATTTTCTGAATTCTGAGCAAGGAATAGTCTCTTTTGAGTAAAAAACTGTAGTCGTGACCTTGAAACTGTGTAGGAGAGAACAATGTCTGTGCACATACACCTATAAGCCTGGTCACAAAAATGTACATGTTTGTGTATGATGACTTCATGTGGGTGAATGTCTGGAAGAATACCTGGCCTGAGGTTAATAGCGATTGTGGTTAGAGATGACGTTTGAGTGGCTTTTTTCTTTTCATTTTTCTGTATTTTTCAAAGTTTTGTAATGTGACCATGTATTCAGTAGTTAGGCAATGCAGATAGTATCAATCACTTCAAAAACAGTGTAGAGAAAATTGTGACATCATTACAGGAAAGAGATATGGGCTTTGTTGATAGAAGTTGGCTTTAACCGCCCCCCCCCCCCGGCTTTAGTTCTTATGAGCAAATGGGGACAGTTGGTCACCCTGTTTTCCTCTAAGATCTACCAGACCAGCTAAAAGAGAGGGTCCAATGAGGCTTCTCATAGGAGGCAATGTAAGATGTGTTCTGAGAGAGAACTAGGAATAAGCCAGATGAAAAGCATGAAAAAGGCATTGGAGGAAGGGCAATGTTACAGGGTGGCTTTGAAAGATAACACTAGCAGCTGCTGGTGACCTGAAGCAGTTAGAGCCCCACGGGCGTGGGAGCCTAGCTTGGCGGTGGGGGAGGGGGGTGGGGAGCTAGGTCTCCAAGAGGCTGTGAGTCTTATTAAAGTGTCTGGACTTTTACAAAAATCACTCTGGTGGTGGCTTAGGAGGTGGATTGGAAGGGAATGACACGGATTATTTAGGATGCCCAGAGTTGAGAAGAGAATTAGGTGACTCTCCTGGAAGTCCTTCCTGCCCTTCCTGTCCAATCAGATTCCCTCCACCTTCCCTAGTCTCCTTCACCACACCCTGCTTGTGTCCTCCTCAGCACTTAACATTGATCATCTTTAATTAATTTGTTCACTTACTTGGTTATGGTCTTTCTCCTCCATTAGACTGCAAGCCTTTCAGGGCAGGGACTATGTCTGTTTTATTCACCCAAACAGTATACATACCTACGCCCAAAGAGCAGTAGGCACTCATAAGTATTTTTTGAACAAATAAATGCCCAGAATAAGGTAGAAACTATAGAGATGGGGAAGAAAGGGAAGACTTGAGAATTAAGATGCAGAAAAAGACAGAACTTGGTGATTGATTGATTGATTGATTGATTGAGAAAGTTGTGCTGGGTGAGGGTTGGGGGTTAGGGAGGAAAAGATGGAAATGTCCAGGGACCTGACTTGAGAGAGCTCAAAACCCAGCTGGTGGTTGTAAGGTGAGTGTGGGTGGGGTGAGGTGAGGTGAGGTGGTATGTGGTGGAAAGGGGTGGGGTGGGTGAGTAACAGAATGAGTTCTTGTCAGGGAAGTACTACAACCCGAACTTTTCCCACAGGTGTGACTCTTCTGCCTTCCTGCTTTTACAGTGGTTCGTAAACTTTGCTACACCTTAAGATCACCTGGAAAATCTCCATATCTGGGACCCTCCCTAGACAAATTTAATCTGAGGATAGGGGCTGAAGATCAGTATTTTTAAGCTTTTAATATCCTGATGTTCACCTAAGACCTTTGTCCTAAGATGAGCAATTCCCTTCCTGCCCCCCCTTTTGTCCTACAAATTTTTATTTAAATTCTAGTTAGTTAACACACAGCACAATCTTGGTTTCTGGAATAGAATTCAGTGGTTCATCACTTACATAGAACACCCAATGCTCACATGACAAGGGCGCTCCTTAATACCCATCATTCCTCTAGCCCATCCCCCACCCACCTCCCTCCATCAACCCTCCATTTGTTCTCTATCTTTAAGAGTCTCTTATGGTTTGTTCCCCCTCTCCTTCCCCCTCCTATATGTTCATCTGTTTTGTTTCTTAAGTTCCACATATGAGTGAAATCATATGGTATTTTTCTTTCTCTGACTGACTTATTTTGTTTACCATAATACACTCTAGCCCCATCCAGATCATTGCAAATGACAAGCTTTCATTCTTTTTGATGACTGAGTAATATTCCATCGTGTATCTATACTACATTTTATTTATCCATTCATCAGTCAGTGGACATTTGGGCACTTTCCATAGTTTGGCTATTGTTGATAATGCTGCTGTAAACATCAGGGTGCATGTACCCCTTCAAATCTGTATTTTTGCAACCTTTGAGTAAATACCCAGTAGTGCAATTGCTGGATTGTAGGGTAGTTTTATTTTCAACTTTTTGAGGAACCTCCATACTGTTTTCCAGAGTGGCTGCACCAGTTTGCATTCCTACCAACAGTGCAAGAGAGGTCCCCTTTCGTCACATCCTTTTCAACATCTCTTGTTTCCTGTGTTGTTCATTTTAGCCATTCTGATGGGTGTGAGGTGGTTATCTTGTGGTTTTGATTTGTATTTCTCTGATGATGAGTGATGTTGAACATCTTTTCACGTGTCTGTTAGCCACCTAGATGTCTTCTTTGGAAAAGTGCCTATTCATGTCTTCTGCCCACTTCTTAACTGGGTTATTTGTTTTTTGGGTGTAGCAAGGGGAACAAAAGCAAAAATGAACTATTGGGATTTCCATCAAGATAAAAAGCTTTTGCACAGCAAAGGAAACAATCAATAAAACTAAAAGGCAGGATACAGAATGGGAGAAGATATTTTCAAATGACATACCTGATAAAGAGTTAATATACAAAATCTATAAAGAACTTCTCAAACTCAACACCCTTCCTGCCCCTTCATTTCACTTTACCTGCTCACTCCTGCCCCTCCTGTTCCAAGAGGCAACAGCTGACTTCCATTCTTCCTCTTCACCAGGTTTGGGTCCTGGCACTGAAACCTCCCTACAAATATTTGTGCCTCACATTTTTCACTGCTTGGTATGTCTGTCACTGCCAATATTTGCATTTGTAACAGACTGCATTTAATGCTAAATGGTGTGTTTTGCTTAGAAGGTGTGCAGGATATGAACTACTTAAGTTTTCCTATTTCCTTTTGAACCTTGGAAAATGTCCAGATGATTCTCTTTTGCCCTTATACGTTTTCTTCAAACATTTCACAATTTGAGCCTATATAGGTAAATCCAGTGATTCAAGACCCAATTTCTAATTTCTTACCAAGAAGCAGGGTGCATTTTTCTGGTTGCTAGTATGGCAAGGGGGGGGTCACAGCATGTGGTGCACTAAAACAAAATTAGGCTGCAGTTATATACAGGATTGATCCCAGGTGATTTATCATTATAGACGTTACTACAAGTTTCTGTGGTTATCAAGATCCCCGTCAAACCACTGAAAGTAGTAAGACTCAGCAGTGCTGAGAAACCAGTGAATGAAACTTTGTAGTTTATAAATTAATATGTTGAAAATCAATAGATTTTTTTTCCTTCAGAATTTGTAGGTGACTTGACCATAGAAACTATTTGTATCTTATGTTCCTTATTTGGTTATATACATATTCTTAGGTCCTGAAGACAAGTTTTGTACTTGCAGACTTTGATTTATTTTATGGCAAAACTTCTAGGCATGCTGCTGGGAGAGAGATGGCTCTTTTCCAATGTAAGCTAGTGAGGGGCAGAGAAAGGGTCTTGCCGGGAGATGGGGCCTCATGTCCAAACCCAGGAGGGCTTGGTTTGGTGGAGGAGCTGTGAGTGGTCAGATGACTGGGTTGTAGCTGGGTGGGGCTAGGTGAAGGACTGCGTTGAAGAGGGGGGTGGGCAGGGGCCGGATTACAGAGGTTTTGTGTCCTTGAATGTGACCCCCACCCAATCTGGACTCTCCTTCCTTCACTACATCCTGCACATTGTTCTTCAAGAAGTAGAGATTTAATCATTTTGCTTCCCACTTAAAAACAAAACAAAACAGGGGTGCCCAGGTGGCTCAGGTGTTTAAGTGTCTGCCTTCAGCTCAGGTCATGATCCCAGGGTTCTGGGATCGAACCCCACATCAGGCTCCCTGCTCAGCGGGGATCTGTTTCTCCCTCTCCTCCCCACTTGTGCTCTCTGTTGCTATCTCTGTCTCTCTCTCTCGAATAAATAAACAAAATCTTTAAAACAAAAACAAAAACCAAAGACTTCACTAGTTTCATGTTGCCCAATAAATAAAGACTAAGTTCTTTAGACTCAGACTAGTTTTGAGATGTTTCACCTGCTTCTTTTTTATGTCAACCTATTCTTTGGTTAATTTCGTCATTTTCCAGATGTTTCTTACTCTTTCCACCTTCTATGCTTTTGCATATACCATCAGTTTTTCTACATTGCTTTTTTATAGAATGGCCATTCTCCATCTCTACCTAGGAAGGCTTGCCCACCTTTGAGGGTCTAATAGAAATGTGATTTCCTTCATTTAGTTGCACTATCATTTCACATAGAAGTGAGTTTTATCTACACTTGGCTAGAGTTTAATTTTTTAAACTGTAATTGAAGTTTAATTGAAGTATATCTACTTCCTTCCATGCTTAACAAACGTACCTAAATGTAAGTGTACAGGTCAAAGAAGTTTCACAAACTGAACACACTTGCGTAACCAAGAATCAGAACATTACCAGCACCCCAGAAATCTTTCTCCCATCACTATCTTTACCCAAGGGTAACTACAATCCACACCTCAAAGGATACATTAATTTTGAACTTCATAAAAGTGGAATCATAACGTATGCACTTTTTGTATCTGGATTCCTTCCCTTGATATGTTTGTGAGATTCATTCATATCGTTCTATGTATTTATGGATGATTTACTCATTGTGGCTGTATGTGTTACATTGTGTGAATGTACCACCATCTGGTTATGCTTCCTACTATTGACAGGCCATTTACTTTTGGAACAGTCTAGTAGATGTCTTTTGTGAAAGTATGTTTGCATTTTTGTTGCATATGTATGCAGGAGTGGAGTTTGGGTCATCGGGTATGCATATGTAGATACTACCAAACAGTTGTCCTACGTGATTGTACCTATTTATCAACCACCATTGATGCACAAGAATTCCAGTTGCTCCACATCCTCACTGTAACTTGGTATGTTCCATCCCAGCCTTGCATTGAGCACATCCCCCTAAAGCATCTACTGCAGAGTTCCCATTCAAGGCTACACAGAGACCCTGACCTGATGCATAAAGTACGGCAACTCCTCTCCCCAACTTTTCTGCCTCATGAGTGTTTTTATTTGTTTTTGTTTTAAACACACTATTTGAGAAATAAAATGTTTTCCCGATTCTAAAAATTAAGAGGGCATAGGGAGTCTTCTGAAATGTTGGAAATATTCTAATCTTAATCAGTGTGATGGTTACATGGGCACATGTACATGTATAAATTCAAAAATAATTAAGAGAGAATCAACAAATTGGCCAGTCTAGTCCTATGCTAACAATCAATGTAGAAAGAGACTTACGTGAATATATATTCAGAGTAGATTTTTGCCAGGCTGGGAAGTAGATTAATGAATAGGATATAACCCAATCTGAAGGTTCTCAGAGAAACAAATACACCACTTGCAACATGGAACCTATTTTTTGTGCCTTAATCGCATCACTCTAGGTTTACTTGATGAGAAAGAAGCCTTCCTGGGGGGAGAGAAATTAATGGGCATTTCTTTCAAAAGCAAGGCTGTGAATGAAGGGGTGATATTGGTAAGCCTTCTTCAATTTTCTTCAGATATCATGTTTGTGTCTTGTTTATTCCATTGTTATTCGTATTGGGCACTCTGAGGCCTAGAGTCTAGGAATGAAATAAAGGTAAAACATAGATCTAGAAGTCTTTAAAAAAAAAAAAAATGTTATTGTTTGTCCCAAAGCAATATTGCCACCTATTGGTAGAAAAAGAGAACTTTACCTTAATGTTTACTCTTCAAGCGGTAAGGATCGGGAGTCCCAAGCAATTAACCACGGACAAAAATAAAACTAATGTTACTTCAGCATTTTCACCCTGCTGTGCCCCCACAGCCCCCAGAGATAAAGCTCATAGGATTCTTTAAAGTATGCCACAAAACCAAATACACGGTAGGGCAGTGTAAGTGCCTCCAGAAAGCTGGAATCACTGCCCCCATTCACTTGAGAGAAACCTGTTTCATTGTCAACTATCATTTCACATAACAAGATTTGAATGTCAATGAACTACTTTTTCTGTTCTGTACAGAAGTAAATTCTCCCAGTAAATCTCACACGTATTAAAAGATATGTGTCCTCACTATGTTTTGCTTAATGATACATTTATTTGACAAATCCTACTTTATTCATTGACTTCCATTTATTAAACTTTACTATTTTTTATTGCTGTACATACATAATAAAGTTTTACTGTAACATGAAAACAAATGCTTTCAACAATCATAAGGGAAAATTACATCTTTTCCTGATAAATACTAAAATGTTAACAGTAATGGTAGTTATATACCAAAGATACCATAAAATAAAAATAACACTAGCAAGAGTGTTCTGTAGACATAGAAAATTTGGCAAGTTAACTTTTAGTGCATCTTTCTCTTATTTATTTGTGCATATATTAATTTGCCAAACCTTTATTAGGAAATTATTATATGCCTGCACTCTGTTAGAAGCTGGAAATACAGGGATTAATGAGACACAGACCCTGCCCACTGAAAGGCCACACTCTAGGGGGCTAAGAGAGACACAAAGACAAATAATTATAATATTTTGTAGGAAGTATAGTTACCAAATATTATGAAGATGTAGAGAAAGGGCCCCCAATCCTTCCATGGAAACACAGAAAGAAGAGCAGCTTCGTGGGTGGGGGAAGCTGAGTCTTAAATGATAAATAGATGTTGGCTTGGCAAAGGGTCGGGGTAGAGGATGGTGGAGCCCTGATGTGGATGTTGAAGTGTCCGTGGGATTTGCAGGTGGAGCAATCTAGCAGGTACTGGAAAAGAGAGTCAGAAGCTGGGGCATAGGTGAGACAGTGAGATATAAATTTGGGCTTTTTCCTAAAGAAACTGTGTAGCAAATAAAAAACCCACGGGCTGGGGCTGAACACCTGGGAAGGCAGAATAAGTTTGTCTCACAGAGAACCTCTCCCAGCAAAAATCAGAGATTCTCCAAGAGAACTAGGGAAATTTAGTCATGGACTTGCAATCCAGGGGGATGAATCCACAGCCTGTAGCCCAAGTTGGCCAAAAATTTGTTTTGTTTGGCTCATCAGGGTTCATAATATTTTTTTAAAGAGTTGCCAACATTTTAGGGTCAAAAGATGTCACATAAAATCTGCATTTCTAGCCTCCCTTGATGCATTGGAAAAGCTGGGTATATGGGACCTATAGGAGTGCATGGGGCTGCCTTTTTGCTATGGGTACAGGCTCTCCAGGTCCCCACATATTCATATCTCGATGTGGCCTGCTTCATTCGTTGACATGGTCTGCTTGGCTCCACTGGGCATTTGAATTTGGGATCTGTCTATAGAATTTCAAGAAGGGTGTGATAGACAAATGTCCAGTGTGGCAGAGGAATGAATAAAGAATGAGAAAATCTGGGGCACCTGGGTGGCTCAGTCAGTTAGGCTTCCGACTCTTGGTTTTGGGTGGGGTCTTGATCGCAGTCCTGGGATCGGGCCCCACATTGGGCTCTGTGCTCAGCACAGAGTCTTCTTGTCCCTCTCCCTCTGCTCCTCCCCCCATTCTCTCAAATACATACATACATACATACATACATACATACATACATAAAATCTTTAAAAAAAAAAAACAAAAAAAGAATAAGAACATCATCCCTGCCTTTGAATTAGGAAATTATAAATCATCTGAGTGACCTGAGTAAGGGAAGATAAAGAAGATGGTAAGGCACGGAAATAAGATCACAAAGACTGTGGATCCAGGAGTGGAGAGGAGGGAAGAGGGTGAATATGAAGGAGCAGGCGATGTTTTCTGTAAAGGGCCATAGAGCAGATATTTTTTGCTTCGTGGGCCATATGATGTCTATCACAACTACTCAACCACTCTACTGTTGTAGTGCAAAAGCACCTGTGGACAATATGTAAACAAATGAGCGTGGTGATATCCCAATCAGATTGTATTCACCAGTACAGGCTTCCTGTGGGCCCTTGCTTACCAAACCCCAGAGGGCGTCTGCTGGGTCAAAGGGTGGAGCGTTAGGTTGAGAGGAACCTGAGCAGGTCTGTAGACACAAGAGGAGGGGCCAGGGGAGAAAGAGACGTTGAAAGTCAAGGAAAACAAGAGAAAGACCAATGACGACACTTCCAAATGACGTAGATGGGAGACCCGGCCAGGCCCTCCCTGGGTGATTTGGGGAGAGTGGGGGGACCTTGCCCACCGAGACCCAGGCAGAGTTGGAGAACCAGTCTGAAGTGTGTACTCCTGAAATGAGGTAGGGCACTGATCGTGCTGTTGCTGCTGCCGCCAGTTTTCTGGATAAAGTAGGAAGTGAAACAATCACCTGAGAGCCGTTGAGAAGACAGGATGAAGAAGCTTGTCAAACACCTATAGAAAGGCTGATAAACAGTGCTCAGGGCTCAGCTGAGGCAGAAGGCACAAGCTTCTGGTCACTGTTTGCCATTCTGCAAATGCTGCAGCAGGGCCAGAGTTTAGCATCAGAGAAGGCAACTGGTCGCATTGACGTCGGGGGTGGCTTTTTCTGGTTAGATGGTAATTTAGAACAAAGGGGCCAAATCGCGGAGAGGAGAGGCTGAGAGGGTCTGGCTAGCTTGCCAGAAAGGAATTCGAGAGTTTGGGGGGAAAAGTAGGGCTGGGGATGAAGGCAGGGAAAGCAGAGAGGGTAGGAGACGATCTGCACGTGGACAGTTGGACTTGAGAATTTCTGCGTTGGGGCATTTCTAGGATGTTGAAATCCAGGATGGGCTCCTTGTGTCAGGGGACTGAAGTGCCATGCAGCCAAGGAGATTCAAGGGGGTTGAAATCTGTCAGGCTTCGGAGCCGGGGGCGGGGGGGGGCGGATTTTCCTCAATGACAGAGAGTGACCCGAAGGCAATGGGTGACAGCGATGAAGGGGAGTGGGAGGACGCGTGTCTGGAAAGGCAGGAGCAGTAGCACTCCTTCCAGGCTTGCAGACGCCTGCCCGCCTGCCTGAGAGCCCTGCAGAGCATGTGCCTCTGTTGCCAAGGAGACCTGTCCATCCCTGACTCCACAGACAGGCAGGCTGGGGCCTGTTGTTCCAAGATCCCGAGGAGTCAGGAGTAGTCTGTTTATGCTCACCCTCTCTGTAATCCATGCGAGCCCTGCTGGGAGCTTTCCCTTGCTCTTCTAGGACAGTCCCATCAGTGGAGACTATCGGCGTCCCTTGCCTGCTTCTTTCTGCCTGTCTCATTCTGTTCAAGTTGTAGCTCCAGCCAATAATAGATGTCCTATCCTCTCTCTCTCCCACCAGCAAGTAGACAGGCGATCACGACATCTGGCCAAATGTGTCCTTGCAGAAGAGCCAGGAGTCTTCCTAAACGACAGAGCCACACGCCACGGGGGCTGTGAGAACTGGGCTGTGGCAGGACCCCTTTGGGATCTTTGTTAGGAATGGTGCAAGCTGTGAACAGTTAGTGACCGCTTTCCTCCCAGCTCTGTCCTGAGACGGGCCTGGGACCTGGACTATCCAGGTGGGGGATTCCGAGGACTGTCCCAAGATAACTATAATAATGGGCATAATAAAAGAAGACAAATACACTGTGTGTGGCTTATTTAAACTACACGTAGTATAGTTTTCATGGCATTGTTAACAACTGAGTTCAAACTAATAAACCCCCCTTTCTTTCCCAGAAATTGAAGCTTTGCTTTTGGTACCAAGTATGAGCTGGTCCTTATGTCTAGAGAGAGGGACACACGGCACACAGGAGTTAAAGATAGAAGATGCCAGCACCTAGGGTGAGACTACCCTTGTCTCTGAAGCCTAGGGACAGAGGCTGAGTTGGCACAGTTGCTCAGCTACTGCGTCTGGGAGGGGAGCACTCCCATCAGCTCTTTAAAGAACAGCTAAGGGGGGGCGCCTGGGTGGCACAGCGGTTAAGCGTCTGCTTTCGGCTCAGGGCGTGATCCTGGCGTTATGGGATCGAGCCCCACATCAGGCTCCTCTGCTATGAGCCTGCTTCTTCCTCTCCCACTCCCCCTGCTTGTGTTCCCTCTCTCGCTGGCTGTCTCTATCCTGTCGAATAAATAAATAAAATCTTAAAAAAAAAAAGGGATTCCCTTAAAAAAAAAAAGAACAGCTAAGGAAGGAGACCTGCATGCCCCTAGGCTCCCTTTGCTTATCTTAGACATGAGTCAGACCCAAAGGCTGGCATTTGTCCCCTTAGTTAAGAGCTAAGACCCATGTCTCTCCAGACTAGCATCTCTAAAAATAGCCAGTGCCTGGGCACGTGACGTACAGGTGGAAGATGGTCCAGTGAGAGAATGCCAATTCTTCTTAATTTGATGGGGCTGGGGGATACTGGGCCACATTCTGAGAGGATTGACAGCTTTCAGTGTTAAGATAGGGAGTGGGGAAAAGAGTCAACCCTAGTTCTCACTTTAGACAGAAGAATCAATTCTTATTGTATTAACATTTTGGAATTTTGTTGTTTTAAGAAGTCTGAAAGCTATCCACCCAACTTATCTCATTTTACTTGCAGGGTAATTTTAAATATGCCATCTAAGCCAACCTACATTCATCTAGAAACACTTATATAGATGTTATGGTATACTCAGACAAGAGAATAGAATACAAAGCTAAGAAATTGTTTCGTTTCCATTTAGTACTGTCTATTCTCTGCAATGGGGGGGGTGGGGGGGAATGGTACCAGATTGTTTTTCAACCTAAAGCAAGGATTTGAAAATTTTACATAGGAATCACCTGGAGCTTTAAAAAAAGTTCTGATGCCCAGACCTCACCACAGACCAATCACATCAGAATCCATGGGAGTGGGAACCAGGAATCAATAGCTTTAGGTTTCCCCAAGTGATTTCCAGGAATAGCCAAGACAGAACCACTGAAGAGTATCATTTACCCCAGTGATGACAGGTGTCTCTGTTAATTCATTTCATGGCATATTCGCTGCCATTTTCACTTAGCACTCTGAGGACTGATTTGATTATCCTGAAGGTATTTCTGGAGCCTAATAAAATCATAATCATTGGGGAGCAAGTAGGGACAAGAGCCAGGTGGGAAGCGGAGATTTTGTGAACCAGAGGGGACATTTGGTGTCATCAAACCCGAAGCAGCCATCTACCAAAGTCGGGGATCTGCACCTGAGTCTGGAAAGCCAGAGCACGGCAGCAGCAGTAGTAGATAGGTCCACGAGTAGGGAGGGCACCAGGGAAATTTCCTGGCATAATCTTTCTCTGCACTGGATCTTACAGGCCAAATGTAGTAGGATATTTGGGTGGGCCTGCTGTGTTTAAAGAGACAGGAACACAGTGTACAGACCCTGATTTCTTTAAGTCTCTATAGTTATGATTCTTGGAATGAATTTTTTTTCTAGCTGAGAAATTCCTTTATTATCATTTTGTCAAGAAAACCAACCACGTTCTTTTATCAAATATGTTTAGAGAGTCTTTTCTGTGCTGGGTACACCGTCAGTTGCTAGGGATACAAAGATTAAATAGAAAGCAGAATATGCCTGTGAGCATCCATAACCTAGATGGGGAAATGCTTGCATCAATTAAAATCTTTTAAATAAAATGTGGCAGAAAATAATGCTACATTTGGACAAAGTTCTGTGAGTCTGGCGTCAACCCTAATGACATTAACCCTCGTTGATTTCGTTTTCCTTCTTCCATTGCTATATTCCAGACTTCATATTTTTTGCATATAATGTAAACTAACACTCTGTTGGTTTGTCCTGTTCTTGTCATTTGGGAGATGTATAAAGTGAGCTACAGGAAAGCAATGAAGGGGCCTCTAAACTCACACAATCGTGATCACCTGGAGCACTTTTTTTTGTTTAGTTTTGTTTTACGATTTTGTAAATTTATTTGAGAGAGAGAGCGCGTGCATGAGTGGGGGGGGGGCAGAGGGAAAGGGAGAAGAGGCTCCCCGCTAAGCTGGGAGCCTGATGCAGGGCTCAATCCCAGGACCCTGGGATCATCACCTGAGCCGAAGGCGGACGCTTAGCCAACTGAGCCACCCCGGTGCCCCTGGAGCATTTTTTAAAAGCCCTGTCCTGGACTTCCTCATTGGCATATCCTTTACCTCTTATGTGATCATTAAATCGCTTAACTTCCTTCAGGAGACTCACCTTTTCCTATCAACCTGTCATAATAGTAAAATTTGTGACTATATTCCTGAAAGATTCAGATCCTATCTGATATTTAGAAGACTTATCTTTCCTACAGTTATAGTCAAGGTCACCTGCTCTGAAGTCTGTGAACTTAGTTCTCTGACAAGGTTCTTATACAATGTCTGCTAAATGAAGCACCCAGACTCCATGACTGTTCAAAGCCCTCTCTAATGGTGGGCATATACCTTTGCCGGGTACTAACCCACAGACATGGTCCCTTCTGGTTCTTTTCAGAAGCTAACATAGGCTGAATTGGTGTTGTTAAGAGGTTGATTCTTGTTAAATCTTTCCAAGTTTTTGAGATGTTGCCCGGTTCTACCACACAAAAATCGGGGCGGGGGGGGGTCTGCTTTACCTCTATCTCTGCTCCCGGGGGTATGTATGTATGTATGTATGTGAGAGAGCTGCGTGCACAAGTGAGGGGCAGAGGCAGAGGAAGAAGCACAGGGAGCCAGACCGCAGGGCTCAATCCCAGGACCCCAGGATCATGACCTGAGCTGAAGGCAGACACTTAACCAACTGAGCCACCCAGGCACCCCCTGCTCCCAGTAGTTATTTTTCATCTTTTGTTTCGTCACATCTTCTTTCTTGAATCAAGATCCCTATCTTTTACATATCTTTTGTCTCTCCCCCCCAAAAATTTATTTGTATTCTCCATGTGACTCCTCTGGCCTCTTCCCCTTTTCCCATTTGCCTGAGCCCTCCTCGTGCAGGTCCTCATCGTGGCTTTGTAGGATGACTGCACAGCCTCTCAGTGGGATTTCCTCAGCGGCTGCTGGGGAGGATTCTGAGCTGAACTGTAAGGTGCTTATTAGAACTGTACTTTATCCAAGAAATTATAACTGTTGCTTTTTTCATCCAGCTAGACTGAAGCAGAGAGAAAAAGAAAGAGTCTAACAAGGCAGTTGAGAAGAGAATGATCTGGGCAGGAGGGAATGGGTACTAAAACATTAAGGGACATCGATGCTTAAAACCAGCATGACAAACAATATCGTCTGGCAGGTCAGTGATGTTTGCCAGACTGATTCAAGGCTTAAGGAGGTGGCAGATTTGCGAAGCAATTACAGGGAGGCCAGACAGGCCTCGGGAGCCAGAAGTCTAAATTAGATTATCAAGCGTAAGACACCAAGTACACGCAGCTGCTTCTGCACAGCATTTAGAATAAATAAGCTGCAATCGCTATCGCTCCAGGCCTCCACCCTCGGGGTAGAGTCAGGATTAAACAAGCACAATAGTTTCAACAAAAACATTCTTGTTTACATGACTCAAAAAAGGAAGAGGGTTTATTTCTAGGGTGGCTCAGCTGCCTGGTTCCTCCTGATTTTATCTATGTGCAGTTTGTAAATTAAGCAGGGGGACCTCATGTTATTCGTGCCACTTTCCATCAGTCTCTGATGAGAGAAACATCAGAATCATCCTTAACCTACCTCATCTGTTGGGCTGAAAGCCCGTGCTGCTGCCTTCCCTATTCCCTTTTTACTTAGTCTGTGCACCAATCCTGCCGCCCTGCACTCCACTCCACGTGGCTACTGGTTATGCTAACAACCAACACACCCAATCAGGTCACCTCCTGCTTAGACACCTGTGCCAAGCCATATTGTCTCCAGAGTGAGGGTCAGGGCCCTCAGCTCTGCTTCCTAGAGATGCTAGAGTCAGACCCCATTGCAGCAGTTTCCACCACTGATCTCTGCAAACCCCAGTTCCAGTAGATGCCTTTTTCCAGAACCCACCAGAACTTTCCATGCTAAATTGTCCTTCTCCATGCCTGGAATGTCCCTCTCTTCTACGTCTGACTAGAAAACTGGCACTCACCAAGTGACAGTTTGATTCTTCCCAAGAGTGGCTGGTCATGACAGTCATCAGGGGGTTGCTTTTAAAAGACTCACACTCCAGCTCCCTGGGCTCTGCTGCAGAACTGTGGGTTCCTAATATATGGAAGCGTATTTGAGAGTCATTTTGAAGGATGAGAATCGCCAAAGTATATAACATTAATATTTATAGGCTTTTGATTTGAAGGCCCACTTTTTGCCTCACCTAAAATTGCTAAGTATTCATATTTTTGAGTGACAAAAGCTAGGAAGAGCAAAAAAAATACATATTTATAAGCAGTTCCATATGCATTGAAATCTTTCCTACTTTACCCCAAGCCGCATGAGGCTAGAATGGTGGGAGACCTCTATGGGGTGAAGGAAAGCATCTGACCCTGGTCCTCACATATGGAGAAATGGGCCGGGCAGTCCTAGGGCTACCTGATCTCAGGAGCAGAGTGCTGAATTTTATTTCTCAGTTCAGGTGCATTGCCACTATGCATCCATGCAAGGTCCTTCTCTTGTTTTATTGATCAATTTCTTATTTATCCTGAATTCCCCCATGTGTAACCATGCTAAAGTATTTAATGTCTTTGTGTATGCATTCTTGCATAATGTATATTGTTTGTGTGCAAAAGTTGTGTTTTATGTAAATGTATGCAAATATTATTAAGTTCTCTATCTCCTCTTGTTCTTGTGCCTGATTTGCCATTTTGGAAGGAATGGGAAGCCCCAGAGCCCTGCAGGGGACATTTACTACATTTTTCATGAAATACCTACTCTGTGTGACTAATGAGGGAGGCAGTTAGGCAATGTGGCTAAGAGTTCTGGCTCTGGATTCTGAATGCCAGGGCTCAAATTGTCGTCCTGTACTTGTTAGCTTCATGATCTCAGGTAGGTTACTTAACTTCCCTGTCCTTTAGTTTAATGACCTGTAAAGTGGGGATACTTTAGCACGTATCTGAGGTTGTCATAAGGATTAAATGTGATAAGCACAACCGGGCTGTTACTCTTTTGGAGAAAAATCGTACTACAGATGGTACTGCAAACTGCTTATAAACTCCACCTTCTTCTGGATCCTCAGTGAAGCTCACTGTCCCCCTCGTTTATAACTAGTTAAGTCCTTTCAGCCGTTCCTTACTAGATTTCCTAGATTCTCAAATTGCCTTATCCCAAGGAGGTTCACATTCAATAGACGACCTTGCCTCTTATTTTTTAAAGAACTTAGAGATCATGAAGCATAATATTTGATGCATGTTTCTTCTTCCAAGGAAAGCACCTGTGCTCACTTTCTGCTCTCTTGTTCTCGAGAGGTAGAAATTCTGCCTCTCCAAGTTTGGAGAGTCAAGGTCCCTGCCCTTGGGAAAATAGCATGCCAAAAGGGGGGGGGGTGAGTGGGTATGTCAATAAACAAATAATCCATATAGAAAATATTTTTACCCAGCTAGAAATGCTTTAAAGCTAACGTAATAGGGAGACTTCCGTTTGGGTGGAAAAGGATGGCCTTTCTGAGGAGGTAACATTGAAGCTGAGACAAGGCTGTCATGTGAAGGTCAATGGGCCACAAAGTCTAGACAGAACAATCTGCAAAAATGCTCAAGGGGAAGGAGCTTGATGTGGGTGAGGAACAGAAGGTTGGCCGGTGATGCTAGTCTAGTAAGCAAGGAGGAATATGGTGGGAGATCAGGCCAGAGCAGCACCATCCAGTAGAACTTTCTGTGATGACAGAAACGCTCTATCTCTGCGCTGTACATTATGGTAACCGCTAGCCCCATGTGCTATTTAATGTAAGTTATATAAATTAAATACAATCTAAAATTCAGCTCTTCAATCACACTAGCTACATGTGGCTCCATGACTATAAATACTTTTTAAGTACATATTTAATAACTCTCACTAGCACTTCAAATGCTCAATAGCCACATGTGGCTAGTGGCTACCATACTGGGCAGTATGGGGTCAGAGGGAAAGCAGGGACAGCTTGGGGAGCTTTTGCCCATGGAAGTAAGTCGTTTGGATCATTTGCTGAGTGTGGTGAGAAGCCTTTCCTGGGGCCTTTGAAGCGGGAGATGCCTGTGATTGATTTACATGTGAAAAGATCTCTGGGGCTGCTGGGCAGAGGGTGGGGTGCGGAGGCAATCCGTAGAGGCAGGAGAGGTAGCAGGGAAATCAGTTACAGACATTGCAGTTGCCAGAGAGGGAGATGAGGGCAGGCTGGCATTGGGCGACAGCAGTAGAGCAGAGAAGTGGATGGATTCCAGAATTATTCTGGTGATACGTCCAACAGAAGTAACTGATGACTTAGACGTGAGATGTGAAGGAAAAGAAGGAACCAAGGATGATGCCTACACCCTTTTTTATTTGAGCAAATTTACTCCATCATGTGTATTAATGCTGTTAATTAGGCTCTTCCCATTTTTAAGGTGGATTACATTCCCTTTCTCTCTTCTAATGATGGATCCATTTTAATGACAAAACTTAGAGCATTTAAGGATAGCTTGACGCTGCTGGGGGTTCTGCCTCTCCCTGCCCCCCGTCCATCAGCGTTGCTGTCTTCCAGGTCACCGCTGACTTTCTCAGTGCCAAATAAAATGGCTGAGTCTCTGTTCCAATCCTGGCACATGTACAGTTGTCTGTCTGTCCCCTCCACCTGCTCTCTCTTGGGCCTCCTCCTGCCTCTCAACCCGTGCCTTCTCATCTGGTTCTGCCTGCTCCCGTGTGGCCCTCCCAGCCCCAGCGCCCAGCGCCCCAGCGCCCCAGGCTCAGCTGTGTTTCTCCGCTCTTGCACCACCGGGGGCATCAGATCCACCCCATTGTCTGCATTTCCCAGCTCTGTTCTGCCTCTCACAAACCTGTGACATAGCAGCACCAGCCATTTCTATAAACCAGGGACTTTGCTAATTGAGTTAAGCACATTATCTCATTTAATTCTTCCCTGACCTCTGTGGGGGCAGGTGTGACTCTTCTCATTGTCAGATGAAGGAGTGAAGTTTCAGGAAGGTGTAACACTTGCCCAAGCTTGAAGAATAAGAAGTAGCAGGTCTTGGACTGAAAGCCAGGCCCATGCGGCTCTGCAGCTGTTGTTCTAGCCAGTGCTTACAGCCATCTGGAGCACCACGTCAGACCCCGCATTTCCAGAGCTGTACCTGGAGCCGCCTTCTGAACAGCACAGGCATGTCGTTCACGCACCTGAAAATGGGCACGAAACCAAACTTCTTCTCACCTGCTCCTCCCCTTCTGCGAACCCTACAGACAAACAGGAACAGACTGAAATATCTCCTCTCCTTGTAGTTCTTATTTGGTTTCATGGCCCATCCAATCCAACCTCCCACACTAGAAATGTCTTTGTCTTTTACTGCTTATCTACCTTCCTACATTCAGTTGATCTCCAAGTCCCTCAGGATGTACTTCACGGGTACTCTCCTCAAAAGGAAGTCCGCTTGCTAGAGCTTGAGAGCCACCCCAGCCTGCTCTAGGATCCCCTGAAGGGCTCATGTGTTACTTCAGATCACTGGACCCCATACCTGGAGTTTCCGATTCAGTGGGTTTGGGCTGGATTCCAAGAATATGCATGTCTACAAGTGCTCCAAGGACCACAGTCAGAGAACCAGAGAGCCAGTCCTGGATCTCAACCCACTAAGCACAGTGCAGGTGAGCAGGGATAGTCAGAAGTGCCAAGTGCAGGAGAAGGTAGAATTTGTTTTGCTTGGGGATAAAAAGGAAGGCTTATAACAGGGTGAAGGGAAAAAAAAAAAAAAACAGTCAACCACCAAATGCCTGGGAATGAAGGCTCTTTCTCTCTCGGAAAAACTGACCCCATTGGCCAACATTTCCATTATCCAGTCACCTTCTTTCCAAGCTCACAAATGTAGTGTTAACATGTCATCCTTCTCATGTCCCCTGCCCTACTCTCCAGCCTCTAATCTAAATTAGAATCTGCCTACCAGCATCAGAGTCCATATCCCTTTTCATACACACTTTCAAAAAATGATGAAATGACAAGTCTGCATTCAAACTACCAAGCAGGGCATGAAAGGGCCGTGTCCAGCAGCTGCGGCCTCCTCTGTGTCTCCCATTCTTCAGGACCTCACTCTGCTCTGGCAATTTGCCAAGCCCCGTACATTCTGGACCCCACCCTCCTGAGACGTGTACATCATCACTGTCGCCCCACACCTGGTCAGAGGAGGCTGCTTGGCTGGAACTAATCAGTGCAAAAGATGACGAAAGCAGGCGCCAGGAGGGTCATGTTTATCTTCTCACTTCTTCCTGGCTTCTGTCCCTCCTCCCTAGTGCCACATATCTGGACCTATAAGCACCCGTTTCTTGCTGGATAATCAACAATAACAATAAAAAAAAAAGAAAAAAGGAATGAGAGGACAGAGAAGTATAATCCATATGATTTTAATAACTGCATGAAACAACATTGTAAGAATACAAAGTGGCAAAGATAAAGGAAAAAAACACCTCCACAATCCCACCATTTTCCTGTGTCCAATAAGCTAGACATTTTTTTTTCAGAAATGGGCTTCCAGTCCTTCTTACATCTGTATATATTTATAATCAGAGTGTTGTTCAAAAGTCCTGGCTGCCCATCTGAATCACAAGGAAACATGGACTCCTGGGCCCCCTCGGGTTGGGGCTTAGGCTTGTGTACCTCTATTTTTGTTAACTTTTTATTGAAGTAAGCATATAATAAATGTAAACCTAGATGAATTTTTACAAACTGAACAAACTCGAGCAATCAGGTGCAGATCAAAAAACAGATTATCCCCAGTAGCTCAAGAGAGCCATTTGAACCCCTTCCCAGTTACTGTAGCCCAGCAAAAGTTGTCAATATGCTGACTTCTAACATCATGGATTAGCATAGTTTGGGGAATTAAAAGAAATAAACAATAAATAGAATTAAAACAACATATACTCTTGTGTCTAGTTTCTTTCAATGTCATATGAGATTCATCCATATTATTGCAGATAGTTTTAATTTGTTCATTCTTATTGCCATATGGTATTTCATTCTGCAAATAAACTATAATTTCTTTATCCGCTTTACTATTGATGGGGCATCTAGATGGCTAACAACTGATAATCAGGATATATTAAGTTAAGAACTTCTGTTCAACAAAAGTCACCACTAATAGCATGAGATGTAAAGGAAAATATTCTCAATACATATATATAAATAAAACAAAGAACTTGTACCTTGAATATAATATATAGAACATATTAATAAGTAAAAAAACTCAATTAAAAAATACTTTGACACATCTCAAAAGAAAATACACAAATGATCAATAAACATATGCTCAATTTCATTCGCTAGTGTTTCAGGATATGCAAATTAAAACAATCACTGAAATGGTTGAAATAGAAAGGACGGAACCCCAAGTGATGGTGAAGGTATGGAATATGGGAATTCTCAGACACTGCTGATGTGATTATTAATTTGTGTAACTGCTTTGGGAAGCTCTTTGAGAGTATCTACAAAGGCTGATCACATGCATACCCTATGACTTAGCAATTCTATTCTCTGATATATACTCCACAGAAACAGATATATATGCCCCAAAAGACGAGTATAAGATGTCTTTGCAGCACATTTGCTATGGCCCCCAAAACTGTCTTTTTTTAAAGATGTATTTATTTGAGAGAGAAGGAGAGAGAGAGTGAGAGCATGTGCATGAGAGAGGAGAGAGAGGGAAGGGGGAAGAGCAGAGGGAGAGAATCTTCAAGCAGACTCCCCACTGAGTGCAGAGTCCAACGTGGGGCTCCATCGCACAGCCCATGAGATCATGACCTAAGCTGAAACCAAGAGTTAGGCGCTTAATCGACTGAGCCACCCATTTTTTTTTAAGATCTTCTAGAGGTGATTCTGAGGACCAATCAGGATTGAGAACCATGACAATGTCAAATGTACTTCTGATTTAGAATTTCAATTTAAAATTTCTTCTTATATACTGATTTAATAGGAAAATCATAAGTCATTACCTTTCTCCTTTTCAAGAAATGAGGTTAAATGATGAAAATGGCTAAAAATTATTTATGAAATATTCATTTTTTAATTATTTGTTGAAATACTAAATATTTTAAGGAATTTTTTTCTTATGTGGTAGAATCTTTTTTTTTTTTTAATAATGATTTTTTATTATATTATGTTAGTCACCATACAGTACATCCCCGGTTTTCGATGTAAGGCTCGATGATTCATTAGTTGTGTATAACACCCAGTGCACCATGCAATATGTGCCCTCCTTACTACCCATCACCGGTCTATCCCATTCCCCCACCCCCCTCCCCTCTGTAGCCCTCAGTTTGTTTCTCATAGTCCATAGTCTCTCATGTTTCATTCCCCCTTCTGATTACCCCCCCTTTCTTTATCCCTTATGTGGTAGACTCTTAAGAGGCCTTTGGCACCGACGGTAGAATTTAATTTGAAAGAGTAAAGTCAGGAAAAAGTAATAATAATTCTTTAGTGATAAGTTTGTACTGTAATATGATACAACTTGGTCGTTAGTTGAATCCTGAAATAAAAAAAAGGAGACTGGAAACTATTTCCCCTCCCAAGGAAGCCACCAATTCTTCAGGCGACATCACCAAGGCAACCATCTTTTTAAGTCAGTCTCTCACTAGAGAGGCCTCAAATGGGAGCCAGGCTCTCTGCTGGGTGTTAATTGTCCCAATGCTCATGATAGCCCTGGAGGTGTTTTTTTACTGCTATTTGACAGGTGAAGGAGTTGTGGCATTAACATTGCATGGGGGAAGGGATTGTGATTAGAGAAAAAAGTCTAATAGTGTACCTAGGGAGGTGATAATAACTAAAAAGTTAAGAAACACTGATCTAGATACGTATTAGAGGAGGGTACTATGATTAGGTTTTAACATGTTACTGAAGATCCATTTTCCAATAGGACTTGGTGGGGCTGAATTTTGCTTAATTTTACCTGGAGGAAAGCCTTACTGTACCTTAGGAAGAAATATGGTGTTTCCCATTCAAATATTCTGGGCTTATTCATAGTGGGCACCATCATTCTATCATTCTTTTGTCCACAAAATTCTGTCCTTGAAGGTCCTGTTGGGAAGTCCTGAGCTGGCTGACTGCAGAGTTATTAGTGGGTCCAGAGGCTGGGAAACTGGAGGACTGATAGAGGGTGAAAAATACAGTTGCAAGTAATTATGAGCAAGGCAGGTGGACAGAGGGGAGCAATGATTTATCCTCCTAGGCTCTGGCTATGCAGAGTGTGGTCCTCAGAAGGCAGCGTTAGCACCAGCTGGGAGCTTGTTAGAACTGCAGCATCTCAGGCCCCACCGCAGCCGTATCGGGTCAGAAAGCGAAGTTCACAAGACTCCAGGTGGTTTGTATGCACATTAGACTTTGGAGAAGCTCAGCTGTAAGCTAGTGGTTCTCAGCATTGGCTACACATTAGAATCACCTGGAGAGATTAAACACTATAAGACCCTCAGGCCCCACTCAGGACTACTTAGATTAGCTGCTTGTTCCCGCAGGCTCTTGCGGGGAGTGTGTTTTGTGCTGAGTGACCTGATTTACGGTTTGGATGGATCACTCTGCTGCTGTGAAGGGTAGTCTCTCTCTCTCTCTCTCTCTCCGTGTGTGTGTGTGTGTGTGTGTGTGTGTGTGTGTAAGTAGGGCAGGACCAGGCATGGAAGCAGGGAGACCTTCCCTATGTGCTCTGTCAAGCAGAGCGAAACTGGATCAGTGTTTTCTTTACTCATACCTCTGGGCTTCCCTTCAATGTAGGAAAAAGACCCCAATTTCATTTCATATAGTATGGCCCACATCCTCCCCTGGACCCTATGCTGCATGGGAGCATTGCAAGTAATCTACATTTTAAGACGATCGCTTGGCAGCAGCATATCAAGAATAGATTCTCTAGGAGCATGGGAGGAAGTAAAAAGTTTGCTTACTCGGCTTTCCAGGAGAGACATGATGGTGGCTTCATCTAGGACGGGGAGTGGAAGAGAAGTGGAAGAGACGAGAAGAATTGTATCGGGACTGAGTTTTGGAGTGCAGCTGCTGATGGAATTGGATTTGGTAAGTGAAAGAAAGAGGATCGCTTGGCATTTTTAGTTTAAACAAAGTTTTTAAAAACCTGTTAATATGGTTAATTATATGCTTTCTATTTTTAATCCAGATTACCCTCTCTCTCTTGCAATTATATAATGCTTTGGATAATTAAACTTTCAGAGCTCTAGGAATGTCTGAATACTGTTCTCACATCACTCTCCAATCTGTGTTGTGGCTCCCAGGTTTATTATATATGTCAAATCCAAGTGTAATGTTTAGTTTTGGTCCTCCTGAATCACTGAAAATTATGAGGTTGACCCACATGCTGCTCGTTGAAACTCAGTGGTCACAGCTCTTTTAGGAAAACCAGGGTTTCTCAACATTGACACTCTTGATACTTTGGGCTACGTAATTCTCTGTTGGGGGGACTATCCTATACATTGTAGGAGGTTTAGTAGCATCTCGGGCCTCTACTCATTAGATTCCAGAAGGACTTTCCCAGTTGGGACTAACCAAAATGTCTCCAGAAATTAACTATTCTCCAGAGAGCAAGAGTGCCCCAAGTTGAAGACCACTCAACCAGGGCTCCGAAGAAGACTCAGAGTATACGTTTTTGGTTGTCTAGTAGGAGTGTACCTCAAGGAGACTGTTTTCCTTTCATTCAAGGGGCTTTGGGTCTTTGAACTGGCTTAAGTCTGGCAATTGGCTGAGGGTCCACAATTCTTTATTGCTAATAGGGTATGACTTCTTTTCACTACACTGCTTATACAAACCAAGTGAGACATTAGTAGGGTGATCATTTATTTCAGTTCTAGGGACCTTGTGATGAACTATTGAATGACGAAGGTCTCTATGGGCCAGATTTTTGTCTTGCTTTTCAGCTGTGTTGCCCATTACGGTAACAACATCTTCATCTTTTGTAATTAAATGCCACCAAGTGACTCCTGCCACCCAGGATCTCATCATCCCCATCAGAATCAGAGACCCCATTTTGATGGCATCATTTCTTCCTCTCATTTCTAATCTTTAGACAATAGCCACCACAGAGCTCTGTATGGATGCTAGGCTCCTTTCCCTAATGTATTTCTCAAAGCCTTAGTAAAAGGTGTATCCTCTGGACCATTCTGAGGCACATAGAGAGTACTACATGATAAATCTACTTAAGTATATCATTTTCCCTAAGCCTTAGGATCCTTTCATCATTATACTGAGAAGGTTATGAAACCTGAAATCCATTTAGAGCAAAGTGTCTTTAACTCCAGGTTTCAGTAATCAACCAACCAACCAAACTTTCAAAGCCATTCACAGCCCCTAGAGCTAACACACTAATTCCAGAAACCCTGCTTAGGGCACCTAAGATCAATTGATTTCAGAGGGTCCAACATTATGTGTCTTCTTCTCTGATCCAGTACAACTTAGGATCACTTTTCATGCACATTACTGAGGTTCTGTCAATATAAATTGACAAAATCTTGCAGTGTGTGTGTGTGTGTGTGTGTGTGTGTGTGTATTGATCTCCTTATGAGTTATGCTTTATAGCTTCCCTCCTGGGGCCAGCTGGGACCTGAGTCTGGTTACAGGTATAGAAGTAATGAGATGCACGAGGTTAGCTCCTGAGGAAGACCGGTGGTTCTCTGCAAGGCAATTACTTTAGAAAAAGACATGATAGATTCTATAGGCTGGGGAGACTAAGCTCTTCAGACAGAGGTGGAAGGGCTACTTCTGCTGGCAAAGGAGGATCCGCAGAATTTAGGGGTTCAAGGTCCCCAGCTTTATTGGAATCTGCTCATAGGTTCCCATCCCAAATCTCACATCCCTCTTCCGGCATCGTGACTCCCTTATCAAGCCAAGATTAATGTGGACGGCCCATCCTCAGGGATCAGACTTGTTGAAGCTCTTTCCTCCTGTGACTGCCAGGTCACCCTCTTTTTTTTTTTTTTTTTTAAGATTTTATTTATTTATTCGACAGAGATAGAGACAGCCAGCGAGAGAGGGAACACAAGCAGGGGGAGTGGGAGAGGAAGAAGCAGGCTCATAGCGGAGGAGCCTGATGTGGGGCTCGATCCCACAACGCCGGGATCACGCCCTGAGCCAAAGGCAGACGCTCAACCGCTGTGCCACCCAGGCGCCCACACCCTCTTTTTCTGATTCATTTCTTTCCTTCTCTGACTTTTTTGCTTGCCTTTCCTTCAGTTCTTCTCTAGCACTACATCCCCAGGGCCCCACTTTTTATTTTTCTCTTTTGCTCTTTGAGAATGAGAAGTTCTATTATCTCAGGGGATGAGACCAATACTCTGATTGTTTGCATCTGTATAATAGCACGTGGTATTTCTTTTGAGTACCACATGTCATGCATTTTATTAATATATATAATCTTTAATTAAAAAAAAACCTATAGGGGTGCCTGGGTGGCTCAGTTGGTTAAGTTTCCAACTTTTGATTTTGGCTCAGGTCATGATTTCAGGGTCCTGGGATCGAGCCCTGTGTTGGGCTTTGTACTCAGTGGGAAGTCTGCTTAAGATTTTCTCTCTCTCTCCCTCTGCACCCTCCACACATGTCTCTCTCTCTCTCTCTCTCTCTCTCTCTCTCTCTCTCAAATAAAATCTTCTATAAGAAACCCTTGAAGTATGTATTAAGGATCTCCATTTTCAAATGGAGAAACTGAGGCTTGGTAAACTTCAGGAATTTTGCTTAAGCAAGTTGGTAAGTGGATTTGAACCAAGGCCTGTCTAACTTGTAAGCTATTGTCGTACAACTAAGGTTTACTGCTGACTAAAGATGCAACTCAGATGTCCTCATTATCAGACTCAAATATCCAATGGCATGCTAAAGAGATATCACCTGAATGTACCCTGTCGTTTCAAACTTAATATATATAAATCCATGTCCGTATCGTCAGTCTTACCAACCATTCCACCCCTCTAACCTCATCCAAAATACACCTACCTCCCCTGGCGTTCCTATTCTTTTCAAGGTAACAGTTTCCAAAAGTTTCTGAAGCAGGAAACCTCTGCTGGCCCTCCATCTCCCGTGCTGCTCACCTCGGATTGCTCATCATATCCCCCAGTGTTGGCCTCAGAGGTATCTCTGTGCCACTGTGGTTCCTGATATCCTCTCCTATGTCCTTCCTGGACTCCTGCCACTGTTCTTTCCATTTCACAAATGGCTCTCTACACTGCTGCCAAAATTATCTTCTGGAAAAAAAATCAATCCAGTCCTATCAGTTTGTTTTAAAAACTCTTTTGATGCCCTTTTGCCCATAGAATAAATTTCAATCTCTTCGGGATGCCCCCCAGGGCCCTTGACAACTGGCCTTGCCTATCCTGCAGTCAGCTATTTTTCACACATACACGGAGATTATTTTTCAGATGGATATAGATGGATGTAGGTGCAGCAGATACAAGCATTTCAAAACCTGAATTCATTTTGACTTTTTATCACATATTTTCTCAATGGGTACTAAAAAATACAACTATTATGTGGAATTGCGATTTTATGCTTGGTAGGAAAAGGATTCTTAAGATGTAAATACTGGGAACCAACTAGATCACATTTTCATGAAATATTTTTTCTGGGTTTTAGAGTTTAATTATTGTAAGTAATTTTCTTACCCAAAGCTGTTAGAAGGGCATGGACTCTAAGTTCAAGGGTGTACCTGGAGTGATAAATTTGTTTTTCAATGTATATTTGCAGAGAGCACAGGGGAGGATGGTATGGTAGGATGGTGAAGCAATATTGGCTCTAAGACCTGTAAAAAGCAGGGAAAGATTTTTTTTTTTCTCCATTCAGGTAAAATACTTTTAAAATGCCCCTGGGTCTTTCAATAGACTCCAATCAGTGAATAAAGGTGGGGCAGGAAAAATACATCATTGAATAAAACAGTAATGTCATGCTACGAAACTGTTTTTTTGTCCTGTGATAACAGGGGAGATTAACTATTTTCATTCTAAAGTAGCCACTGGGTTTTCAGCAGGATCCTCCAGCACACTGTCTTTTGTAGCCAGTCTCCCACTGGAGAAGCAGGGGTGGAGGTTAGAGAAGGTGGCCTGTGGGTTCAAACATTTGGGTTCAAATCAGAGGCGTACTATCTGACCTTCAACAAATCAAAGCTCTGAGAGTTCCCCCCCAACCCCCCACCCCCGCCCCTCGAATGGGAATAAAAGCCATACTTCAGAGTTGTGGTGAGGTTTGTATGAAGTCAAGTTGGTCTCCAGGGAATTTATACAGGTTCATTGGCTTTTCTACCACCTCATGCCTCCAACTTCTTTATTTCGTGCTTCAGTCTCTGACTAGAAGGGTCCTGAGAGCTGATTTAGTCCACTTTGTTTATAGATAAAGAAACTCAGAGGCCTTAGGTTATCTGCAGTTACATTAAGAAGAGTTGTGAGGCCAAGACCCCACCCTGTGGTTTTTCCCTTTTTAGCATTGATTTCATTCTTGGTGATGAAGAAATCAGACACCAGGCAAGTAATACTGAGATAGAAAATTAGTTCGCATGTAGCAAACATTGAAGAGCCTGCTCAATGCTGTGTTGGGTGGGAGCTGGTGGGATAAAGCAATCGCTTTATCTGAGGTGCTCACAGCCTGGTGGAAACACCGATGTAACCCAAGAGCTGTAGGGCGGGTTAGGTTGGAATAATTGTAAGTGAACTGTCAAGTGCTGTGGACTCAGGAAAGAGGGATGCCTTTTGTCTGGAACAAAATCGAACTGGCCTCTAGTGTGGAGAGGGCAGTCTACCAGCTCACATCTCATTAGCTCAACACAAATTTGTGTCAGGCAACTACTATGTCATGCTGCTCGATCTGAGACTAGGAAGAGCACGGACCTACCAAATGTGCACGGAGTGGGGACAGGAGTAAGATGCAGAGGAAAACAAAAACAACACTAGGAGATAATTTCCTCGAAAAGAGTGATGAACAGAAGCAGAGACAGCATTATTTACAGTGCAGCAAACCTCTGAAGAGCTGGGATGGGGCTCGTTGTTCTCTGTGGATACACCTCTGTTTGTGGGTCACCTTTCTTTTCTGACAGCCAGGCGCATAGATGCAGCTTTACTTCTTGACCTCTCCCGGCTTCGCTGTCCTTTTTGCCACTCTACACACAGCTGCCTCCTGTCCTGTCACCACCTCGCCCCCATGTTCCTCTGTTTCCTGGGCTTCTGGTCTGAGGTAACATCTGCTTAGCAGCAGAGGCTCCACCCATTTGAAGCCCCACTGGCAACCCCCCGCCCTGCCCCCTGCAGAAAGGAGGGGACTTCCAGCCTGCCCTTACATAGCCGGACAAACAGAATATGGAGGAGCGGCCCACGGAGAAGACTGCAACAGCCAAGGGCTGCCCACAGCCCCTTTGGCACGAGTTTGCTCCTATTTTTGCATCAAATCCTCTGTACAATTTTGACTTATGTGTAATTCAAGTAGGTCAGTAGTGCTCAACCTTGGTTGGTGAGCAGAATCTTCAAGAGGACTTTGAAAAGATGGGATCATCCGGGCCACAATCAGACCCACAGAAGTAGAACTCTCTTGGTTGGAAAGCAAGTCTGAGCACGTTTTTGTAAAGCTGTACAGGTGTTTCTTATGTGCAGTTATCTCTGAGAAGCACAAGAGTTAATTCAGTTTTGTACAGTTTTCCTTGAGAAGTTGTTTTTGTGAGCTATGATGGTGGAAAGCTGACAAGCCAACTCCTTTCACATATAAAAAAGTTAAGCTTAAAGATTGTAAATGATGAAGAAAATTGCAATTTCAAAATACAAACATTTTTAACAGCTCTTGCTATCTCCCTTCAGTTTGTGGGAAACTTATGGGAGTAGTTCAGAAGTGTTCTGCTCAGATTCTCGTGTCTGGAGGGTTGGGTAGGGTATCCTGGCCCAGGTATAAGATCTATTTTTTTTTTAATAATTGTGGTGATGTCTGGTTGTCAAATATTAACTTTCACTCAAATGATAATGGCTGACATTTAAAAATTACTGTGTGCCAAATGTACTGTTAGATCTCCCTAATTCTCTGGTTCCATCTAAAGCTCACAACAGTTGTGGAAATTCGTTATGTGGGTTTCACTTGATAGGTAAAAGAGCTGAGACTTAATGTCACCTAGCTTGTAATTAATAATGCCAGGACTCCAAAATGAATATCTCCAATTCTTAAGTCCAGATTCTCAAAATTATAACTTATGAGAACATGGAACTAGGTAGAGAGCACTGGCCCAACATAGGGTAAAATCCAAGATGCTTGAGTATATAGGCCCATCTGGCACTGATAAGGCTGAAACAGGGGTCAGGAGATTGACAGGATGATTGCCAAGACAAGATGTGGTTGTACTTGGCCATTTACCTGCTCCCATTTAAGACCCCCCCCCCACCTCCTTTTGGTAGAAATTGTAGAATCTTGACCTGCACACCAGTGAGTACATGCGGATGTGGGTAGTTGACCCTGACAGTATAGCATTCCAATGAGATGCCAGTGGTCTATCACTTGGGGGAGGGGTAGATGGACTTTCCAACTTTCCTAGGTCCATCAGAAGATTTCTTAGTGGTGCCCGGGTGGCTCAGTCATTTAAGCATCTGCCTCAGCTCAGGTCATGATCCCAGGGTCCTGCTTCTCCCTCTCCCTCTGCTTGCCTATCCCCCTGCTTGTGCATGCACTCTCGCTGTCAAATAAATAGATAAAATCTTAAAAAAAAAAAAAATTCTCAAAAGTCCTCTTGTTGTTTCTGAGCTTGCTAAGTGATCAACTTTCCTTCATTAGGTTTTTACGGAGCACCTCCTTATGCCTGGAAGTGTGCTAAGCATTGGATTGTGACAGTGAGTCCAGGAGGAATGGGGACCTGGGAGATGGTAAAGGGGAAAGTATAGTTTGGGGATACAGCATGTTGTGTGTGAAGGAAGGCGGTGATTGGCTCTAGGCATGGGGGCTGGATAGGTGGCCAAGTCATGTAATTGGCTACCTAAAAAGAGTGTGCATAACACCTGGCTGCATTTGGGCACTGGGTGGACGGATGATTAGGGAGATATACTTAGCAGCTTAAAGTGGACGGTTAGGAGGCTGGCTAGGTCAAATTCAATTAGTTTAGTGTGGCTTAGGTATTGGCTAAAATGAAAGCCATATCACATTTTTCATGTTTTCCAGGGACCCTTGAGACTGGGAATGGTGATTATACCTGTTTCAGTCAGGGTTCTCCAGAGAAAGAGAGAGAGAGAGAGAGAGAGAGAGAAGAGAAGAGAAGAGATTTATTCTAAGGAGTTAACTCGTGATTATATGGACCTGACAAGTCTGAAATCTAGGGCAGGTTAGCATACTGGAAACTCAGGGTATGTATGCTACATTTCTTGAGGCAGAACTCTTCTCCAGGAAACCTGTTTTTGCATTTAAGGCCTTCCATTAATGGGATGAAGCCCATTCACATTTTCAAGTGTAATCTGCTTTACTTAAAGTCAACTGACTGTGGAAATTAATTACATCTACAAAATTCCTTCAGAGCAACATCTAGGTCAGTATTTGACCGAACAACTAGACATTGGGGCCTAGCTAAGTTGACACATAAAATGTAACCATCACAACACCCTCAGACTAGGAATTAGAGGTCTAGGAGTGCTGTCGAGATGAGACTCATTATGGATGTGGTGTCACCAGATATGCTGTAAACTGGATTTGGAGCTAGACATGAACAGCAGTGGTCTTTGAAGGGTAGTGGGGAGGACTAGTGGTCTGCTCTTGCTTGCCAGCTGTATACGACTTTCCCTAAGCTCTTCCCATCTCAAGACTGCCCAGAAAAAGCATTCTCCTGCTGCCTAAGCTGGCCATGTTGCTGCCAAGGTATCAGACTGGAAGATATTTCCTGGGCTGGGCAATATCCTAGCTAGTATTTCTGCTAGCCCTGTTTGAATGCTGGGAATATAGCAAAGGGTGAAATTAAACTACCTGAAGATGGTGGCACTCAAGTGACCTAAATCAGATCTGAACATTAGAATCATCTGGGGATGATAATACATGCCCTGGCCCCACTGGCTGAGATTCTGATTTAATTGTCCTAGGCTGAGATACTACCATAATTTTTGAAAAGTTACCCCAGTTGAATCTAATATACAACCAGGCTTGAGAATCATTGGTTAGATTAGATTAGTCAGGCTCTCCTAGAAGAAGCCCCCAGCCCAACCATCTGTCATGTATTTATCAAAGATCTGTTCCAAAGAGAAACCAGTAAGATAGTGGGGAAGCAGGACAGGAAAGGAAAAGCGGCCAGGCCAAAGGTGCCATTTCAGGGCAAGGCCCAACCTTAGCCTGGTCCCATAGGAAGTTATGAAATGTAAATTATAACTCCAGAGTTTGGCCTTGAGGAAAAGGAGCAGGACTCCCCTCTTTCCATTTCAGTTAGTCGTTAAGCCTCCTAGACAGAAATGTCAAGTCCCTGCCACTTCCTGTACTCCATACAGCCAAGGTAGCTCCGGTGCCCAAGTTCAGCCTCTGAAGGTCTCAGGTGAGAGCATTTAGCAGCGAAGTGCTCAAAAGCTGGGGGATTAGTTGCTAGAGCTGCTAGAAGAGATCCAAGATGGGGAGGGAGGGTAACAGGGCATACACTAAATAAGTGGTTATTACTGCTATTTCTGAATCTGTCTCTGTTGCTAGTGGTCTGCATGAAGCCATCAGGGGAGCTTGTTATATAAAGTTTCTGCTTCAAGGACTTAAAGGCAGCTTTGATAGCTAATAATACTTAGCAAATGTCAAGAACTGTGGAAGGTCTGAGGTTTCCCCCCTTACTTGGAAACTAACAAGTAGCCCGACAGTTTCATGAATGCTAGTAGAAGAGAGATGCCGGCTCAGAGACAAAGAATTGAATTACAGTAATAGCAATAGCCAGACTATTGGCTTTCCTGTAATGGTTCCCTGAACCCAAATTCCCTCAGGACAATATAAAGAGGGCTAGGTGACAGCTGCATATGCTGTGAGTTGGTGGCATTACAGAGAGAAACCCTGAGCTTAGGGAAACTGCATCTTTTATAATTGGCAGTAAGCAACACCTTTGCTCTGGAGGGAGACACTGTATTTCCCAATATAAAAGTTCTTGAAACGGTTGAGTACAAAGGCAGTTTGTGCCTCTGCTTAAAAGATAAGCAAAACCTGGGAGACCTATGGAGAATTATCTCCCAATAGTAAGTAAGAGCAGGGGGATCTTTGGTATTTGCTTTTTTTTCATTTCTGGTTCTTACCATCAAGTAGTTTTAGAGAAAATCCCTTCCTGGATGCACATTTGTGAGTTTTGTTTTTGTTTTTTACCTCTGTTGATATTGATGGCTTTTTAGCAATTCTTATAAGCTTTCCCCTCCTATTTGCTTTTATGGTTATTATAAATATCACTAGTTCATGATATGATAAGAGGCAACCTACATAACCTCTTTTGGTTTCCATATCTGAAAAGTAAGTAAAATGGTCTCAACAAGCTCAGACACTGAGTTTGAAGCCTTAAACATATGAGGTATTCATGGTGATTTTAGTAATAGGTAAAGAAAAAAAATACATTAATACCCACAAGAACAACTTAATTTCTTGTAAAGTCCTCACAAGGTCATACAATGTATGTATTATTCATATAAGACAAAAGAATTTGAGGCTCAGAGTGATTTGTTCAAGTTCACGGAGTTACCCAAGAATGTTTCCAGGATTTGACCCCAAATACATTTGAATCTAGGGTTCACTTCCTCCAGTTACCACATTCTGATTCTATCATAGGATATTGTCTGATACAAGGTGGTATCCTGGGGAAGCTGCCTGAAGAATTAGTGGCTTCAGTAGGTGGAAGACTGTTTATATCTTCCCTTTTACTGACAGGGTATTAAGGAAGACTGAATTGTTATAAATTATGCTATAATTGAGATGAATTTTCTCTAGTTCTTTTACTGAAGCCTACCAAAGGAACCAGAGTTGTTTTAATTGAATTACTGTGAAAAAGGTAGAACATCCTGCCCTGTTTCTATAAACCCTGGGCTAATCTCCTCACCACCCACCACCACCTATACACACATGCACACACTAACCCAAACCCAGCTTATTTTTCAGCCCAGACATACCATTGTTCTCAAAGTCTACATCATTGGAATGGCCCTGACAAAAAAGTTACTTAGATTGTCTGAACGTTGGAAGAAAACTTTAAAAGTATAAATCCAGTTCGCTCCCAACATTTAAAATATGAGAATCACTTTTTACCATCAGAAAATTGCAACTCCACATGATAATAGCTGTACTTTTTTTGTATTCCATTGATTGAAAAATACATGAATAAAATAAGTATGAGTTCAGTAAAGCTTTGAAATGAGTTTATATTTTCTTCATCTCAGCAATATCTATATCCATCTGAAAAGTAATCACTCATATGTGTGTGAAAAATAGCTTACTTAGAGGGAGCTGGACCAATTGTTAAGGGCCTTGAGAGACCTACAGAAGATTGAAATTTATTTTGTAGGCAAAATGGAGTCAAAGAGGTTTCAAAGCAAAGTGGCAGAATTCAACTGATGGCTTTTCTGAAGGATAATTTTGGCAGCAGTGTGGAGTGTCAGATGGCATGTAGAGTGACCAACAGCAGAAAGTCAGTTAGAAGGCAGAAGATGATCTCAGGAGCACAGTGAGGCAGAGATCACTCCGGCCCCACCACCAGAGACTGGGTAACCAACTGGATCTGGGGCGTACCAGAGGCGACATGGTCAAGAGTATTTCTAAAGTTGGAAACTGTGTTGGAGGATGAGATCATGAAGGGAATAAGGAATATCCAAGAAAGAGGCTTTTTATTAATTTGTTTTGGGGGGGAAAGGATTGGAATAGGGGAGGATATAGATAAAATCGAGTTGGATTTTATATATACTCTCTTCCTATGTGTATGTAAATATATACATATAAATATATATACATGATTGAAATATATATGTATACAAACAAAAAAGATTGATTACAACCAGATGATGTGCATTAGGCAGCTGTACGTATGGATCTAAACTGAGGCAATAGGAGCTAGAGGTTCAGATAGCAGGAAATTATTCTCCTGATGGCATCAGTAGGAACCTGGGGAAAGCTTGGTTGTAATCTCAGGGCAAGGGTATGTTCTTAATCCCTCTTGGGAGGAGAGCAACCTTTCTTCTAGTCAGTACCCATCTTCGTCCTTGTTGAAAGATTTGACATTTCTGGGGATTCTATATGTTAATCTAAGTACAATACCCCCCACGTGATGAGCGTGAAAGGACTGCAGGAGGGATGATTTTAGTTGAAAAATTAATCTGGATTCTCTTAGAAGTAGGAACTAACACAAGGATTGCAGTACACGCAGGTTATTTGGAAATTTCAGGAAACCATGATATGAAGTGGAGAAATGAAATGGGGAAGAAAAAGCAACTAAAAAAACCAGTAATGTTAAGTGAGCTACCATAGTGGGAGACTAGGGCTTAATCCCATAAGGATTAAGAAAATTTTGCATTCTTGGAAATGATGCAAAATACATGCCCAAGGGATGAGACAGTATGTCTATGCCAATTTCCAAGAGTTACCAGTTGAGGATTACTCCCAGGGGTGTTAATTCCTCTGCACTTTTCACCTGCCAGAAGCTTAGGCAGAGAGGCCTATTGTGTTTTTGAAATAGAAGCTCTCAGGCACCAACAGGCAGACGATAGCAGTTGGAAGTCATGTGGCGCCCACCAAAAAGTCTGAGGGATATGAGAGGCTGCGTCTGCTACCCGCTGTCCGGAGGGAAAAGATGATGCACACAGGCAGCAGAAAGACACCCCTAGACCTCTAAGAGTTTAAATATTAAAATTAACAGGAAACATAGAAACAATGTGATCGTAATTGAACAGGAAGGGAAAATGTCCTTGTAGCCCAACTTACTGGGCTCATGTGTTTAGAAGAAGCTGGAATAGTCATCAGAGAAATACCAGTCTGGAAAAGATGTAAGATGTGTTGGAGCTGCATTGGTCTGGACCCAGAGTGCTGTTATTACCAAAATCAGTAATCCAATGCCTTCTGTAAAGTAGTAGTTTAGATCAGGGGAGGGCAAACTTTTCTAGAAAGGGCCATATAATATTTTGGGCCTTGTGGACCATATGGTCCCTGCCACAGCTATTGTACTTGCAAAACGGGCAAGGCTGTGTTCCAGCAAAACTTTATTTTTGGACACAAATTTGAATTTGATGCAATTTTGAATTATAATTAACATTAATCTTCTCTGGTTATTTTTCAAACGTCTAAAAATGTAAAAAAACAGCCTTAACTTGTAGGCCACGCAAAAATAGGTAGGGGTCAGATTTGGCTCAGGGGCCAGAGTTTGCTAACCATCTCCCCCCACCCCCCCATAAAAATAAATGTAGATGAATACCTTCACCTGTGATACTTGAAGCCCTTGGTCACTTAAATATCCATCTCATTCTGTGGCCTTGAAGTTCTTGGCAAACATGGTTTCTCACAAATTGTGTATCATTATCAAATCTCGGACACATTGATGATGGCACTTTGTTAATCTTGTTTTTTCCCATTTTTGACAGAGGTTTTGTGACTTTTTTGTTAACTCCCTCCCTTTTTTATTATGATATAATTCACATGCTATTTATCCTTGTAAAGTAATTTTTTATATATGCACAACATTGTGCCACAATCACCATGTAATTCCAGAATATTTTCATCATCCCAACAAGAAATCCTAATGCTATCAGCAGTCCCTTCCCACTACTCACTTTTCTCAACCTCTGGCAACCACTCACCTGTATGTCTCTGTGGATTTGTCTATTCTGGACATTTCATATACATGAGTAAATGAGATCATACAATGTATAGTCTTTTGTGTCTGGCTTCTTTGATTTAGCATAATGTTTTTACTTTTCATCTATGTTGTAGCATGAATCTTTACTTCATTCCTTCTTATGGCTGAATAATATTTCATCGCATAGATGTACCACAAGGTGTTGATTCATGCATTAGCTGATGGATATTGGGCTGTTTTCACTTTTTTTGACTAGTGTGAGTAATGCTGCTGTGAACGTTCACGTACAAGTTGCTGTGTAAACACATGTGTGTTTTCAAGCCTCTTGGGTATATACCTAGAAGTGGAATTGTTGAGCTATGTGGTAATTTTACATATAACTTGAGGAACCCACAGCAACAAAGTTTTAAATCACTATGTCATGACTGCCATCTGGCTGACAGTGTCTGTAAAACACCGTCAATTGTAAGAAGCGTTCTGATTTTGGACAGGTTAAATTTGGAGAGGGGGGGTGTCTTTTAGGATTGATGTAAAAGGATATAAAATTTTGATTCCTGTTTTTTTTCTTTTTAAACTTACTTTACTTAAATTCAATTAGTTAACATAGAGTGTAGCATTAGTTTCTAATGTAGAGGTCAGTTATTCATCTGTTGCATATAACACCCAGTGCTCATTATGTCACATGCCCTCCTTAATGCCCATCACCCAGTTACCCCATCCCCCTTCCTCCTCCCCTCCTGCAACCCTCAGTTTGTTTCCGAGAGTTAAGAGTCTCTTATGGGGGGTGCATGCCTACGTGACTCAGTAAGCATCTGCCTTCAGCTCAGGTCATGATCTCAGGGTCCTGGGATTGAGCCCTGTGTTGGGCTCCCCGCTCGGTGGTGAGTGTGTTTCTCCCTCTGCCCCTTCCCCCTGCTCATGTTCTCTCTCTTTCAAATAAATAAATAAAATCTTACAAACCATAAGAAACTTTTTTTTTTATCCTCTCATTTCATCTCATTTTATTGACTCCTGTTGCTGATTAAGGAAAAAAGCAATAGTAAATCTTGTGGGCACAAGCATTCTGGTTCACAAAGCAGGTATAATTTCTTACTGTTGGAATTCCAGTTTACATATCAGAGTTAGTTGAATCACCATGACCCTAATTATGGATCCTATCAACTCTGTTCTGGAAAGATATGATTTTTGGATACATAAGCAAAGATCCAAATTTCAGATTGTGAGATCTTCAAGAAATAACACATTCCCTCAGTCATGTTTGGGTGGCTGTCCAGTCAGTCTAGCCTAGATCTTGCCTCTCTGCCTCGCTGTGCCCTTTGAACTGTCTTCCACTTTAAGAGGTAAAGAAGGAATGAATGATGAAGTGGAGACATGCATAGATTGCTTTTTCTAAAATTTTGGTGGTGAAGGCGGGTAGAGACACAAGAGGGGTTGTCCCTGAATAGGCAGGGTGACAACAGATCCAGGAGGAATGGGGACCTGGAGGATTGGAAGAGGATGGATCAGGTAGTCACCAGTGTTGGTAGAAGCGAGAGGTCTGCATGGGGCAGAGCAATGTCTTCTTCTGAAGAGACAATGAAGCCTGAGTAGGTGAACCAGTGATATTTGATTTTGGAGGTATAGCAGTAGAGAATCTGTCTGGACTCTTGTGTGCTTTGATAAGAGCATGTTCAGACTGTCCTCTACAACTGGAATATCCACTGAGGTTGAATAGTGAAAATGAGGTGCTTGTTTAGAACTTAAGGATAGAAAATTTTTCCTGCACATGTTGTGGTAATGAGTTCTGAAGAGGATCAAGTAGGAGAGATTCTGGAGTAAGTGTGACTGGCTGGCCACTAAGGGGCAGTGAGTGGGTCCTGAAAGAATTCAGGAATCAAGATTAGAGCAGAAGAACTTTGGATGCCTGGGAATATCTTTGTAATGTAGGCGCCTCGGGTGACTATATTCTAGAAAAAATTTCTTAGATATGATGCAACAGTGTCTGTTTGGAGGCAGGAGTATTGCCCTAATTAGCATGGCTGCATAACCATCCTGAGATTTATATTTTTATGGTTTAATATTGAGTTTGCTCACAAATCTGCGATGTGTGCAGTGCTCGTGCCTGCTCTGTGTGACGTTGCCTGGGGCAGCTTGAAGGCTGGGACTGAAATCCTCTGAAGGTTCTTTTACTCACATGTCTGGCAGTTGATTCTAGGAAGACTCAAATAGGTGGGGGCAACCATATCTGGGGCTCCTTGGGCAGCTCTGTCTTTGTGTGTCCTCTACACGAAATCTCTGTAGCGCTGACAGTTTCAGAGTAGAAACCTATATGTCAGCTCCCAAGGCAAACTTCCCAAGAGCTGCTTTTGGTTTCAGAGCCTAGAGAATTTCCTCAGCTATCATTACACCATGGCTGCAAATCCTGAGGCCAAAGGCAGATTGTTTGGCCTAATAATTTGGGTTTATGAGGGTGTATGTGGAGGCATTAGGTGGGGAGGAGGTAATGCTAGCTCAAGTGCCCTTGATCAGTAGGAACTGAGTTCATTCTCAGTAGCACAATTTAAAGAATTTTAAAATGTCTCTAACACATATAACTTCCAATAAGTGGATGGGGCAGGAGTCAGGAAAAAATATGTAGTGATAATATTGTAGTGTTAATACTGTTACTCCATGACAATTTATTCTTCTATCGTGTCCTGTAATAAAAAAAAAAGGGCTGATGAAACTGGTTTCTATCCTGGTGAAACCACCTATATAAGTCTGTCTCCTGCTACAGGGACAATGCACTGGGCTTGGAGTCAAATAGATCTGGGTTCAAATGTTGGATAAACAGTGAGCAACCCTTTGACCCTGGACAGGTTGTATCTTTGAACCTCAAGTCCCTCACTAAAAATAATTTTTAAAAGCAATAAAATACCTAAAAAGAGATAATAGGGGCCTTAGATAAATTTGGTCTCTTGAAGATAAACAAATAGTATTTTTCCTGCTTAAGAGTACCTTATTTTGTTAGCTCACATCTATTGAGTGCTTAGAATTTTAGGACTAAAAGGAATCTTAACAGTGTATTAATTAGTACTCAACGTTTGGCAAGCATGGAAATCTCAGTCGGGAGTGCAAGTTGCTTGAGGCTTGACCTCAGGGTCTTCCCTAATTTCCTAGCTGTAGTTTCTGCTCTATGGCTGGAGAGATTATCCTAGCAACTAAATATAAGGAAAATCAACATCAAAGTGAACTGAATAAATATTTGCGTCTTCTCAGTGCTGATGATGCAGTGGTGCTTCGATTAATTTCTTTATTACAAGATGCTCCTCATCTGATGGAGACAAAGGTATAAACTAAATCAAATCTTGCTGCAGTTGGGCTGGGCTAGCTCAAAAGCTTGAGCCTGCAAAGGGAGGGAGGTATTTGCCTAAAGACAAAAGGGAAAGATTCACTAAATCCATTTGGAGTCACCATTCATCAGTTCAACAAATGTTTAAGGAACAGATCTTTACCAGATACTGGTTTAATTTTGTCAGCAGAAAAAAAGGCAAATAATGTGCCAAACAGTTAAGACAAGGGGGCTGGTGGCGAGATAAGAGGAATAATTACCACAATAGGTGATATTTCCTCATTAGCTTGTTAGCTCCAGTGGGCAGAGGTTTTCATTTGTTTTGTTCATTGTGTCCCCGGGGCTCAGAACTGTTCTTGACCCATGGTAAGGTCTGAATAAGTAGTTGTCGAATGAATGATTATCCTCTAAAGAGATAGAAACAAATAAGAAAGATATTGGCATTTGCAGAAGATTAAACCAGGCAATCACCAAATGGTAGAAAAAGGCAACCCCTCCTTGTTCTCTGTGGATGTGAGAAACCAGCATCCAAACTTCCTCAATGATTCAGTGCTGCATGTCTATACGGAGGACCTGAGTCACTTAACATGCCCATCTCCATCGTTTCTTTCTCTCAGTCTCTATTGATTTTTTTTTTTCTTCGTAAGATCCTTTAAAAAAAAAATAATTCCAGTTAAGGTAACATACAATGTTTGTTTCAGGTGCACAATATAGTGATTCAACAATTCTATACACTACACAGCACTCATCATGGTAAGTGCGCTCTTAATCCCCATCACCTAATTCAGCCATCCCCCACCCACCTCCCCTCTGGTAACCACCAGTTTGTTCTCTGTAGTGATGAGTCTGTTTCTTCGTTTGTCTCTTTTTGTTCCTTTGCTCATTTGTTTTGTTTCTGAAATTCCACAGAGGAGTGAAATCATGTGGTATTTGTCTTTCTCTGACTTACTTTGCTTAACACTATACTCTCTACTTCCATCCATGTCATTGTAAATGTCAGGATTTCATTCTTTTTATGGCTGAATAATATTCCATTGTGTGTGTGTGTGTGTGTGTGTGTGTGTGTGTGTATCTATCTATGCCACACCTTCTTTATCCATTCATCTATTGATGGACACTTGGGCTGCCTCCATAATTTGGATATTGTAAATAATGCTGCAATAAACACAAGGGTTCATATATCCTTTCAAATGAGTGGTTTTGTATTTTTTGGGTAAATAGTAGTACGACTAATGGATCATAGGGTAGTTCTATTTTTAATTTTTTGAGGAACATCCATACTGTTTTCCACAGTAGCCGCACCAGTTTGCATTCCCACCAACAGTGCCCGAGAGTGCCTTTTACTCCACATACTTGCCAACACTTCTTGTTTCTTGTGTTTTTGATTTTAGCCATTCTGACAGGTGTGAGGTGATCTCTCATTATAGTTTTGATTTGTATTTCCCTGATGATTGATGTTTAGCATCTTTTCATGTGTCTGTTGGCCATCTGGATGTCGTCTTTGGAGAAACGTCTGTTCATGTGTTCTGCCCGTTTTTGATCAGATTATTTGTTTTTTTTGGTGTTGAGTTGTGTAAGTTCTTTATATATTTTGAGTACTAGCCCTTTATCAATATTTTCAACTATTTTCTCCCATTTAGTAGGTTGCCTTTTAGTTTTGTTGATTGTTTCCGTCAGTGTGCAAAAGCTTTTTATTTTGATGTAGTCCCTAGAGTTTATTTTTGCTTCTATTTCACTTGCCTCAGGAGATATATGTGTTGCTACAGCCAATGTCAGAAAAATTGCTGCTTGTGCTCTCTTCTAGATTTAAAAAATAATTTATTTAAATTCAATTTGGTTAACATATACTGTATTATTAGTTTCAGGAGTAGAATTTAGTGATTCATCAGTTGCATGTAACACCCAGTGCTCATTATATCAAGTGCCTTCTTTAATGCCCATCACCCAGTTACCCCATCTTCCCACCCACCTCCCCTCCAGCGACCCTCGGTTTGTTCCCTATACTTAAGAGTCTCTTATGGTTTGCCTCCCTCTGTGTTTTTATCTTATTTTTTTTTCCTTCCCTTCCCCTATGTTCATCTGTTTTGTTTCTTACATTCCACACAGGAGTGAAATCATAAGGCATTTGTCTTTTTCTGACTAATTTCACTTAGCATAATACCCTCCAGTTCCATCACATTGTTGCAAATGGCAAGATTTCATTCTTTTTGATGGCTGAGTAATATTCCATGGTATATATATACCACATCTTCTTTCTCCGTTCATCAGTCAATGGACATCTGGGCCCTTTACATATTTTGGCTATTGTGGACATTGCTGCTATAAACATTGGGGTGCATGTGCCCCTTTAAAGGACTATGTTTGTATCTTTTGGATAAATGCCTAATGGTGGAATTGCTAGATTGTAGGGTAGCTCTATTTTTAACTTTTTGAGGAACCTCCATACTGTTTTCCAGAGTGGCTGCACCAGTTTGCATTCCCACCAACAGTGTGAGACAGTTCCCCTTTCTCCACAGCCTCACCAAAATCTGTTATTTCCCCGAGTTGTTAAATGTCAGCCATTCTGAAAGGTGTGAGGTGGTATCTTATTGTGGTTTTGATTTGTATTTCCCTGATGTCAAGTGATGTTGAACATTTTTTCATGTGTCTGTTAGCTATTTGTGTGTTTTCTTTGGAGAATTGTCTGTTCATGTCTTCTGCCCATTTCTTGACTGGGTTTTTTCTTTTTTGTGTTGAGTTTGATAAGTTCTTTATATATTTTGGATACTAGTCCTTTATCTTGATATGTCATTTGCAATTATCTTCTCCCATTCCGTAGGGAGAAGTTTTGTCGACTGTTTCTCTTGCTGTACAAAAGCTTTTTATCCTGATGAAGTCCTAATAGTTCATTTTTGCTTTTGTTTCCCTTGCCTTTGGAAACATGCCTGGCAAGAAGTTGCTGCAGCCCAGGTCAAAGAGGTTGCTGCCTATGGTCTCCTCTAGGATTCTGATGGATTCCTGTCTCACATTTAGGTGTTTCATTCATTTTGAATTTATTTTTGTGCATGGTGTAAGAAAGTGGTCCAGTTTCATTTTTCTGCATGTGGTTATTCAATTTTCCCAACACCATTTCTTGAAAGGATATCTTTCCCATTGCATATTCTTGCCTCTTTTGTTGAAGATGAATTGACCAAATAATCGGGGGTTTGTTTCTGGGCTTTCTATTCTGTTCTGTTGATCTATGTGTCTATTTGTGTCAGTACCATACAGTTTTGATTACTACAGCTTTGTTTTATAACTGGAAATCTGGAATTATAATACCTCCAGCTTTGTTTTTCAAGATTGTTTTGGCTACTTGGAGTCTTCTGTGGTTCCATACAAATTTTAGGATTATTTGTTCCAGTTCTGTGAAAAATGCTGTTGCTATTTTGATAGGGATTATATGAAGTTTGTAGATTGCTTTGGGTAGTATTGTGTCATCTTCAATTTCTTTTACCAGTGTTTTATAGTTTTCAGAGTACAGGTCTTTAACCTCCTTGGTTAAGTTTATCCTTAGGTTTTTTATTATTTTTGGTGCAATTATAAATGGGATTACTTTCTTAATTTCTCTTCATGTTGCTTCATTATTAGTGTATGGAAATACAATGGATTTCTGTACATTGGTTTTGCATCGTATGACCTTACCAAATTCATTTATCAGTTCTAGCAGTTTCTTGGTGGAGTCTTTAGGGTTTTCTATCTATGATACCATGTCATCTGCAAATAGTGAATTTTACTGCTTCCTTACCAGTTTGGGTGTCTTTTCTTTCTTTTTGTTGTCTGATTACTGTGGCTAGGACTTCCAGTTTATGTTGAATGAAATTGGTGAGTGTGGACATCCTTTTTCTGATGTTAGGGGGAAAGCTTTCAGTTTTTCTCCACTGAATATGTTAGCTGTGGGTTTTCTATATGTGGCCTTTATTACATTTATTACATACTTTATTACATTGAAGTATGTTCTCTCTAAACCTACTTTGTTGAGGTTTATAGTTGTTGTACTTTGTCAAATGCTTTTTCTACATCTATTGAAATGGTCATATGTTGTTTATCCTTTTACTGATGTGATGTATCATGTTGATTGATTTTCAAATATTGAATCATACTAGCATTCCAGGAATAAATCCCACTTCATTGAGGTGAATGAATTTTTTTAATTAAGATTTTATTTATTTATTTGACAGAGAGAGAGAGAAAGTACAACTGAGTGCCCAAGCAGGTAGAGTGGCAGGCAGGGGGAGAGGGAGAAGCAGGCTCCCAACTGAGCAGAGAGCCTGACTTGGGCCTTGAGCCCAGGACCCTGAGATCATGACCTGAGCTGAAGGCAGATGCTTAACTGACTGAGCCAACACCCAGTTGTTGGATTAGGTTTGCTAGTATTTTGTTGAGGATTTTTGGATCTATGTTCATTAGAGATATTGGCCTGTAGTTCTTTTTTTGTAGTGCCTTTATCTGGTTTTGGTATGAGGGTAACATAGGCCTTATAGGATGAATTTGGAAGTTTTCCTTCCTCTTCTATTTTTTGAAATAGTTTGAGAAGACTAGGTATTACTCTTCTTTAAATGTTTGGTAGTATTCACCTGTGAAGCCAACTAGTCCTGGAATTTTGTCTGTTGGGAGTTTTTTGATTACTGATACATTGGTCATTGCTGGTAATAAGTGTGCTCAAATTTTCTATTTGTTCCTGATTCAGTTTTGGGAGATTATATGTTTCTAGGAATTTATCCATTTCTTTTAGATTGTTCAATTTGTTGGCATATAATTTTTCATAATTTTCTTATAATTGTTTTTACTTCTGTAGTATCAGTTATTTCTCCCCTTTCATTTCTGGTTTTGGGGTTTGTTTTGTTTTGTTTTGTTTTTGATGAGTCGCACTTAAGGTTTAATTTTGTTGGTCTTTCCAAAGAACCAGCTCTTGGTTTCTTGATCGGTTCCATTGTGGTTTTAATAATTTTCTATTTCATTTATTTCTACTCTAATCTTTATTATTTCCTTCCTTCTGGTTTTGGGTTTGTTTATTGTTCTTTTTCTGGATCCTTTAGGTGTAAGGTTAGGTTGTTTATTTGAGATTTTCCTTGCTTCTTGAAGTAGGCCTGTATTGCTATTAAATCCCATCTTAGAATAGTTTTTAATGCATCCCAAAGATTTTGGACTGTTGTGTTTTCATTTTCTCTATGCGTTTTTCATTTTTCTCCTTGATTTTTTGGTTGACCCATTTCTTCTTTAGTAGCATGTTATTGAATCTCCATATAGTTGTGCTCTTTCCAGATGTTTTTATAGTTGATTTCTAGTTTCATAGCTCTGTGGTCAGAAGAAGATGCATGGTATCACATCAATCTTTTTTAATTTGTTGAGACTTGATTTGTGGCCTAATGTATGATCTATTCTAGAGAATGTTCCATGTGCACTTGAAAAAATTGTGCATTCTGCTGTTTTAGGATGGAATGTTCTGAATATATTTGTTAGATTCATCTGGTCCAATGTGTCATTCAAAGCCACTATTTCCTTGTTGATTTTTGGTGTGGATGATTTACCCGTTGATGTAAGTAGGGTGTTAAAGTCCCCTAGATTATAGTATTACTATTGATTATTTCATTTATGTTTGTTAATAGCTGCTTTATGTTTTTTGGTGCTCCTATGTTGCATTTATGCAACAGCTTTATGTTTTTTGGTGCTCCTATGTTGCATTTATGCAGTATAATGCATTTATGCACTATGGGTACATAAACGTTTACAATTGTTACATCTTGTTGGATAGTTCCCTTTATGATTAGGTAGTGTCCTTCTTTGTCTCTTAATACAGTCTTTGTTTTAAAGTCTATTTTGTCTGATATATAGGTACTGTTACCCTGGCTTTCTTTTCATATCCATCTGCATGATAAATGCTTCTTCATCCCTTCACTTTCAATCCGCATGTGTCTTTATGTCTGAAATAAGTCTCTTATAGGCAGCATAAAATAGATGGGTCTTGCTTTTTTTCACCTCTTCAGTCACCCTGTGTCTTTTGATTGAAGATTTTAGTCCATTTACATTAAAAGTAATTATTGATAGGTACATACTTACTGCTATTTAGTTACTTGTTTTATCATTTTTGCAGTTCTTCTCTATTTCTTTCTTTTCCTGCTCTCTTTTCTCATGGTTTGCTGGCTTTCTTTAGTGATATACTTGGATTCCTTTCTCTTTATTTTTTGCCTATCTTTTACCGGTTTTTTATTTATGATTATCATTAGGTTTACATATAACATGCATAAAGCAGTCTATATAAAGTTGATGGTCACTTAAGTTTGTACCCATTCTAAAAGCACTAAATTTTTAGTACTCTCACATCCACGTTTTAGGTATATAGTGTCATACTTTGGTCCTTTTATTTTGTGAATCTCTCCACTGATTTTTATAGATATACTTAATTTTACTGTTTTTGTACTTTGTATTTTCTTTTTTCTTTTTTTTTAAGATTTATTTATTTATTTATTAGACAGAGACAGCCAGCAAGAGAGGGAACACAAGCAGGGGGAGTGGGAGAGGAAGAAGCAGGCTCCCATTGGAGCAGGAAGCCTGATGTGAGGCTCGATCCCGGAACGCCAGGATCACGCCCTGAGTTGAAGGCAGACGCTTCATGACTGTGCCACCCAGGCGCCCCTGTACTTCGTATTTTCTTATTCCTGATTATGGTTTTTCCTTTCCACTCAGAGGATCCCCTTTAACATTTCTTGTATGGCTGGTTTAGTGGTAATGAAATCCTTTAACTTTTTTTGGTATGGGAAAGTCTATCTCTTCTTCTATTCTGAATGATAGCCTTGCTGGATAGATTATTCTTGGTTGTAAATTTTTCCTTTTCAGCACTTTAAATACATTATGCCACTCCCTCAGGCCTGCAAAGTTCCTGCTGAAAAATCAGCTGATTGCCTTAGGAAGTTTCCCCTTATATGTAACTGTTTTCTTTTCCCATATACCCCAGGCACTTTTCAAATGGCAGCTTCTACTCTGTATCTCAGAGGGACTGTTTGTTATGCTGTGTCTTTAAAGGCAGGGACTCAGTTTTCTATCACCTTCAGGCTCTCCCAGAGCCAAGCCTGCTGAATTTTAAAGTCCCAGGTGTTAAACTCCCCTGATTATAAGAACTTGTGAAGTTAAGCGTCTCTGGTTTTCAAAGCCAAATGTTCTGGGGTTCCCCCATGAAGGTCCCCCATACCTAGGGTGCCAGATGTGGGGTCTGTCCTCTCCCTTCCCCACATCTATAATGTGCCTCCCTCTCATAGATAGTCTCATGGGTCAGTTTGTTTCCTGATCGTATCTGCCCTTCCTATCCTTTCCCATGTGGCCTCTTCTCTACATTTAGCAGTGGGGAGTCTGTAGTGCCAGACTCTGGGTCATTTCTGATGTGGGTGTTGTATAGCTGTACCCATGGGATGAGGTGAGCTTATGATCATTCTACTGTTCCATCTTCTGGGAAGTTTGATTGACTCACATGGGACCCTCACATTGGCTCCCATGCATCCCTTTAATGTTATAATCTGTGCTTCCACCATCCTCTTCCATTTTTATACACTTTCATTGCTTTATCACCCAATATTGGTTGTTTTTAAACTTGTTTACTTTTTTGTCCCTCCGTATTTTCCTTCTCTCCAAATATGTTTATGATTTACATATTTCCCTTCTCAGTTCCAATCCTAAATTCCATAATATTAATGAATCTTTCGCCAAACGTCTTATTTTCCTTGGCTTTTCATCCTCCTATCTTTGCTGCAGTTTAGACCAAACTATTCTGTATTAACCAGTCATCTGCTTTCTTCACTTCTGATCCTGGCTGCCAAGCAGTTGCACCACTAAAAATAAATAGTTTCCAGCCTTTGTGTGACTCCTTGTCTCTAGCCCTCTTTTTCCACTTTCCTCTCTGTTATTCCAAACTTTAACCAATATCTGCAAGCACTTCCCCCAACCCTCTCACTCTTAGCATATTTCTTAAAAGAAAATGAAGTCCTTGAAGTACAAGCTCTTCCAACTTCTCTTCTACTCTTCTCTAGACTTACTTATAACTACACCCATGCTTATCCCTTCCTTCCTATTCAAAAAGAACAGAGGGCTATCTTCTTGGAGATCAGCCCCTTTTCCTGGATACTGGATTATAACTGTCACCTTATTTCTTCATCTGCCTTCTCTGAAGGTACTTGTTGCATTGTTCCCTCTGCCTTATAATGAGCAAATCTCACTTTTCACATGGTCCTTCCTCTAGCCTTTTGACTATAACCTCACAGTAGGCTACTATCTTGTGTCTTTCCTGTTCTTGCTCAGTGAACTTTCAGGAAGAAAAGCATTTGCATGCTGTGTTTACTTCTTCAGTCTGTATCACTTCTATAATATATTTTATTGTCTTTTCCTGTTTAAAGGGAATAGCAAAATAGAGGGGAGATGACTAGGCAGGTGGACAGGTTGACCATCAGATGATTTCATGGGGATGTTTTATTTCCTACAGTCATCTCAGGCTGGGCTTTGAACCTCAGCTTTTCCATCCACAAGTGAAGTTCTCCAAGTGTCCCAGAAGTGGTCAGATCTAGATAGATAGACTCATGGTGACCAAACTCATAATGCCCTGAGTTAAACCAGAATCCAACATACTGTTTTTAAAATCGAAAAAATATTTCTATCTCTGGACAAGAATTCTTTCCCAGTAGTTAAAGTACACAAGAAATCAAATTATAAAAGTTGTTTTTGAGCTAACATTTCAAACTATAAGCTTGATGACTTAAGAGCTTGATATTTTAATGGTTCATGGTTTCAACTGATCATGCATGGAGGTAACTATTTTTAGAACATTGATAGATTTGGACACCTGAGTTGGTGAAGATGAGGTCTCAGTCACTGAAGACTCAGAGGCCTAGGATTATGCTATACAAATAAAGTTTGTTTCTTTGAGCAGATTCATGGTTTCCATTCAGCATTTCATCTTCCTATAAACACCTTAAGACCATCAGTGAGCTACAGTGAAGTCTTTTCTTCTTCTCAGTTTTGACAATGTTGTGCTTGTTAGAATTACATAGTGATTTTACTAATTAGGCTTTCAGTGCTCCAGAGATGTACTGCCTCTACTCTCACAACTGCCCCCTGGTTCTCTCATGTTATTTCATTGGCTTCTTGCTCTACCCTCCCCTGATTCTCTTCTTGCCTCTCTGATTTGTCCTTCTTAATGTTGAAGGGGATCAGAATATGCCACGTAGGTGTAAGGATTATTTTGAGCTGAAGACAATTGAGAAAGAGATGAAGCCGGAGAGCTCTTTACCTTCTCACTACCTGCCTCAAAACAGGGCGTAAATATCCCCTTATGAAGGTGTCTCCCTCTCTCATACCAAGAAGGGAATGATAGCCTTTACCACGGGAGGTAAAGTCTGAATAAACAAAACTTACTAAGTAACCCTTATCTTCCATTAGCTCTCCCCACATAGTTAGATCTACACAATTTTATTACCCTTTGTTAACACGGAAAATGAGGGCCTAGGTTTAAATGCCTCTTTTGGTCTTCACTTATTTTTTATGTGTATATGTAAAAATAACATCAGACAAAATTTGTATGCCTTGCTTTAATCTGTTATCAGTTTAATTCACAGAACTTATTGAAAGAAACTGAGAAGGTAGAGAAAAAGCTTTTTCTTCCCCTACAATGTCTTTGCTCATCTTCCTCTTACTTTTCAAATACTGGCTCTGTTGTAAATTCAATTCCCTCTTGCTCTTTCAAGGCAACTGCTTCTGGTCTTGCTCAGGTTTACATCATTTATTGACACAACTAATACTTGTTGAGTACCTACATTGGTCCTACTTTGGTTTAGGAAGCAACTATGATTAGAACAAATTCCCCGCTTTCTTGGAGTTTACTTTCTAGAGGGGCGAATTGTAGAATAAGGACATAAATGTATGGTATATCTGGTGTGGAGGTGTGGGTAAGTGGAATGTAGAAAAATAAAGCCAAGTCAGAACATATCAGAAGAATAATAACTCCTACCATTTCCTAAAATATTATAATGTGCCAAAAACTATCATGTCATCTAATTTAATCCTTACAATTTAAATAGTTAAATATTTTACTAGCCGCATTTTGCAGATGAGGCTCATCGTTGTTCAGGCACTGCTAATAAAAATTGAAACTGAGATGTATTTAAAATTTTATTTATTTGAAAGAAAGGGAGCATGAGAGGGGAGAGGGTTAGAGGAGGAAGCAGACTCCCTGCTGAGCAGAGCCTGATGCAATGCAGGGCTCCATCCTGGGGCTCCAGGATCATGACCTGAGCAGAAGGCAGATGTTTAACCGACTGAGCCACCCAGGCACCCCCAAAACTGAGATTTAAACCCAGATTAATCTAACTACAAAACTGTTTTCTTAATCAGTGCCCTATATAGTCAAATATTGCAATTGCATGTGAGAACCATCTGTGGAAATTAAAAAAAAAAAAATACAAGTGTCTGAGCCCTAAGTTAGTACTACATCCCAAAAGACCTCTCAGTGGCTAATGTTAGGACCTATATATTTTGGAAAGCACCAGATAATGTAAAACCCTGTTCTTCACTATGTCCTGAATTTTTGTCAAGAGACTTACTTTAACATGTACAAAACAGAGTAAAATATTTTCCTTCCAAACCTCTTCCTCTTCTTTTTCCTATTTAATAATATCACAGTACTTATGAATTTAGGAACAAAGTATATTAATCTAGTCCCAATCCGTAAAGAGAAACCATACAATGATGGAAAGGTTTAATATAAAAACTATTAACAATAAAAGGAGATAGAGATAGGCTTGGAAGAAGAAAAAAGAATTGCTATGAATCTAGGATAGCAGATATCAGAAACAGCCATTGTCCCCAGGGCTGAGGGAGAGTGCACAAGGAAGACCCCAGCCCTTCCAGCATGAGACCCAGACTTGTTGGAGGGGGTGTAGTCGGTTCACTGGATGGCAGAGAAGTCACTGTGGTGCAGTGCTGGTGGAACTTGCCAGAAATCAGCCCTATAAGGGGCCAACGAGAGCTCTTCACAGGGAGGTGTCTCACTGGATGCGTTCTGCTGCCAAATTTTCTGAGTGGGGTGACTGGGGAAGCTGCTGGCTGCTGGCCACCAGCCATGGGGAAGCTGTGCATGACACAGGAGCAGGTGCTGGAAAAAGACACACACACACACACACACACTCTCTCTCTCTCTCTCTCTCTCTCTCTCTCTCTCTCTCTCTCTCTGTTTCCCAGAACCGGGAAGCAAAACCCTTTCCTTCTGTGCCCTCTACTGATAAACCTTAACATTATGCCAGCTGGCAAAGGAAAAGTATTTAAAGGGACCACGTTCATTTCCCGGAGTAGGCTTTGGATGAATTTGAAGCTGAGTTGCTGTAAATGGCTACAAATGGCTAAATCATCCCAGGCTGATCACCTTGCCCTCTGATCAGGTTTGTACCACGTCTTGCAGGGCTTGCCCTGGTGATGTCTGGGCCTCTCCACAGCTGCATCATCATTTTCTGCTCCTCACTGGTCTCCTGCTTCTCAGCAGTTCACATTCCAGCTCTCCTTCCCACTACTTCTAGAGATACTTTTCTTAAAGTCAAAAATGCATCTATGGATGGGCTGCGTCAATGGTTCCTCTATGAATTTATACAGGATGCATGTGAGACCAAGGGGTATGGTACTAATTGGTCTCAACAGACAGCAGATGAGCATATAATACTCTATCTGGAGTTACAAATTCTCTTCTTGAATTTTCCATCCTAGTTTTTTGTCCTGTTGAATTAGGGTTTGGAAGCCGTCAATACACTTAGGAATTGTGGGAGACAACTGGCAGGGTGGGGAATGAATGATAGAACTTTGTTTCCTCAAACCTGCATTTCAAATACTGATAAAGAAGTCCTTTTAGACCATTGATCGAAGATGGGAGAAAAATAGGACTATCATTTGAGTTACTGACTAACAAACAATTGAATGATTAATGAGTACTTGTTATGTACATGACACTGAGTGGGCTTACATCTGGGCATCGCTGACTTCTCTCTTTGGGAAAGTGCTGAGGACCCATGATGGAAATGTTTTCATTTCTTTAAAATCAGAAGGGGAAAAAATGAACTTTTAGATCAAAGAAAATATTTTAACATATAAAAATATATTTTTCTGTATACCAATACAATTATAAAATATACATCCTAACATTTTTTACAGAGGAAAGGATCCATGAAGGCAAAAGTGCTCAGGACCCATGAAAGCCATAATATGGCCCAGTGTCCAGGGGCTCAGACCTAAGCTGGGAATCCAGATCAGGGTTTTCTAGTCTTTGGGCCATGGACTCGCGAGTTAATGCTCTTGTAGTATTGCTTGTAGATTGAAGAATCTCTGAAAAACAATTGTGTACCTTTGTGATCAATAAAATGGGAATTTATTTTGAAGTGTTTCTTTTTTTAATTATGTTCAGTTAGCCAGCATATAGTACATCATACGTTTTTGTTGTAGTATTTTGAAATGTTTCTAAAGTCATTTTTTCATATATATTCTCAGCAATGATTACCAAGAGAATAGTTACTATAATGCATACCTGGAAAGCATCCATATAGTTTTGTGTTGTTAGAAAAGTAATCCATAAAGTGGAATGGCTAAGCATTGATTTAGTAGACCTATATACCAACTATATCAACATTTAAAAATTTTTACTTATGGTAACTAATACTCACTGGGTTGAGCCAGGATGTGTTCATTTAGGTCAAGAGTATACGTATAATATAGGGTAAATCTGAGAGATGGTGACTGGCCCTGGCCTTTACTTGGAAGGGGACAAATCCAGGGTTGACTTTTTTTTTTTTTAATCCATTTCCAACACTCAGTGAAAATTGGAATGATATTCAGCTTTTCCCTTGCTTGTTAGAACTCTACCTTGTTGGCTTCAGGTCTCCAGCCTCTCCTGGTTCTCTCACTTTTTCCTGTCATTTGTCTTGACATCCATGGAGTCCTGCTTTGAATTTTCTCTGGTATATCTCAGGGTGGAAAATTGCTTCTCCAATTTAACTTGCATGGCTTCAATTCCCAGACATTCCTGATGGTTTGAAAATGTGCATAATTGTAATTGTACTTACCATTGATCATGAGATCATTATGCACCAGCATATCTCTAAGCTCTACGTATATGTTACATCATTTTATTCATATTATGATATCACTATCCCTATTTTTAAATGAGGGAACAAATTCATTACAGTTAAAGATTTTGTCCAAGCTCACATAGTCAGCAAGTGGTAGAACTTGGTTTTGAACACAGACCCATGTGAATCCTAAACTATCATCATTAACAACTGTGGCCTACTGTCTTCCAAAATTCCCATGCATTCCAATTTCACCCTCCAACTTCCCCTACCCAAACCTAACCACACAAAACACCTCTTTTTGTGCTCCTTATGTTGCTTCATGATTCGATATTCTATATAGTCTCCAAATCTGGAAACATCCTGGACTCTCCCCCATTATCCCCTGTCAAACTGTTCTTCATGTCTAGCAGCATTTAGTTCACAGATGTCATGGCAAGTATGTGTTGCTGACATTGCCTGCCTTCTAATTTGCTGGGCTGGTTTTTCCACAGTCCATTAGTCCTGCACAGTTAAAAGATATTTTTAATCAATCTGATCCTGTCACTTTGCTTAAAAACCTCTCTTGGCTTCTTGAGGCTTTGTTACCTACCAATCTCCATAGCATTCATCCAAGGTCATTCACAAATGACCCCATCTATATTTTCTGATCAGATTTGTCTCACATGTATCTGAATGATTGTTTTTTTAGATGTATGTACATGCTATATAAGTAATAAAATACAAAATAATTTCAAGGTATTGCTAAAAATACAGTGGATTTTTATCACTGAAGTTCTCTATCAGTGAGATGTTAAAAGTACGACTTTCATATAGGACACTTCAATTTTTTTAATATTTAGGAGTGTCATAAGTGAAAAAGCCTGAAATCTGCTGAGTGGTTCTTTTTTGATTGATGATCGTTTCATAAAACCTTTCTTTGGGATTTTAGAGCTTGAAATTTTTAGTGAACATGAGTAACCATTTTAGCTTCAAGGTTGTAGACCCTGTAGCCAAAGTCATTCCTGGACTGAAGAATGGAATGATTTTTTGGGGTGTGAACCTAGGTGTGCATGGAGTTACTAGCCCTAAGATCTTTCCAAAGTAGGGAAGAATTTAAATTTTGTTCTTATAGCTAATTAGAACTTTTAAAGCCTAATGGTAGGCTTCAATATAGAAATGGGAATGAAATAAAAAGGAAAAAAGTGATATTTAGTTATAATACTGTATCCAGTGTGGTTTGGTTTTCAGTTGTGTCCAATCTTGAAAGCAGGGGATGGGCGTTGTTTCCCATCCCAGTGCAGCCACCATTCATTCATTTGACAGCATCGCCAGAGCAATGGGCTTATATAGGTCATTTCCCTCATATAAGGACCCTGTGTGATGAGGGAGGAGATTGAGCTCTGGAGTTGGACATGCTTGGGTTAAAACTTGGATACAAAGTCACCAAATATTACACTTCAGTTTCGTTATCTTCAATATAGGAACAAAGCCTACTTTGTAAGGTTATTGGGAGTTTAAGATAGAGTTGAACTTGAAAAGAGTACTAAATCTTGATTTCTTTTTCTATGGTACCATGTAGCAAAATAGCTCACATCTATTTAGTGCTTAAAACTCTAAGGCTGGGGGAAACTTAACCCTTATTTGGTCTAGACCCTTATTTCATAAATATGAAAATACTGAGAGGCCATGTGAGATCTGTTGATCACATGATGAAATTGTTATATAAATTGGAATAGGCTGAGGAGTCCTCTTCTAGCCTAGTACTGTCCAACCATAGTGATGGCAAACTGATCTTCAATCAAATGCTAATGAGATATTAACTGGATTGAATGGAACAAAGGAGTGAGAATCTTCTTAATTCTGGGTATTGGGCTGGTGCTGCTGCGTACAGTGATGGATAAAAACATTTCCTCTATCTGAAATGGCTCCTACAAATTTGTAACACTGCCTGCACACTAGAGAATCACCTGGGAGAAGTCTTAAAACTTAGTCATGCCTGGACTTCACCTAGAGTTTTAAATTCAGAGTCTTAAAATTCTTTGGTCTCGGGTACAATCCAGGTATTAGATAGCAGCACAACTGAATAATATTTATGATGGAATGATAACTGTGGTGGAAATGAGAAGAGCTTAGGAACACAGAGGAAGGAGGGATTTGCCTGGGGATCAAAAGGATGGCTTTGGGAAACTTGCTGAAGAGCGATTCCAACTGTTCTCACCCATCATTAATTCAACAAATACGTCTGGACCAAAATGTCTCTTTCAGGTATTGTGTTTGATATCATCTGTGAAAAAGAAATGAGCCAAACAATTTACAATTAAGGGATATGAGGAATAAGACCGGAAGTCAATAATAAGAATTTATTATTTATTATTTTCCAAAGAGAGAAACAAATACAAAAGCTCCCTGTTTCATAGAGCCACACACCAGGCAACCTCCAAGTAGTGGGTGAGGCAGATATTTGGAAATAAGATCTGGATCAGCCCTGGGTTTTTACTATTCTGATTTTCATTTGTGTCCTGACAGTTTTGCTCAAAGACACAGCTGCAGGCTTTGGTCCCCTCCCCTCACCCTTCCTGCCAACTGTTATTTCCTTCCTCACACCCCTTTTCTTCTCAGCCTATAGTTTAGGGTAGAGTTAGCCTGACAGCTGCAACAGAGGCCCTGCCTCATTTGGAGACCTGGTCCATCTGTGAAGAAAGGAGACAATGTCCCCACTAGCAGTGAAATATCAGGGCAAGCAGGAAGGAGCAGAGGGAAGGCTGAGAGCAGTTTAGGGTAGATGGAGCCTCCCTCTGTCTCCCTTTCCTCAATACCTAACAATGACCTAGTAAATTGCCATATGCCAGAAAGTTGTTATAATTTTATATCTATATATAAATCTATACAAATTCATATAGATCTCCACATATCTATGATGATTATGACGTGACAAGCACCCTCTAATGTACTACCTCAACTCACCCAACTATTTGAGACTACATTAGCTTCCACCCTTCCATATTCTTCCCATCTACTAACATGCTTATATTTCATTTTCTTTCTTTTCTACCTTAAGTCTGTTGTCTGTCATGACATGCACAACTATAAGTGGAAATCCTGGTTGTGATACAACTGGATTTTGTGATATGGGGGAATGGGGTAGAGGGAGGATTGATAGAGGGCAGAGCTTGTAGTCCCAAGTTGACAAACATGAAGAAGGCATTTTAAAGGGGACTGACTATAAATGAAAGAAGTTATGCTATTTATCGAATAAGATGTTTAAGATTTTAAAATAATTCACAGTATTTGTCTAGGGTAGTAAAAACCTAAACACTCCATGAAAGAATCACAATGTTTATTCCTGAGAGCAGTTGTCTAAGGAAACCTTGTGATTTTATCTTTGAGGATATATGACAAGATATTCTGTTTATTATGCAGGCTGGGTTTTTTTTCTCCATCAACTTCCTCCACTTTGTAGTTTGTAATCCAGACATATAAACCTATATATTTATCAATCTGTCTAGGGGTTATGACTATCAAGTATCACTTTCAGAGACCCTTGAGGGTGTGGGGTGTGATTAGAGGCAGAGAAGAAGGGTCCTTCTGCAGGGATATTAGCTGGGTGGCTTATCGGTGCATACCCAAGTCCTGATGTTACTTAGGCCCTAAGTCTCCCTGAGGAGCATAGACGTTTCCTTGAGGTCTTCATTCAGTCTCATGGAGATGCCACAGGATATATTCTTTCTGCCCTCTAAGCTAAAGATGCCACGTATTTTTACAATTTCTGGGGAGTGGGAGGGGATAGGAATATCATGGTCACAAGGAAGCTATATTTTCACATAATCTCCAGTACTACAAATTCATTTTTCTTGATAACAGCATTATTGAAAAATAACTTGTATACCATAAAATTCACCCACTTAAACTATGCAATTCCATAGTTTTTAGTGTATTCATAGAGTTCTATACAACCATCACTATAGTCAATTTTAGAATATTTTTATCATCTCAAAAAGAAAAGCCATACCCTTTAGGCACCACCTTTAATGACCACTTCTCTCCCATCCCTCCATGCCCCCATCACCACTAGCCCTACACAACCACTAATCTTTCTCTTTTTGCCTGTCCTGTAAATTATAGGATCTTCATTAAAAACAAAAACAAAAACCAAATTCTATAGACCAACAATTCTTAAATTTCTTCTCTTCCTCCTCCTGTTCTTATTAGGCCACCTGTAAAAAAAAAAAAAATCCTTAAGGACCCCAGAGACCTTTTGTTTATGTAGATTGTATCTATCAATATTTACAGTATAAGAAATTAGAACTGAGAAATTATAAAATTATTCATTGATTCGTTTAAAAATAACAAACCCTTTACTAACATAAATAATAATTTTATGAGAAATAATAATTTTATGAGATTTTTATGAGAAAAAATATTTCCCTCGCAATATTAGTGATAAGAGAGCTTTTCTTTACATATTTTGAAGATCTCTTTTATTTCTGGCTTGGAAGATAGCTGGAGTCTCATAAATATTTCTTTTTGTTCAGTCTGTTGTGATACGTTGTTTTGAATAAGTATCTGAAGAGAATCTAGCCCCCTGGAGATGTGTAGTTGGAAAAAGGCATATTTCAGTAGCTTCTTTGGATAACTGTGGATTTTCTTTTTTGACACTACATCAAACTGGGCAAGTGGTAGTTCCTTAAAGGTTGATTGTAATGTAGAATCTGAAATAATATCAATGATTTTTTTTCATTCTCTGTACACTCAAGAGAGAATGAGAGTGAAGAGTCAGATGACTTCTTAGTAATTATGGAAATAATTTTTACCTCATAAAATGACTGAGAGGATCTCTTGAAAGACTATATTTTGAGACTTGCTGCTATGGACCAAGGATAATTTTGATTTAACATGCACCTAACAGGGGTGGAATGCCTTCTTAAACATTGGATTGAGGAAGACTGATAGAAAACTGAACTAGACAGGGGTGCCTGGGTGGCACAGCGGTTGGGCGTCTGCCTTCGGCTCAGGGCGTGATCCCGGCGTTATGGGATCGAGCCCCACATCGGGCTCCTCTGCTGTGAGTCTGCTTCTTCCTCTCCCACTCCCCCTGCTTGTGTTCCCTCTCTCGCTGGCTGTCTCTATCTCTGTCAAATAAATAAATAAAATCTTAAAAAAAAAAAAAAGAAAACTGAACTAGACAGAACATCAATAAATAAGCACCAATGTGGGGTTTGACCTCACGACCCTGAGATCATGACCTGAGTCGTCAGACGCTTAACAGACTGAGCCACCCAGGCACCCCAGTAAGGATTTTAAGGAATCCTATAAGAAAGATAAGAAACAGGAAGAGTAATTAAACAGATTTTACAATCCTCCTCAGGAAACAAAGTCTTTCTGAAGAGGAAACGCCTCAGGAGTAGAACTTATGCATGGCATTGCTGAGGGGCCTGAAGATGAGATTTAAGAAAGAACGTAGAGTAAGACATAAGGAAGTCCTACCCTAAACTCAGACTGTCTCTGCCCTGTACTTCACCTCAGCCAACCCCCATGTCTTTGTTGTTTCACAGCTGAACAAGGCTACACCAAATTGTTGCGTAAAATGAGACTCAGACTCAAGATTTATAATATGATTTTCTGCTTATCAAAATTACACCACAGAAGAGAGTATACACCAAAGGCTGAGGATTACCCTAATAAACTGTCCTTAGTTAATTTATTTTTTAAAATTTTTACATAAAACTATAGCTTTTTAAAATTTTTTTCATCTTCTAAAAAATTCCAGTATACTTAATATACAGTGTTACATTAGTTCCAGGTGTACAATATAGTATATGCAATATAGCATAGTACAATATAGTGATTCGACAATTCTATACATCACTCTGTGTTCATGATAAGTTGTACTCTTAATCCCCTTGATCTATTTTACCTTTTTCACCCATCCCCCCACCCACCTCCCCTCTGGTAACCATCAGTTTGTTCTCTATAGTTAAGAGTCTGTTTCTTGATTTGTCTCTTTTTCTTCATTCATTTGTTTTGTTACTATAGTTACACATATGAGTGGAATATGTCTTTCTCTGACTGACTTATTTCACTTAGCATTATACCCTCTAGGTCCATCCATATTGTGGCAAATAGCAAGATGTCATTCTTTTTTATGGCTGAGTAATATTCCATTGTGTGTATGTGTGTGTGTGTGTGTATACACATATATACACACATATATATGTATATATATGTGTGTAGACATAGATATGTATAGATATAGACATATATAGTGTGTGTGTGTGTGTGTGTGTGTGTGTGTGTGTGTGTGTATGTCTGTATAGATATATACCACATCTTTACCCATCCATCTATAGATGGATACCTTGGTTGCTTCCATATATTGGCTATTGTAAATAATGCTGCAATAAACATAGGGGTGCATATATCTTTTCAAATTAGTGTTTTAATTTTCTGTGGGTAAATACCCAGTAATGGGATTACTGGATCATGTGGTAATTCTATTTGTAATTTTTTGAGGAACTTCCATACAGCTTTTCATGGTGGCTGCACCAGTTTGCATTCCCACCAATGATACGTGAGGCCTCCTTTTTCTTCACATCCTCACTTGTTTTGTATGTGTGTGTATATGTGTGTGTGTTGTTGATTTTAGCCATTCTGACAGGTGTGAGGTGATACCTCATTGTACTTTTGATATGCATTTCCCTGATAAGAAGTAATGTTGAGCATCCTTTCATATGTCTGTTGTCCATCTGAATGTCTTCTTTGAAGAAATGTCTGTTCATGTCTTCTGCCCATTTTTAAATTGGTTGATGATGATGATGATGATTTTGATTTTGAGTTGTATCAGTTCTTTATATATTTTAGATCTTAACCCTTTATCAGATATGCCATTTGCAAATCTCTTCTGCCATTCAGTAGGTTGCCTTTTAGTTTTGTTGGTTGTTCCCTTTGTTGTACAGAAGCTTCTTATATTGATGAATTCCCAATAGTTTATTTTTGCTTTTGTTCCCTTTGCTTGAGGAGACATATCTAGAAAAATGTTGCTATGCCCAGAGCCAAAGAAATTATTGCCTCTGTTCTCTTCTAGGATTTTTTGGTTTCGGATCTCATATTTAGGTCCTTAATTCACTTTGAGTTTATTTTCATGTATGGTGTAAGAAATTGGTCCAGTTTCATTCTTTTGTATGTAGCTGTCCAGTTTTCCCAACATCACTGATTGAAGGGTTTGTCTATTTCCCATTGCATATTCTTGACTCCTTTGTTGTAGATTAACTTACCATATAATTATGGGTTTTTCTGGGCTCTCTATCCTGTTCCCTTGATCTGTGTGTCTATTTTTGTGCCAGTACCATGCTGTTTGGATTACTGTAACTTTGTAGTATAACTGGAAATCTGGGATTGTGATACCTCTAGTTTTGTTCTTCTTTTTCAAGATTGCTTTGGCTATTTGGGGTCTTTTATAGTTTCATACAAATTTTGGGATTATTTATTCTATGTCTGTGAAAAAATGATGTTGGCATTTTGATAGGGACTGCACTGAATCTTCAGATTGCTTTGGGTAGTGTGAACATTTCAATATTTGTTCTCCCAATTCATGAGCATGGAATATCTGTCCATTTGTTTGTGTCATCTTCAATTTCTTTTGTTAATGTTTTATAATTCTCAGAGCTCAGGCCTTTCATTTTCTTGGTTAGGCTTATTCCTAGGTATTTAATCATTTTTGGTGCAATTTTAAGTGGAATTTTTTTTCTTAATTTTTCCTTCTGCTACTTCATTGTTAGTGTATAGAAATGAAACAGATTTCTGTATATTGATTTTCGTAACCTGTGACCTTACTGAATTTATCAGTTTTAGTAGTTTTTTGGTGGAGTCCATGGGTTTTCTATATATAAGATCTATCTATACTATCTGGAAATAGTATAAGTTTTACTTTTTCTTACCCATTTGTATGCCTTTTACTTCTTTTTATTGTCGGATTGCTGTGGGTAGGACTTCCAGTACTATGTTGGACATCATTGTCTTGTTCCTAATCTTAGGGGAAAAGCTGTCGGTTTCTCACCGCTGAGTGTGATATTAGCTGTGGGTTTTTCATATATGACCTTTATTATGTTGGCTGAGGTATGTTCCCTCTAAACCTGCTTCTTTGAGGATTTTTATCATGAATGGATATTGTACTTTGTCAAATGCTTTTTCTGCATCTATTGAAATGAGCATATCATTTTTATCCTTCTTATTGATGTGATGCATCACATTAATTAATATGTGAATATTGAGCCACCCTTGCAACCAGGAATAAATCCCATTTGATTGTGGTGAATTATTTCTTTTTGAGTTTTTATTTTTAAGTAATCACTACACCTAACGTGAGGCTCGAACTCACAATCCCAAAATCAAGAGTCACATGCTCCACCAACTGACCCAGCCAGGCACCCTCCACCTTTTTTTTTTTTTTTTTTGAAAGATTTTTTTACTTTTATGAATGATTCTGTTAATGTACTGTTGGATTCAGTTTGCTAGTTTTGTTGAGGACTTTTGCCTCCACATTCATCAGAGATATTGGCTTGTATTTTTCTCTCTCTCTCTTTCTTTTTCTTTTTTTCTTTTTTTTTTGGTTTTGGTATCAGGGTAATGTAGGCCTCATAGAACGAATTTGGAAGTTTTCTTTCCTCTTCTATTTTTTTGGAATAGTTTGAGAAGAAGAGGTATTAACTCTTCTTTAAATGTTTGGTAGAGTTTACCTGTGAAGTCATCTGGTCCTGGAATTTTGTTTGTTGGGAGTTTTTTTATTGCTGATATATTGTCATTGCTGGTAATCTGTTCGAATTTTCTATTTCTTTCTGATTCAGTTTTGGGAGGTTATATGTTTCTAGGAATTTATCCATTTCTTCTAGGTTGTCCAATTTGTTGGTATATAATTTTTCACTATCTTTTATAGTTGTTTATATTTCTGTGGTGTCAGTTGTTATTTCTCTCATTGCGTTTCTGATTTTGTTTTTTGGAGTCTTTTTTTTTTTTTTTTTTTTTTTTTAGTTTTCCTTTTTGGATGAGTCTGGCTAAAGGTTTATCAATTTTGTTGATCTTTTCAAAGAACCAGCTCCTGGTGTCATTGATCTGTGCTATTGTTTTTTTAGTTTCTATTTCATTTATTTCTGCTCTAATCTTTATTTCCTTTCTTCTACGGTATTGGTTTTTGCTTATTCTTTTTCTATATCCTTTCGCTATAAGGTTAAGTTGAGATTTTTCTTGCTTCCTGAAGTAGGCATCTATTGCTATAAATTTCTCTCTTAGAACAACTTTTGCTATATCCCAAAGGTTTTGGACCATTGTGCTTTCATTTTCATTGTATACATGTATTTTTTTTAAAGATTTTATCTATTTATTTGACACAGAGAGAGACAGCCAGAGAGAGAGGGAACACAAGCAGGGGGAGTGGGAGAGGAAGAAGCAGGCTCCTACTGGAGTAGCCTGATGCAGGGCTCGATCCCAGAACACCGGGATCATGCCCTGAGCCGAAGGCAGACGCCTAACAACTGAGCCACCCAGGCACCCCTGTATCCATGTATTTTTTTATTTCCTCTTTGATTTGTTGGTTAACCCATCCCTTGTTTAGTAGCTTGTTATTGAACTTCCATGTATTTGTGTTCTTTCCAGAGTTTTTCTTGTGGTTGATTTCTAGTTTCATAGCACTGTGGTCAGAAACAGATGCTTGGTATGACTTTGATCTTTTTGAATTTGTTGAGACTTGATTTGTGGCCTAATATGTGATCTATTCTGGAGAATGTTTCATAAGCACTTGAAAAAATTGTGCATTCTGCTGTTTTAGGATGGGATGTTCTGAATGTATGTTAGAGCCATCTGGTCCAATGTGTCACTCAAAGCCACTATTTCCTTGTTGATTTTCTGTTTGGGTGATCTACCCATTGATGTAAATGGAGCATTAAAGTCCCCTACTATTATTGCATTACTATTGATTATTTCCTTTGTTTGTTTTTAACTACTTTACCTATTTTTGTGTGCCCATGTTGGGTGCATGAATTTTTACTAATGTTACTACTACTTGTTAGATTGTTCTCTTTATGATTGTGTTGCATGCTTTGTCTCTTGTTACAATGTTTGTTTTAGAGTCTATTATGTCTGGTATAAGTATTGCTATCCTGGATTTCTTTTCACTTCCATTTGCATGATAAATGCTCTCTCATTCTTTCCTTTAAATCTGCAAGTATCTTTAAGTCTTAACTGAGTCTCTTGTAGGCAGCATATAGATGGCTTTTGCTTTTTTATCCATTCAGTCACCCAATGTCTTTTGATTAGAGCATTTAGTCCATTTCATGTAAAGTAATTATCAATAGTTAGGTACTTACTGATCTTCTGTTACTTATTTTATGGTTATTTATGTAGTTCTGTTCTTTTCTTCTCTTGCTCTCTTCTCTCATGGTTTGCTGACTTTATTTAGTGATCTACTTGGATTCCTTTAACTTTGCATTTGCGTATCTATTACTGGTTTTAGATTTGTGGTTACCATTAGGTGTGTATATAACATTTTTTGCATATAGCAGTCTATACTAAGTTGATGGTCACTTAAGTTTGAACCCATTCTTCTCTCCCCTTCACATTTTAGGTGTATGGTGTCATACTTTAGATTGTTTTATTTTGTGACTCCCTTGACTGATTTTTATAGATAAACGTAATTTTACTGTTTTTGTGCTTCCTACTTTTCTTACTCCTCCTTGTGGTCTTTCCTTTTCACTCAGAGAGTCTCCTTTAACATTTCCTGTAAGTCTAGTTTAGTGGTGGTGAATTCCTTTAACTTTTGTTTAGGAAATCCTTTATCTCTTTTTCTATTTTGAATGATAGCCTTGTTGGACAGCCTATCCTTGGTTACAGGGTTTTTCCCTTTGGTTTTTTTCTTTCTCTTTTTTTTTCTTTCTTTCTTTTTTTTTTTTCTTTCAACACTTTGAATATATCATGCCACTCTCTCTGGCCTACAAAATTTCTGCTGAAGAATCAGCTTATAGCCTGTTGATGTTTCCCTTGTATATAAATGTTTTCTTTTCTCTGGATGCTTTAAAAATTCTCTCTTTATCCGTACTTTTTGCCATTTTAATTACTATGCGTCTTGGTGTGGACCTTCTTGGGTTGATCTTTGTTGGATGTTCTTTGTGCCTCCTGGACCTGGATTTCAGTTTCCTTTCCCAGATTAGGAAAGTTTTTAGCTATTATTTCTTCAAATAAATTTTTTGCCCTCTTTTCCTTCTCTTCTTCTGGCATCTCTATAATGTGAATGTTATTGTGCTTGATGGTGGCTCTGAGTTCTGTATATTTATTTTTTATTATTTTTTCTCTCTATCCTGTTCATTTTGATTGCTTTCCATAGTCTTTCCTCTGGGTTACTGATCCCTTCTTCTTCTTGCTCTAGTCCACTATTTATTCCCTCTCATGTATTTTTACTTTGTTATTGAGCTCTTCATCTCTGATTTATATATATATAATTTTTTTTTCTATCTTTTTTGAGGGTCTCACTGAGGTCCTCCATTCTTTTCTCAAGTCCAGTCAGTGTCTTTATGATGATTACTTTAAATTCTCTATCCAGGCATATTATTCATCTCCATTTCATTTAGGTCTCTTGCTGCATTTTTGTCCTTTTCTTTCATTTAGGACCTATTCTTCTGTCTCCTCATTTTGTCAAACTCTCTATTTCTATGTGTTAGGAAAGTCAGCTACATCCCCTGCTCTTGAAAGTAATGGCCTTAAGAAGAGGTTTTGTAGTGCTCTGCAGTGCAATGTCTCCCAAACCTGGGGCTTCATGGGTGTCTCCTATGTGTGTTGTGTGCATCCTACTATTGTGACTGAGTTCCTTTTGCCTTCAGTCCAGTTATCTGCAGTGGCTCTCTTTTCTTCTTGTGGGCAGGATTTGGTCCTTGCGTTGTTAGTGGGCCATTCTGGGGCCACTTTGGGCTTGAGTTGAGTCAGACCAGGCATTTTTCAGAGATGCAATAGCACCAAACTGCAGGGCACTTTGCCTGTGTTGTGCCCTGAGAAGCTTTCATTGGTGGGTGGGGCAGTAGTCAAACCAGATGTCTGCCCCCAGCCCACTGCTGGTGCCTCAATTGGACTGGTGTGTGTGGTTATCTCCCCATTTCCCTAGGGTCGGAGTCACTTTAGAGTGGTACTAACCTCTGTTGGGACTGCTTGCACACTGCCAGGCTTATGGTACAGCTTTGGATGGGCTCTGGCCAAATGCATATTGGAGGAGGGCAGGTCCACAGAGAATGCTTGAGCTAGGTGCATGGTGCCAGTGAGGTCCATGCCTGTCCTTCCTGGACCAAGGTAGGCTGGGTTGGATGGGGTGTATCTGAAGAAAAGTGCACAGGAGCAGAGTGAGTGGTGTTAGCAAGTTAGGTAGTGAGTGTTGGCACTGTGCTGGTTCCCGTAGGTGTTTGTGTGTTTAGGCTGGAGGGCAGGGGAGGAAAATGGTGCCTGCCAGCTTTATTGTTCCTGGAGTAGTTTCCCAAAGATCCCTGCCATCACATGCTCTGAGATTGGTAAATAGATCTCCCTCCTGTAAACCTCAGGTATTTTTCAAACTGCTGCTTCTATGCTATATCTCTGTGAGGCTGTTTGTTGTGCTGTCTCTTTAAAGATAGAGACTCTGTCCTCTTGACTGTCCCAGTGCCAAGCCCATTGATTTTTAAAGTTCCAGGTGTTAAGCCCCTCAGAGTGTAAGAACTTGGAAATTTGGCCCCTCTTATTTTCAAAGCCAAATATTATGGTGGTTCATCTTTTCTGTGCAGGTTCTCCATGCTTGGGATGTCTGTCCTTTCCCCATTCTCTGCCTGTGCATCCCTCCTTCCATTGGTCATCCTGTGGATCTGTTTAGCTCCTAACCATGTCTCTGCCCTTCCTACCCTCTGTGATGTGGCCTCTTCTCTACACTTAGCTATGGAGAATCTGTTCTGCCAGTCTTCGGGTCATTTTCTGGGTTATTTACACTGATGGAAGTGTTATCTAGTTGCATCCATGGGACTGGGTGAGCTTAGGATTCTCCTACTCTGCCGTCTTCCTGAAAAGTCCTTAGTTAATTCTTGATAGAAAACTGTAGTTGCTGGAAAAACTTGAGCTGGGTTAGAATGAAAACTATCTTTAGGTCACATTCTGTTATGTGTATAAGAAGACATAAAATAGCATATTAGATCTTTTTTTATTAGCTTGATGAACTTACAGGCTCTCTGTCCCTTTAGGTTCGCTGACCCCCAACACATGAAAGATCCACTTGACACAAAAGCAATAATATTTCAGAGGTGTGATATGGTGGCCCTTGGAGAAGACCTCAATCAACCAGAAATGAAAACCAATGGCTAGTTGTAAAACTATTTAGAGATCAACTTCACGTGCCATCCCCCCGTGAATTCCTCATTGTCTAGTCCAGTGATATAATTTTAGTTCTAGTCTTTCTTAATCCCTGTATTGATGCTATTGATCTATCCCATGACTATGACACAATTTCCTGCATTGCTTCTAGTTCACCAACCTTTGTGAAACTTCTATGGCTGTGTACCTATACTTTAAAAAAAATTTTTTTTGTTTGACAGAGAGAGAGCGCGCGCACACAAGCAGGGGGAGTGGCAGGCAGAGGGAGAGGGAGAAGCAGGTCCCCGCTGAGCAGGGAGCCTGATGTGGGCCTCCATCCCAGGACCCCGGGATCATGACCTGAACTGAAGGCAGACGCTTAACCAACTGAGCCACCCAGGTGCCCCCGCCTATACTTTTGTATTTGCTTAAATCATTCTCTTGTTAATCCTAAAATGTTGTCACTTGCAAGGCCTGGCCTTTAGTTCCTACCTCTTCTGCTTTTTTAGGATGATTGATTCCATTCTCCAAATACTCCTACAGTTTTCAAAATATACCATTGGGGGGGGGGGACATTTATGTGTGGGAACTGTGTTTATCTCTTAATATATTTTACTCATGTATTTCTTACAACAATCTTAAAATTAGTATTCTTGTTTGGCATGAGGATCAAAAAAGTTATGTACCTTGTTCAAATCACAGCTTGAAAGATCTGGAACTAGATCACAGATCTGACTGCAAGACCATTGTTTTAAACTTAACAAATGCTGCCCAGTACATTGTGAATCCCAATGTCTGACTTGAACCTGAGACCAGGGTTTCATAACTTGGGAGCACTTGAGAGGCATCTATAAAATTTATTTATTTATAGGTGCCTCTGTCCCTCCTTTTTCTTACTGAATAAAAATCTTGTGGGAAAGCTGAATGCAGTCTCTATGTACCACTTCTACTCTTTCTTTAATCAAAGTACTCTTTGTTCAGGTCAACAAAATCATCCTCATTAACAGATCTATTGATTAACTTTCTGCTCCATAACTGATCAATACAGTGATTCTGATCCATCCCCCTACTTGTTGTCTACTCCTATTGACTTGCAGGCCACAATACTCTAGTGCTTCTCCTTTCCCCTTCTACACCTTCTCAGTCTGTTTTTGCTTGCCCCTGCTATGCCTGACCCTCCAGAGCTGGCATCCCTACGGCCCTGCCTTTAATTATCTTTCCCTGTGTACTTCCAAAGTTATCAGCTCCAAACCTCTGACTTCAGTTCCTACCTTTATTCATGGCTCAATAACCTATGTAATAATAATAGTGTATGACATTTATGGAGCAATTACTACTATCTGCCAAGCACTTTGCTCGCTGATATACCTGCTTTGTCTCATTCAGTCCACACCAAATATTCATTGGATTATTACTATCCTCATTTTCAATGAGGAAGTTTATGCTCAGAAAGTCTCCAAATCTTGTCCAGTCTCACAGAATTAGTAATGGTGGAGCTTTGATTAAACCCATTGTCTATTGATTCTAAAACTGATGTTATAACTTCTGTGTTTTATTGTCTTTTAAAACTCTCAGATCTCTCCTGAGTTTGAGATTTGGTACATCCGTCCAATGGCCTAACAGATGTAGCTCAGATATTTCTGTCTTAACAGACATTATGCTAAACTCAATCTTCTGTGCCCCTCCTTCCAACCCTTTCCCTACTCACCAAATGTCTCTATTTTAATATTTCCTCCTTTGGTAGTCTTTATTTTTTATCGTGGTTTCTCCTTCAGCCCATTCCCCAAGATGTTTTGGATTTTCCCTCTCCCTCCTGTCCATGTCTCTTGTCCTCCTCTCCGGGTCACTGCAGAGGCGCCTCTGCACCCCAGTGCTGGTGACCTTCTTCTCTGCTTTCTAATTGACCTCCTGCTGCTGGGCTCCCACTGTGGTTGTTTCTCTTCACAGCCAGCAAATTTAGCTTTTGAAAAAAGTCAATGTGATCACTCTGTTCCACTTAAAAACCTCACGTAGCCCTTGTCACCTCCACTGTCATTTCCATTCTCCTTACACTCTCACTCTGTAATTGGCCTTGCCTGCCTTGCCTATCAGAGATATCATGAACATATATGAAGAATTATATTTTAAGATCTACATAGATGCTGTTATGCTGAAGGAAGCAAAATGGGTTTCAGAATCTTTACTACATTTAAGTGGCTGATCACTTATTTTTCTCAATGGGAAACCAAATGTACAACTATTGTAATATGAGACTGCTCAGTTTTTTGACGTGAAAAAAGACATTCTTATTCATAACTACATGCCAACTAGGTTATTTTCATGTATAAGCTCTTGTTTTAATTAATATTCCCAGCCAGAGCTGTTCTCTGGCTGTGGATCTTGCACCTGGGGGACATTAATTTTACACAATAAACTTGAGTAATGTATGAGTGACAGAGTGGAGATGCATACATGGGGATGGGAGGAGATGGGGATATTGACACCAGGGTCTTTTTGAAACAGTAATGGGATGAATTCTGTGTTCTTAATAGCTCAATTAAAATGATAAAAAAATGTGTCTGGTCCTTTGTTAGCTTCCAATAAAAAATGCCAGTGAAGCCTAGAAAAAAGATTATACTTAATAATACACTATATTTTTAATGTTGCACAACCTGGACTTGTGTCCTGAAATAAAAATGACTATCCCCTTGTAGAGATCAGTCTCCCAGATAAGAGGCCATGTGGGGTGGCAGAGAATGGAATCAGGGTTCAGATCCATTTGGGATATACTCCTGGTTAACTGTGTGATCATGAGCAAGTCCCATTTTATCTCTGATTCTCAATTATGTTTAAATGGAGGAGAAATCCTATTTGTAATGCAAATGTGAGAGTTCTTAGGAGTAAAGATCAATAATTTCTCCTACACTAGAATGCCCTAAATGGCTCACATCCATTTAGCTTTAACAATTAGAGCTCTAAGACTAGAAGGGACCAAGAAATTTATGTAGTTCAGCCCCATTTGTTTTTCTTTACAAATGTGGAAACCTAAGAAGATTATGCAAATTGCCAAGAGACACATCATAAACTATTTCTATATCTGGGAGTAGACATCAATATTCTAGTCTCCTAACCTCTCATTGTTAACATGGTTTAATGGGGCTAGTAGGAGCTCACAGCTTGGTACCAGACTCCTGCCTCAACTCCGTTACATGAGGCTGGGACATCAGCTCTAAGAGAAGTAGGAGACACTTCTATTACATGAAATGTAATAATGTGATCTAGTTTTCCTGCGCACCACAAGGAAAGCTTCATCAAATCTGTTGTAGGGAAAAGAGAACGTTCTAGTCTTATTTATTCTACCCCAACTCACCATTTCTTAATTCATTAAGTATATATGCAGTATCAAGTCTGCCAGGTAATATCTGAAAAGTCAGAGTTTACAATTAAAAGATGAGGGAGAAATAAAATGTGGAAGAGGATAGTCATACCAAATAGGGATTTTATCCCAAAAAGAAATGCAAACAAATACAGAAGCACCTTCTCTTACATAATAGTAAATTGGGCAACCTCTTAAGAGTGAGGATGATGTTCCTTTCTCCAACCGGAGAAATAAAGAAGCTAGTTAGTTTTGTTTTGTTTTTTGTTTTGTTTTTTGGTGTGTGTGTGTTTTGTTGTTTTTAAATTTAGAGTCCCTTTTTTCTTACTGTCTGGCTCACAGATGTCACTTAATATTTTTCTCACTTTACTATCCCTTCCCATCATCCACTCCCCTTCACTTCAGCCTCTTGTCCAAGGTAGAATTTTCCTGGTAGTGGCAGGTGCTTTCAGAAAGGTAATGTTCAGTCAGCATTCACATGCCAGATATGCAGGCATGGAGGGGGGGCAGGGGATGACTTGGGGGAGGTCAGAGGGAAGATTGAGGGCAGCTGAGTGCTGCCTGCATCACCCTTGCTGCACCTCTGTACCCCTCTCTCCTCCAGATCTCACAGCATTCTGGTGAACTGAAGAAACTCAAAGTTCACATCCCCCTGCCTGCCTCCCATCAGGGCACAATGGGACACGAGGCTGTGCTTTGGGACACTTTTGAATGGAACTGGATGAAGAGAATCCTGGAGGTACCATGAGGGTTATTTTTCCTCCCCTCATAGCTCCCAAGCTTGCCCTTACCTTTTGCTTGCTCCAAGACCTCAAGCAGATATTTCTTCCTAAAGTGAAATGAATGAAGATGCACAGGAAAGTGTGATTTACAGGGGTAAATGCATTCTTCAAACTTTATTGTAACCCCAATAATACAAATTATAAAAAGAAAAGAATGTCCCCAGAGTTACACCATGTTAGCCAGATAATTGTCTTTTTGTAAAAAGTGCAATTTCTACGCTATTCATCTCCTTTGCCTAATTTGAGATATTTTAAGTTATTAATCACTGGTTCTTAACTCTGGCTCATCTGAACTACTAAGGGAGTTTTTAAAAGGTGTTGACAACCATGCTCCACCTTTGACCTACAGAATCGGGATCTGTGTTTGTAAAAATGATCTGCAGGTTAACATTCTGACTTTGAAGACAACAGCAGTTTCTGCATCTTTTAAAAAAACTTTTGTTAAAGTAAAATTCACATAACATGAAATTCAGCATTTTAAAGGGTACAATTCAGCGCCATTTAGTACATTCACAATGTTGTACAACTCGTGTATTTTTGCCAAGCATTTTGAGTGACATCTACTGATACATAAAACTAGAAAGTTACATTCCTAATAGATACAATTAAAGGCTAAGAAAGTTCATTTTTCTTTCTTTTTTTTAATATTTATTTATTTGAGAGAGAAAAAGAGACAGCGAACTCCTGGATGAAAGGAGAGAGGGGGAGAGGGAGAGAGAGAATCCTAAGCAGGCTCCTCCCTGAGTGTGGAGCCTGACCTGAGTCTCCATCTCATGACCCTGAGATCATGACTGAGCCAAAATCAAGAGCCGCTTAACTGACTGCACCACCCAGGTGCCCCAGTTATTTTTTTTCAAACTATGTTTCAAACTAGTTTTTTCAAACTTTTCTTATGATTTTCATTATTTCCACCCCTAGTCTAGTGAGGTAGAATTGTAGAGACATCTGGGGATAGCTAAAGTGTCCTGTTTATCTCTCCAGGTCTAGAAGAGTGGGCAAGGCTGCCTAGCCTTCTGCAAAACTTCCTTTCTGCAATATACAATATGAATATCATGGTAGGTCCAATAATAATAATGGCTGACACGTGTGAACTTTTATTGTGTTTCAGCTATTCTGCCAGTTCTCTAACCCTCTCAGCATTTCTAAACCTCCTAACAAAACTGAAAAGTTCATACCTTTTTTCTGTTTGGCAGGTGAGAGAACTAAGGGTCAGAGGGGATTTGCTCAAGGTCACAGAGCTTGAAGCTGATGTCGCTGGGATTCTGTTTGATCTGTATGATTACATTACTCTGATTCTGTCTCCCAAAGCATAGCGTGAGAGCTTGTGAAAGCAACATTAGGTGGAGAAGCTGGTTCAAACATTAATTAAAAGACAAGGGTTCTGAGATTTAAAACTAAGGTTTGTAACCAGTAAGGCCAAAGGGAGGAAGAAGAAACAGGGTCAAAGGTTAGCCAAAAGGTAGGGGCTGTGCTTAAATTTTTGCTTGTTCACCTCATAGACTCCTCTCTCTTCAACAGGAAGGATTCTCTGGAAGCAAGCTTTAATATGTACCTGTGTGCCCAATGAGAAGAGGCCAAAATGGGCTTTCATCATCACTAGGTGACAGGCATCAAGAGAAGGTCAGGCTAAAGAGAGTTGTCCAGTGTGTTGAGGCCAGTGGCAGCAGTGCCAGTGGGAAAGTCTTTAAAGCATTCATGCACTAGATAGTTTCTAGAATATCTTTCTGGACACTCCAAAGCTGTCTGGCTCCCATTCATTCAATCAGCAAGTATTTATTGCGTGCCTTCTATGTGCCAGCTGTTGTGCTCAGCTATGGAGTGTGTCAAAAAGAGTGGAGAGCTGAGAAAAGGGAGAGAGAGAAATGATAACTTTTAGGGAAATGGCTATTGTGTAGGAGGAAAAGATAACTTTTAGGGAAATGGCTATTGTGTAGGAGGAAAAGATAACTTTTAGGGAAATGGCTGTTGTGTAGGAGGAAAAGATAACTTTTAGGGAAATGGCTATTGTGTAGGAGGAAAAGATAACTTTTAGGGAAATGGCTGTTGTGTAGGAGGAAAAGATAACTTTTAGGGAAATGACTATTGTGTAGGAGGAAAAGATAACTTTTAGGGAAATGGCTGTTGTGTAGGAGGAAAAGATAACTTTTAGGGAAATGGCTGTTGTGTAGAAGGAAAAGAGAAGTGTGCCACTTCTGTGGAGGTGGAAGAACCGTGGTGTCTGTAGGGGGTGCATCAGAAGGGCACCTGCTGATTCACCTTGTCGGCATGTGTCTGGGCACTGGACGGGAGGATAATTGCATTGACAGTTTGGAATGGTGTCTTCCCAAGTTGAAGTATGTGATAGAATGGAAGGTTGGAGGCTAATTGGTTGAATAGTCCATGAAGATGGAGAATCTCTTTCATGATCAGGTACTTTGCTCCAAACTTGGGTAGTTGTGGCATGAGTGGAGGTGCAGGGAGACACCTTAGTTTGAATGTGGTAGGGGGCACATCTGAAGTAGAGGCTGAGACAGTTACAGACGAATTTAGGATTGAGAAGGGTGTTGCTGCCTGGGCTGCTTCTTGTCTTGGAGGTAGACATCAAGGGTAGGGTCAAGCTAAAGAGAGTCACCAAGTGTATTAATTTCTTAAGTCGGCTATAATACATTACCACAAACTGGATACCTTAAAATAGCCAAAATTTATTCTCTCACAGTTCTGGAGCCCGGAAATCTGACATCAGGGTGTTGGCAGGACTGAACTCTCTACAAGTCTCTAGGGGAGAATCCTTCCTTGCCTCTTCCATCTTCTAGTGGCTCTGGGTGTTCCTTGGTTTGCAGCTGTGTAACTGCCATCTCAGCCTCTGTCTTCACATGGCCTTATCCCCTGTTTCTCCCTGGGTGTCTTTTATAAGAACACTTGTCATCGGATTTAAGGCCTACCTGGATGATACAGGATGATCTTGTGTTGAGATCTTTAACTTACATCTGCAAAGACCCTTTTCCCAAATAGGTTACATTCATAGGTTCTGGGATTTAGGCAGGTATTTTGGGTGTTACCATTCAACCCACTATACCAAATCCTTTGCATGCTATGTTCAGAAACACAAACGGACAGAGATGACCTCATAGGTAAGCCTGTATTTGAGGCTATTATTTGCTTGCCCTGATTATCCCCTCTCAGCCTTCCTTACCTCTGTGTTTCCACCAGATATCATGGATTACAGCCACATGGCCTGGGAAGATGCATTTTTCTGTCTGTGCTGGGGCCTGATGGCTGAGCTATGCTCAGTCGGAACCATTTCCTGAGAGTGGGGCTGTGCTTGGAGTCCAACTTCCAAGCCACAGTGTTTGCCTGGATACTTAACAATAGGTAAAAAATAAGTCACTTAGAACCCAAAATGTCCTCAATAAACAGCATCTACAACCGTCATTTCTAGACCTGCCACATTGGTCTGGATCGTCTCAGTGTAGCTTTTATCAGGTGTTTGTTTCTTAAAGGTCCTGCTTCTAGGCCATAAAAGCAGCCTCAAAAGCTGCTAATTGTTGTTTTTAGCATTCTGGGCTGTGGATGCTGTAGTGAATACCATTTGTATCTGCATCCTTCTGGGAAACTCTGGTCTCCACTATGGTGTTAAAGATCTTGCTTTGAAGTATTAGGTTGGGTCCTTTTACGGTGGCCAAATTTGGAGTAAGAGTGTAATGAGTCTTCAGGGGCTGCGAAGCTGTGTTCATGGCTGGAATCCAGCCAACTCTTTCCCATTTGGTGAGCATTGTTTAGAGTAGTAATGGCTGAATGCGAGGGGAGAATTGAGGATATCTGACAAGCCTCAGGGACTATTGGATGACTCTCTACTGGAGAACTTCAACTAAGAAATGTGAACTCTGGTTCACCTTCATTCTGAGAGATGCCCAGAATATTTTACTAAATGGGAAACCAAATATAAGACTAAGGTTATAGAGTGGTGTTATATAATGCAACCACAGGGCTGCAGCATGATGTCCTTCCTTCTCCGCTCTGTTTTTCTCCATAGTACTTACCTACCCTTACCTATGTACTGCACTTAGGTATCTTGTTGATTTTCCCTGTTCCTCTGTACCATGAGTGTACTCTCCATGTTCCCAAATACAGTAGATGCTCCATATATCTTGTTAGTTTAATGAAGAAATTAAACTATGATTTTCTGCCCTGACAACCTCAATATGCATAACTTCCATGAGAAGGAAAAGGGCTAAATCTAGTTTCCAGCCACAAGTCCAACTTTTGGCAGCTAAAACCCATATTCACCTCTGTTATGTTTATGAACAAGGAGCCCCGTGGTCTGGGGTGCAATCCAGTAGGAGAGGTGTTGGGAGAAGGGTGGATATTTTTGTCAAACTTCGAGACTTGCTGTTTGACTCTGTTTTGGGGACCTTGTATTTCAGGGCTGCTGATTCCTAATCTAATAAACATCTTGACTGGACAGGACTTACCCTGGTAAGGCACAGGGGAATTGTGTTTGGGGAGGACCTTTGTTTCCACAATGCCTATTGTGTTCAGGAGCCTGGGATAGGTAATCTTTCATTCACTATTTTATTTTACACTTTAAATTATACATTCCTTTTCCATAAAAATATCCAGTTCATCTATTTCTTCTATTCCTATACTTCCCTAGCCTACAACCAAGCCTCTAATCCTTTTTCCCCTATTAATCTTTTAATAAATTAACTAACTTCTGACTTTACTACTTTCCCTTCCAACTTTAAACATTCAAGCTCTGCTTGTCAGGTTAGACTGGGTTATGCTGCAGTTACAAATGACCCCCCAAATCTCAGACACTTGTAACCAGAAAACTACCTGTGGATCATGGGTAGTCCCTCTCCATATGTTTTGTTCTGGATTGGCAGAGTTGTTTGCCTCTGGAACACTGCCAGACTCCTGGCAAAGGGAAAAGAGGACACAGTGAACCGTAACAATGGCTCGTACGTTTCTGTTACTTCTGCTCACATTTCATTGGCAATAGCAAGTCACATGGCTAACCTTATGTCAATGGGCTAGAAATGGTATAACCCTCCCCCAGGGAGGGGCACTGAATATTTGTGAACAATAACAGAGTTTACTGAAAGGGCTGTTCCCGCCAAGGCATGCCGGGTTTGGTGAGCAAACCCCCGAGACAGTGAATGAAAAGATTACTCTCGACACCTTAGTAGGAGAAAGGAGAGGCCTGGGGACCAGACGCTCTCGTGGTGAAAGGCCTGGAGCCAAGCTATGTCTCCACTTTTATTGGGGTCTTAGCAATACATCAGGTGTAAGCGCAAAGCAAGGAGGAAAGTGTAACTTTAATGGTCAGGATAATAATATATGGGGCAGCGTGTGATAAGGGCAAGGAGGCAAGGAGTCCGTCATGTACGTGACTACCATAGGTGCCTGTTTTTCTTCAAAATTTAAACATTTACTCCCTAGATGAGAACCTTGAGCCACAGTAAGAATCTGGCTGTTTGCAGCCAAGAAACTTCAAAGGAGGCCCATCGTTCCAGGCACTCCTCCTTTGCTTTTCAATTAGTCTCATCCAGGGAGGCATATACAAGTCAGATTTTGTCTGTCCGGGCACTGTGAATTCCCACAAAGGCACATAGGGTGCACATTCCCATGCCGTCTTACCTGTGTTCTCTACATGCGCTGCCCAACCCAGAGCCTGGATCCATTCCCCTCCAGGCCTTGCCCCAAATCTTGGATTGCCCCATGTAGTTGGAGAATGTGCCCTCCCTTACTGCCCCAGTCACATGCATGTTTATGGTGTCCTCCTGTGCTGGATCTCCACGTTGCCCAACCATTTTTTCCCCCTCATCAACTTTTGTTGACATTTGGCTGTTATTTCAAAGTTCACCGTCACCACATCCCAAACCTTTTAGTACCAAAGACAATGTGCCTTTCTTCTATTTCTTAGAGAAAACAGAGGCCTGTAAGTACAAATTCTTCTAAAAATTGTAATCCCCCCCAATTTCTTTTCTTTTTCCATAGCGCTTATTTATCATCATTGATATACTTAATTCATCTTGTTTATTTTTTCTCGGCTTCTCTTTCCTTTTCCCACTTGTTCTATGTACCATTGACTCTTAAACAACGTAGGCCTTAGGAGCGCCATTGACTGCCCCACACAGTGGAAAATCTGGTATAAATTTTAACTCCAAAACCTACCTACTAATAGCCTACTGCTGACCTTATCAATAGCATAAATAGTTGATTAACACGTATTTTGTAAGTTATTTGTATCATATAAGAATCATACTGTATTCTTAAAGTAAGCTCAAGAAAAGAAAATGTTAAGGAAATCATTAAAAAAAATACATTTACAGTACTGTATTGTAAAAAAAAAAATCTGTATATAATTGGATCCACATAGTTCAAACCAGTGGTGTTCAAGGGTCAACTGTACTTTCTCTAGCTGTCCTTAGGGACACACTGGGACCTACCATGTCTTACTGCCATTTCTTGGAAGGACTCTCTCTACCTGGTTGGCTTGCTGAGCAACTTCTGGGGTAGGCATGGAAGTTCTCAAGATATCATGCTGGGGTTGAGGCAACACAGTTTGGTGTTGGGTATCTTAATTTATATTCTTGAGCCACTTCTTCAACTGTCAAAAGAAGGATATTCTCCATGGTTAGTATACAAAGTAGAAAGTTATATGAAATATGTTACAGCTAGGAGGTACTCAGTAAATGACTATTATTATCTTAAATCTCAGTCTCTGCTCACGTCATCTGCTGTGCAAGGTCAACTCTGAATAGTGTTTTCTACGTTCAATGTACTCTAGTCTCCTTTAAATCAATTATTATTCTAAATTAGTGGAACTTCCCAGGAAGTTTTTAGGCTTTCAGAGGAGAGACTAATTTTTTTCAGCTTTACCAGTGTTTTCTTATTTCTTTTTATATACCAGTCTTCTTGTGTTTGGGACTACCTAAATGTTTTGTTGAAAGGGTAGTTTCCAGTGTTATGAAATCTGTGGTTCTACAAAACACAGATGCACACAACCCGTGTTAATATTCCCTTTTTTGTTGTCCTGAGGCTAAGTAACATACCCTAGTATGACAAATCAAATAGTATCATGATAGATGAGTTTTTCTGGAATTTGGAATTTTCAGAATTTTCTGTATTACTGTTTAATCTGCAGATTTAAATGTAGGTATCAGGGGGATTCTATGAAATTAGAAGAAAAGTAGAGGATATAGCAGTAAAGATCAGAAGTCCTATTTCAAATTGCATTTCAACACCTGATTTTAAAAAAGTCATAAAAAATAGGTCAAACAGCAGAGAAATAGAATCACAGGCTGCTGAGAAGGCCCATGGCTAACATTTATGGGACAGGGCAAGAGATCAGATGGAGGCTACAGCTATATTTGTGTCTCCCTCTGACTCCATCCTGTACCTTGAGAGCTCACCCATGGTGTCATCCTAAATTCTTCCCTGAGTGAGCAAGGTCATGTCCAGTGGAAAGCTCGATCTAAAAGTGGCACTATTGCTGACAATTCATCTAGTGTTTAGGGAACTGCTAACCATGTGGCCTACTCTTGGAAGCTTTTTCTATTTTAGAGGGTGAGATGGGATGGGCTTGTAAACTGGTTGAAACTCTAATTCAGTGTTATCTAACATGTGAGTCATGGGGTCCTGGATAGCTTTGGAGTTAGGACATAGGCTGGCAAACCTGAGTGGTATTATGGCATTTTCTATAGACAATAAACATATCAAACTCATTGACAAACACTTTTACAAAGGTATATTGGGTTGAATAAAATGCAACCTTATTTTAAGGTATTTTAATATCAATGAAGCTTCTTTACTATTATGTACATTTTTCAATCAATGAATAACAAAGGAGAGCAACCATTATGTGGTTGTCTTATTACTACATATTTTTTTAATTTTAGAAAATGAATCAATCTACAAAATATCCAAAAACAAACACATTGAGAAAAACCAATTTAGTAGTTCTGTAAAAGAATTTTAAAAACTTGAATGCTCTCAGGGCTGAGCAAGTGCAATTTTGTGTCGTCAGTTACACTTTTGGGATGCGGAACTAGCCTAAAGATTTTACTTCACAAAGGAGGGTTTTATGTGACTCTTCAGTGACTCAGGTCAAAAAATGTTAAATGCTCCCAGGCTCCTTTTAGAGTGAGGTTTCAATACAGGGGTGGGTAAGATGTGGGAAAATAGGCCAACATAATTTAGTTCTCATTTGTGTCCAAAAACTAAGAGAGGATATGAATCATTTTCTACTCTAGTTAAATGCAGAGCATTCTCCATTATATCCTAGATTGATGTATTGGATAGGGTTCTGATAGGAAGCAGAGGTCACACTCTAATTGACAGTAATTACAGAAGTGTGGGCAGGATAAAGGAAAAGCAAGATGGTTCAGTACCCTAGGGGTAGGCTTGAAGGGGAAGAGGTAGGGGAAGAGGAAGGAACAGTTGCTGGAATCTGAGAAGAAGGTGGTATGGAGGCCAGTGGCAGAAGCTGTGGGCTTTAGGAGAGGAATTTTGTAGTGAAGAAGTCAGAGGAAGAACTACCCTGAAACTTCTCCCTTCTATCCTCTGTGTCTCCCTTTGGACACTTCCATGAGAAGAGGAGGGTAAGGGAGTCAGGACACAAAGTGAAGTGGGAAAGGATGGAGTGGCCCTGCGTGTACAGGTAGAAGGTACTCAGAACAACCAACAACACTAGATAACATACCAAGTACCTGTCTTCCACTACAGACAGGGTGTAAAAGAAATGGGCTCTGGGTTTTATACAGTGTTTGATGATGTAATCCAGACTGTTTGGCTAAATCCTTCAACTTCTCTGATTCTTAGTTTTAGATTTGTAAAATGTGAATAGAAGACCTCCTTTCCCAGGTTGTTCTCATGTTTCAGGCCTATTAGGTAGATTAGCATATAGCAAAATTACAATTTGCTAAAGACTTTAGGGAAATAAGGATCCTTAGAACTTAGTCATCTACAATCTTTGCTCTCGCCTGTCAACTACTAAGTGTTCACTATGTGCTCTTACACCATACACAAAAATAAAATCAAAATGGATTAAAGAGCTAAATGTGAGATGTGAAACCATAAATTCCATGTGGAATTTATATTCTAGGCAGTCTGTAAACAAGTTGGGAGTGTATCATAGAGGGATATCAAACCTGTGTACTCCATAAGCATTGATCATAGTCTGATCTTAGTATGTCTTACACATTTTACTATTTATCAATTTGGTGCTGATGTGACTTAATAAAATACAAATTAAGTATTGGTATTAAGTCTTGATATCTTTTTGGGTTTTGTTTTGTTTTGTGTTTAATCCTGGTGCTATGTTTTCTCTATCAAAGGAATACTAAAAACACACTATTCTTGTGGGGTCAGGTCAAGAGAAACTTTTCTGTGATTCTAAAAAGGAATCTTCTACTTAAAATGTTTAGGACCCACTAATATATTTTGGCTTTGTGTATTAACTTGGTTTGTATTTTATAAAGAAATTTGAGACCTTAGAAATTGGTTTCTGAGGCCATTCCATTTATAATTGCACCCAAAATAATAAGATGCCTAGGAATAAACCTACCCAAAGTGGTGAAAGACCTGTACTCTGAAAACTATGAAACACTGATGAAAGAAATCAAAGATGACACAAAAAATGGAAAGATAGTCCATGCTTATGGTTTGAAGAACATATTAAAATGTCTATGCCACCCAAAGCAATCTACACAATTAATGCAATCCCTATCAAAATACCAATAGCATTTTTCACAGAACTAAAACAATCTTAAAATTTATATGGAACCACAGAAGACCCCGAATAACAAAAACAATCTTGAAAAAGAAAAGGCTGAAGGCATCACAATTCTGGACTTCAAGTTAAATATCAAGGCTGAAGTAGTCAAAACAGTACGGTACTGGCACAAAAACAGACATATAGATCGATAGAACAGAAAAGAAAATCCAGAAATATACTCACAACTATATGGTCGATTAATCTTCAACAAAACAAAGAACAGTCAATGGGAAAAGTACAGTCTTTTCAACAAATGGCTTTGGAAAAACTGGACAGCAGCATGCCAAAGAAAGAAACTGGACCACTTTCTTACGCCATACACAAAAATAAAATCAAAATGGATTAAAGAGCTAAATGTGAGATGTGAAACCATAAAAATCCTAGAAGAGAACACCAACAGTAATTTCTTTGACATAGGCCATAGCAACTTCTTTCAAGATAGGTCTCCTGAGGCAAGGGAAGCAAAAGCAAAAATAAACTATTGGGACTACATCAAAATGAAAAGCTTCCGCACAGTGAAGAAAGCCATCAACCAAGGGCAACCTACAGAATGGGAGAAGATGTTTGCAAATGATGTATCAGATAAAGGGTTAGTTTCCAAAATATATGAAGAACTTGTAAAACTCAGCACCCTTAAAAACCAAATAATCCAATTTAAAAATGGGCAAAAGAACAGACATTTCTCCAAAGAAGACCTCCAGATGGTCAACAGACACATGAAAAGATATTCACCACTTATCAGGGAAATGCAGATCAAAAGTACAATGAGATACCACCTCACATCTGTCAGAATGGCTAAAATCAACAACACAAGAAACAACAGCTGTTGGTGAGGATATGGAAAAAAAGGAACACTCGTGCACTATTGGTGGGAATGCAAACTGGTGCAGCCACTGTGGATAATAGTATGGATGTTCCTCAAAAAATTAAAAATAGAACTACGTTATGATCTAGCAATCATACTACTGAGTATTCACCCAAAGAATACAAGAATTCAAAGGGATACATGCACCCCTGTGTTTGTAGCAGCATTATTTATAATAGCCAAGATATGGAAGCAACCCAAGTGTCCATAGACTGATGAATGGATAAGGAAGATGTGGTATATATACAATGGAATATTATTCAGCCATAAAAAAGATTGACATCTTGCCGTTTGCAAAGACATGGAGTTAGTGTTATGCTAAAGCGAGAAAAACAAATACCATGTGATTTCACTCATATGTGGAATTTAAGAAACAAGCAAGGGAAAAAAGAGGGGGAGAGACAAAGCAAGAAAGAGATTCTTAATTATGGAGAACAATTTGATGGCGACCAGAGGGGAGGTGGGTGAGAGGATGGGATAAGTAGATATTAGGGTGTTTTATATATATATTAGCACAGGGTGATATATGGGAGTGTTGAATTACTATATTGTATACCTGATATAACAATGTATGTTAACTAAGTGGGTTTAAATTAAAACATTTTAAAAAGAAAAAAATGGGTTTCTGAAGACAACTCTTGCCCTGTACTGCATAACAAATTTGAGAGGAGTACTGGTACCAGTTCAATGATGCCTTTAAAATGGAGAGTTTTCCCTTTCAAACACTCAGTACAGATAATAAAAAGGAAAAAGGTCTAATTTTAGGGTAATGCTCCAATATAGGAGTGGGGATGAAATCCGGAAAAGAAAGTATATTTAATCCTGAATGTAAACCATGCATGTTTAGCAAAAATAAGAGAGGCTATGTCAGCTCCTTGCTCTTCTGTCAGCGCCTCTGGTATGAGCCAGCTCTTCTTGTCCCGCTAGTCCACAGGCAGAATGTGACCAGAAGAGCATGTCCTGCGGACCCAGGCAAACCCAATTTCATGTCCTGGATCTACAAGTATCAGGTGAGTGAATTTGGATAATTCTAACTGGCCTGATATAAAACTATCCAGATTGCAAAGTTATTTTGAGTTTCAAAAAGACAGATTGATATTGTGGGGATAAAACAAATCTCCTTCTTGGGTGCTATGGCTCTAAAGAATGCTCATCACTTCAATGTTGAGAACTTCAGGGCTCGAACGACCCTGGTAATCTCTAGTTTCCTTTCGAAGATGGAAACCTAGAGAGCTTCTAGGACATACCTATGGTCACAGAAGTAGTTAGTGGTAAAATTCAGACTGGAACTCCATCCTTTCCTGAAAGTGATGTTTGTCAATGACAAAATATGATGAGGAATCGAACTGAATTGAATACAGGTTTCAGAGTCTACTTAGTGGTATCCACTGAGCTGATAATGAGACTCAAAAGGTGAAGTCAACACAAACAGGAAGGTGACAATCTAGTTGAAGGAGAATATAACACATCACAAGTTTAAGGACGATCCAACACAAAATATAAATACACTGAGCTGTATATCCAGAGGAAGGAGAAATTTAATTATGCCTGAGGTAGAAGACCTAGTGAACTCTACCTCATAGTTAATAAAAAGATGATATCCTTCCAGCTATTCCCGTCTGCCCCCTTATTTGTTGATAGAACAGATATTTCTTTATCCACATCTATGTATCAGATGCTCTCTTAGTAGTTAAGGAGAAACTAAAGTACAGGTTTCCCTGTTATCTCAAAGTAGAGTGTTCCTCTGAAACATTTTATAGGCTGAAATGACATAAAATGAAGAAGCAGTTATCATGAATTTACATGGAAAATTTGAGTTTTCTCAGACCCAAAAAATAACCTCTCTTAGGCCTTTCTGATACCTTAGGACACATCCTGCTAATGAATACACAAAATAAACGGAGATGAAGCACAGATGCTCATAGACATTGTTCAAAGCTATGGCACCTTGACGCTGAGTGTAGTTCTGGGGAAGGAACGTGGCAGCGCCCTTCCTGCTGCTCCATCCATGGTGCCTCTGTAATGGCTGGCGGCAAAATAAATACTGAACGCTATTTTCGTTTCTCGCCTTTTCCCCTAAAAGCAAAAATTCTCCTTGGATTTCTTTCAGGTAGCAAAACAGGTACTAACGTGGGTCTTTTGTAAAAGCAAAGCGGCATAACATGAACTTTAGAAAACAGTGGATACCTGTACGCCTTGCAAGAAAGGATATGAGGGAGATCTGGGGCAGAGGGGATACTGCAATCAATTTGGTGAGGATTTCCCAAAGAACAAACCAAGTGCAGAAGACCCCCTAATTGTCAGAACAGCAGGTAAGGTAACCCTAGGTGTCAGCGGGGCTCCTGGCTAGACCTCTGAGGCTATCCTTCAGCAGGTGCACGAACACTTTAAAGAGCTAGAACAGAGCAGTTCCTCCTTGCTCCCGGCTCCTCCTCCGCCCAGCCAAGGTCTTGCATTGTGGGCCACGCCCCTGCGCGCTGGTTGGTCCTCACAGACATGATGAAACTTCCCTCAAGCATTACAGGAGCTGGGCCCGCATAAAGTCAGAGGAGGGCCGCCGCCCCGCCGCGATCTGCAGCTCCTACCTGGCCTCGCCCCTCACTCCATTTGTCGGAGCCCAGGTAAGCCAAGCTTTGATGCCCTGCGTAGCGTCCTCCTAGCCTGCCCCGGGGCCGCCCCTGCAGGGGGAAGGGGAGGGGGAGGGGAAGGGGAGGAGGAGGAGGAGGAGGTGGCGCTGCAGTCTCGCCGGCAAACTGGTGGGCAGAAGCGGATGCAGGCGCCTGCCTGCTCTGCGGCTCTTGCCGGTCAAGGGGGCGGGGCCGATTGTTGCGCACCTGGGAGCGAGCTGAGTGGGAAGACCTAGGGTCTAGTTTTCGGAGGGAGGGGTCAAGTGAAAGACGGAGGGGAGGCCTGCCTGCGGCCCACCTTGGCCCCTGTAAATTTCACAATTTTTTGTTATATTGCGTGGAAGCCTGTGGAAATTTTCGCAGTCCGGGTGCCCTGCGGTGGACCGAGCAGAGCGTGCACGTGGCTGGGCTGCAGTCGGAGTTTCAGGCCGCACAGTCGCTTGGTCCCGGTCGTCGGCCTGTAGGTCAAAGCCTAAGGGTCTGTACTCAGCCCCTCACCTTTTGCTGCCCCCCCCACCCTTTTCGCTCCCTCATCCTCCCCCCCCCCCCAAGACTGCAAGACTCAACAAGTGACTTGATGAACAAACCCCGCCTAGAAAAGATCTGTTCAGGGCGACAGGCAGGGGTGGTATGGAAAAAAGTGAAAGAATTAATACTTATTTCTGAATAGATACCTATTCTGTAGGGCTGGTTTCAGATTACTCTTAATATTTTGAATAAAAGGACAGTTTTCTGCTGGGCCCTTGGCCTATAGTATTTCTTCATGGGCCATTGTCCTGAGTGCCTTGACTAAAAATTTAGAAGCACTCTTAATGCTTTTTTTTCATTCATTGACCGCATTGCTGTAAGATTAATTAAAAGTAACTTAGGTCTTGAACCTGTCCAGGAGTTGGTTGCTGATACTTAATGTAAAAATAAAACAATATGGTGAAGTTTTTATTTGGTAAGCAGCATCGAAATCGAATGCACGGAAGCAGCACTGTCCAATTCAGCCCACACATAACTATTGAGAACTTGAAATGCTGGCTAGTCGGAATGGAGGTGTGGTGTAAGTGTAAAACACACCAGATGTTGATGATTTAATAGAGAAAGGCAATGTAAAGTATATTGTGCATAACTTTTTATACTGTTTACTGTTGAAATACTTTTTTTGGTATGTTGTGTTAAAATATATTTAAAGTTATCTTCCCTTTTTCTCTTTACTTTTTTAATGGGGCTACTAGTATTTTTTAAATTCCATATGTAGCTTACATTTCTGCTGGACAGCACTGTTCTAAAAGTTTATGAGGAAATAGAGAAAATTACAGGGAACAGGTAATAGCAGTAGGAAAAACATTCCAAGTAGGACCTTTGCAAGTGAGCCCGATTCCAACAAAAATAGGTGATAGTTTTAATTTGCTTTTTCCTGCTGGAGAAGATAAGTGTGCTTCACTAATGTGTGTTCCCCTTCTTTCCACTCTATTTTAGTGCTTAAAAGTGTGTTCCTTTTAGCAGGCTTAATAATGGGATTCACTAAGTGGCATTAGGAAGACTTAGGTAAATGATTCACTAATGACCCCTTGTGATTTTCAAAGCACTTTCTCAGCCCTTTTTTAACTGGTATAGAGTTGAAAGATACATGGCTTCTCAGTAGCCTTCTCACTTCAATCTAAGTGTATTTCCCCCCTAAATCTCAGATATCTCATTAGAGGCTATTAGGCCAAGTGCAGGGAAGGGACTGCATAGAACATGTGCCACTTCCACTTCCAAGTTGTTTGAGTCACTGTTATTTTTCATTAGTTTGATGTGGTCTTTTCATTAAAAGGCTAAACAAAGCTTTGGTTCATTTAGATACAACCCCCCTCAGAGGATTGCCCAAAGTGATTGGTGTAACTTGCATGTATGTATTCTTTCAGTGATTTTTGTCCAAATTAGGTATTTGCTGCAAATTTGCATTAAAGATACCCAAAGAAGTTCTTAAGTTTGAGATATTTTGGTAAAATAACTTTTGAGCTGGCAGCATTCAAATAAAACAGCCCTTTATTTCACAGTTGAGAATATGAACTTGCAAGGTAACATTCGTAGGAATTGTTTGTTTTTTGGCCTATAGGGATAGCCAAGTTGTTTTTCAGAGATGTTGTTGCTGTTGATGTCACACCTACTTTGCTTTCTCATGAACCAAGACAACTTTGAGGCAAAAATATTTAAGAACATTTTTGTCCTTTAGGACATTTAGATGGCAAATTTTATATATTTCTGTCAACTTAAAATGGTTTTTTGTTACACAGCTAAGATACCTGATATCGGATAACATGCCTTTCTTTTTCCTCTTTAGAATTTCTTTCATCACGTTTGAATAAATCACTTAGAGGTAAGCGAGAAGTTGTGAAATGCTTATAATAACTGTATATCTTAACATAACACTTGAGTGGTATATATGATCTTTTTTACCTGCTAGACTCGATGTGCAGTTCGTTAAGGTAAAGACAGGGCTTTTAATTGTCAAAGAGACCCGAGAGGGGACTGTAGTAGTAATATGGGGAGTCTCTTGGATTTTTGAGGGCTTCTGAGGTCCTGAGATGGAGAGAGTGGGATGGGGATCTCTCACTAGGTTGGAGCCAGCCTGCATATGTATCTGTCTCTTCTGGAAGTAAACCTCAAATGTGGCCTGACCCCCCCCCCCCCCCAGCTCTAGCTGGCCAAATCCCAAGATGAGAGAGATGGCAGGCTTTGATGGGGTGCCAAACTGCTACCGCTGGCTGGATAGAAAGGTCACACATCTTTTCTGAATACTTGTACGTAAATTAAATCATTCTCGACTCCTGTGTCCCTGCCAACCTAATGGAAAATTGCTGTAGACAAGATAGTTTAAATGTCAGTCTTTGAAGTGGTTTATACCAGTTTTTGGAATCAAGATTTAATACAGACTTGGATTGAGTATATTGAATATTTAACTGGCCTGCTCTTTTCTCTATAGAAAGACCGTAGCTCCATTGCACCATGTGTGGGATTTGGGCCCTCTTTGGCAGTGATGACTGCCTCTCTGTGCAGTGCCTGAGTGCTATGAAGATTGCACATAGGGGTCCAGATGCATTTCGTTTTGAGAATGTCAATGGATACACCAACTGCTGCTTTGGATTTCATCGGTTGGCGGTGGTTGACCAGCTGTTTGGAATGCAGCCAATTCGAGTAAAGAAATATCCTTATTTGTGGCTCTGTTACAACGGTGAAATCTATAACCACAAGAAGGTAAATAAAACAAAACCAGAAGGTATCTGAATGTGATTAAACCTCGGAGCTAGTTGGTTATAATTTTTATGTATTTTGTTTTTAGTTCTCAGACAGTTTCCACGTTCATTGTCTCATTTGCTCCAATTATAAAGATGATGCACTGATGCACAAAGAGGTCAAATGAGCTGGTCATGAGAAAAATCGAGGGTTACAGTTCTTTAACGCTCAGCATTTTTTTTTCCTATTATGAATTTGAACATTTATTAGAGCCCGTGTGTGGTGCTGGGCATAGCATAGTAAGTATGAGAGGTAGGTCTCTGATGGAGTTTATTCCATTAAAAATCAAAGACCAAAAAATCATTGTACATATGATAGATATTCTGAAAAAATGGATGATATGGGAGATCCAGTGTTGGTAAACGTGGTCAGAGGAGGCCTCTGGAGGAACTGACACTTGAACCGAGACCTAATGGACCGTGACCAACTAGCGGGGCTGGGAAGAACTTTTCATGCAGAGAATAGCATGCATAGAAGCCTGAGGCAGGAAGCAGCCCTGGGGTTGTCAGATGTGAGCAAGGAGTGAGGTGGGCAAGGTGGGGTTGGGAGGATGGGCAGGACCCAATCAAGCAGGACTTAGTAAGGAGCTGGAATATCACTCTAAGAGCTGTGAGACTGGAGGATTTTAGGGTAGGTATAGAGTTTAATAGTTTGGAGGTCGTCCTACTTGGAGCCTTTCTATAATGCTGCCTGTGTCTGCATACTGCACTTAAACAGAACCACAAGACAGAAGGGTGGCCAGATGCAACAGAGTGCAGGAAGTGAATTTTCTAGAAGCATTAACATTGGAACAGCTTTCTAATCTTGGGGAAAGCTTACTCAGGATGAGAGTGGTGAGTGGGTGGACCCCAGGAAGCCACATTGGCTGAGAGCCTTCCAATCTGGAATTATTTGGCTAGCGTTTCATACATTTTTTAATCTAAAATTTCCAAGTAATTTTTGTCACCCTCCTCCCCAGCTTTTAATTTTGAAATTTCAAACATATAAAACAGAACAGAATAATGAGAGCCGAGATTGTGTAACTGTTAATGTTTTGCCACATTTGCTTTATTTTTCTCTTTCTGTATATATACCAAGGCATTCATTTTTTGGCTGAATCACCTTAGTATACTACAGATACTGTGACACTTTACTTCTAAATATATAAGCACTTACCTCTTAAAAATTAGGACATTCCTCTACCTAACACCAATACTGTTAAACCTAAGAATCAGTAATACCATTTAATAAATACTCAGTTCATACTAAATTTCTGCAAGTGTGCCAAGAATATCTTTTTTTTTTTTTTTGAGAGGGAGAAGGGGGGAGGGGCAAAGGCAGAGAGGGAGGGAGAATCTGGAGCAGACTCCATGCCCATCAAGGAACCCCACACGGGGTTCCATCTTACGACCCTGACATCATGACCTGAGCCAAAATCAAGAGTCCAGATGCTTAACCCACTGAGCCACCAAGCGCCCCTGCCAAGAATATCTTTGTAGCTGCTCTGTTTTGTTTGAAGCCAGATATCATTCACACTTCATACATTTAATTGTTATGTTTCTTGTTTTTTTTTTTTTTTTTTTTTTGACTCTTGCTATGTCACGTCAATCATTCACGGGTAGGGTTTCATGTCCTAGCCACCCTTTGGACATTTTTATCTCTGGACGATGGCTTTTGCTATTGTTTGTTGTCTGCTTATAGGAATACTCTTAATAATAAGCTTCTCATTTGAGAAGTTTTTATAGTTACCAGCAGATCCCTTTCATACATTTCTTAAGGGCATATTAGACACAGGGATCATTTTTTGTAGGTGCTTGGAGGTGACACGGTGAACAGGAAAAATAAGAATGGATTTCACACTAGTGAGTACAGGAAGGGAATAATTAAGACTTCTGTCTTACTAAGCCAAGCTAGTACCATATGCATGAGAGTGCTGGGTTGGATTATGGCAATATTAACCTGACTTTTACCCTAAAGCAGATAGAAAATACCTTGTTTTACTTGAAAACATTGCTGCTTTTATGTATTTTATTTAAAAGTTAGAAAATGGTAAAATATTTCAGAAGTACTTTTCGTCTAAATTAGTCAAATATGTTGTATTTTCAAAAGCACAGACATTCCATTGCTTCTACCAATTATCTAAGCTTATGCAGCGTGAGCAGCCAGAAATGTGTCACAAGAGGAGAATGGCTGTTTTAGGTTTATACAAAGTGCACGGCAACATAAACTCCAAAGTCCCTCCTTTTTTTTTTTTTTTTTTTTTTTAACAAAAAGAAAATTTACTCCTAATAAAATACAGCTGAAGGTGTGCTGGGCGTGGAGGAGGAAGAAATGAAGGAGAGGACTCTGAGTGTAAAGGCTGGGGTAGAGAGGAATCTCTCTGTGGGGAGCAGCAGGGGCTTGCCGGTTGGCAAGTGAGAGGGCAGTGTGATTTCTGGATGGGGGCAAGAGACGGGCTTTTATTCCAGTGCAGCTTTTACCCACGTGCGTTCAGGAGAGTGGAAAGTGGTGCATGGACATCCTTAACCAATAAATTACCTGCAAGGTTTAGCTAAGGAGCCGTGCTGACTTGGTGCAGTGGGAGATAGATGGGGAAGCTGTTGCTCACTGAAGTCACTGAATGCTGTGGGGTACATTCATCCGTCAAATGCCTGAGCCCAGAAGGGTCAGAAGACTGCTTCCAAACCCCACCTGCTAGTGACAGGATCTCCCCTGATCCTGTCTCAGAGTAGGGAGAGGGGAACAGGAAGTGGCTTTATAGTCACTGGAGGCAGCCAAAGCCCATTTTTTGGGTTGTTCTGTGAGTGCTTATAGACAGAAGTTTCACAATCATAGAGTGAGTGTGATTGTGAAGCATGTTCATGGGTCATACGTATACAAACATAGATTTAGTCCTTTAATTTTAAAAGCATGTTTTAAATGTTTAAATGTATCCAGGATCTCCACCTCATTTGGTTAGTGTGAACCAAATACGAGTAAGTTCACAGAAAGAGCACTCCAAGAACTTCTCCCCCTCACGGTTCGCAGTGGTGATGGAGAGCCATGGGGTCCGGGTGTGATGTAATCAAACCCTCTGCCTCTGCGCTCGGTGTGGTCGTGACCGTCACTGTGCTGTGCCTGTGGGGCATGTGGGCTACTAACGCTCCCCGGTCATTCTGTGTCTCAGTGAGAAGTAGCTTTAATGCCACTGCAGTGGTAGGAGGACTGAATATTGCAGTCCTCCCCTGGGGGCCGGCACCTTTGTTTAGACCATGTGTCTTTATCTTTGTGATGGAATCATCTACTTGTCAGGGAGCAGTACCAACTATGTTTGTCTTTAAGATTTTTTTTTAAATTATTTATTTATCTGACAGGGAGAGAGAGAGAGCACGCACAAGCAGGGGGAGCAGCCGAGGGAGGGGGAGAAGCAGATTTCCCACTGAGCAGGGAGCCCAACGTGGGGCTTGATCCCAGGACCCCAAGATCATGACCTGAGCCGAAGGCAGATGCTTACCCAACCGAGCCACCCAGGCGCCCCTGTGTTTGTCCTTTTGCTTTCCATTTTCATAGGCAGGTCTTTGAACTGTAACTACCTTAGCTGATACTATATTCCCAAGTCAAAATATTACAGTGTGGAAGCAAATTTTTAGTGTAATGGCAACTGGGGGCAGCCTGTTTGCTTCACTTACATACAGATGTAAATATGTATGCATTACAGACATAGCACAAATATAATGAGCCTTTCTATCTGTCCACATGACTGTTTGGACACATTGCATTCACGAGAATGCAACTAAAACTTTCACGGGTTTAGCTTTATGTTATAAAGAATTTGCAGAATTGTGACTTCAGACAAGTTATATTTTCGTAATGCCATGATTCTTCTAGATTACTGAAGTGTATGCTTATAGAACATAGAAATACTGAACCAACTTTGCCATGAAAAATTATTAGTGAATGCACACAGATTTTAACGTTTATTTTGCTATTGCTTTTAAAAGATGCAACAGCATTTTGAATTTGAATACCAGACCAAAGTGGATGGTGAGATAATCCTTCATCTGTACGACAAAGGAGGAATTGAGCAAACAGTCTGTATGTTGGATGGGGTGTTCGCATTTATTTTACTGGATACTGCCAATAAGAAAGTGTTCCTGGGCAGAGATACTTATGGAGTCAGGCCTTTGTTTAAAGCCATGACAGAAGATGGATTTTTGGCTGTGTGTTCAGAAGCTAAAGGTAATGATAAAATTTTTCTGTAGGTTTTCATTATTGCTCTGGTTTGGTGTTTTCCTCTAGATCGTATTTGCAAATCCCGTGGTGGGCAGTCCAGAAGTTTTCAAGTGACTGTTTCTCAGTGCTTTTAGAATAATGTATTTAAAACTAATCTGTTCATGGTATTCCGTGGCTAAAACTTTTTAATTACTCCTCATCCACGATAAGGGTTGTATGGCTCTGTTGAGGTCTGCTAGCTAGTGATGGGATCTGGGTCCAGTCTGGCCCTTGAATTCAGTATGACAGATTACTGGGCTGACAAACTCAAATTGTAAATCATAATGAGCATTTAGATAGGCTGTTCCTATTTACAATATAACATCGATTTTGTATCAAAGATCATGGTGGTGTCAGGTTGGTTATTGCTATGAAAACTCATTGAGGAAATTTAGATGATACTATTAACATACAATATATAATAACTAGTTAAGGGGTAGAAGCCTGACTTCTTAATATCTGACTTTAAAGTACCTCACAGTCGATCATTTTGTTTGTCAAAGGTCCAGGAACCATGGCTGTTTTCTTAAAATACCTCAGTCGAAGAAATGACTGCCAGGATATCGTAAAATGAATAATTTCAAGTCCATCTCCTTGCTTTCATGTATCTTTTCAGATAATTTATTATAGAAAATAGATTTTCTTGATCTGAAACTTCAGCTAGGGAGAAGAAACTGACCATTGGAGATTTTCCTGTTGCTTGGAATTACTACGAATCAGTGTAGCCTTGCTGTACATCTCTGTACCACTGTGACCTCTAGTAAGTGGATAGTAGCATTGGGTTCATTTTTCCCTATCTTGCCAATATAATGGACATGTGTTTATAGTAAAAAGGGAAAGTAAACAGGAATTTAGAGGATAGTAAGTTAACTGTGAAAGTTAGTGTGAATTGTATCTTGAGTAAAATTAACTTTTTGAATTCGTAGGTCTTGTTAACCTGAAGCACTCCACGACTCCTTTTCTAAAAGTGGAGCCCTTTCTCCCAGGACACTATGAAGTTTTGGATTTAAAGCCAAATGGCAAAGTTGCGTCCGTGGAAATGGTCAAATATCACCACTGCAGAGATGAGCCTCTGCATGCCCTGTATGACAATGTGGAGAAACTGTTCCCAGGTACTAGAGCGAACGCCCACCTGCCTGTTCCCCACCCGTCTCCCCCAGAGGAGAAAAAAATGATACTTTCCTGTCACTGGAATGGTTCAAGCCTGAAGAGCTATTTCCTATTTAATGTGGACGTGGCGCATTGGGATTGGGCAAAGTCCACGGTTGAGCACACGTCGTCATGATCAATACAGGTGATTGTGAACCTCGTTTCAGTAGATGATTCAGCCCAAGATTTTCTGGAACTGTTGCCTTTATGTGTTTGTAGGTTTTGAGATAGAAACTGTGAAGAACAACCTCCGGATCCTTTTTGACAATGCCATTAAGAAACGCTTGATGACAGACAGAAGGATTGGCTGCCTTTTATCAGGTGAAGTCTGTTAAAAAGCCTGATTATATTTAATATGTATTTAAGTAAATGATTTGTACCTATCCCTGAGGTTTTGACTATAAAATATTTATGATTTAATCTTTCTCTCCGTTATAGTGCGAAAATGTTTTCTGTAAGCTGCATTTAATATTCCTAGTAATAGGGCAACGTCAGGTTACATCATAATTACTGGGGTGAATGAGCTAACAAACATTCTTTAGAATCATGTCTAGTGATTTTTTTTAACCAATTCAAATACTGCAACCATTATCTTGGGTTATATATGTTAGATTTTTCTTATATTAAAGGGGATTTTCGGTTTATAAAACTTGAGGATTGTAAATGGTAAAACTCTCATCTTGGAGCTTACCAGGATTGTAAATCCTGCCTGTTCCTATCTCACACAAGGCACATAACCGTATACTTCCGGTCTTGCTCACAGGGGGCTTAGATTCCAGTTTGGTTGCTGCCACCCTGTTAAAGCAGCTAAAAGAGGCCCACGTTCAGTACCCTCTCCAGACATTTGCAATTGGCATGGAAGACAGTACTGATTTACTGGCTGCTAGAAAGGTAAGACACTGTCTCTGCCCATTATGCAGTTAAGACAGACGTATTAGTATAAAAATCAAGCCAGTAATTAGTGATTCTGTGCTTATGCTCCTGTATTGATTCAGGTAATTAGTTTAAATTAAATATATTAAAATGGAATGAAATGCCTGTTGAATATCAACTCTGTTGTATGCTGTCCTCTGGGTACTTCTACCAAGGCCCATGCAGTCCTCACAAAAACTCTAAGATAATAATTCTTTTTGAACATAGGGCGTGGTGGAGTGGCTATGACTGCACGCTTTGGAGCCTGACTGCTGGTTTCAAATCCTACCTCCACCATGTAATTCCTCATTTATGTAATGGGAATAACAGTATCTACTGTGGGATAGTTTTGTGGTGAAAGGATATAATTCATATAAAGTACATAGGATAGAACATAGCTGTTATTTTTTTTAATATAAAGCACCTTGTGTTAAGATTATGGGCAGAGGGGACGTTGTACACATATATTCAGTGTTTAGGAGACCTTATTCCTAGTCTGGAAGAACTTATGTAGAATGAATGAGAAAGTGCTAGAGTGCACTCTCAAAGCAAGTTGATCAATGCTGAAAGACTCCAAAACAGCATTTCCTTTAGGAATACTATCCTGAATGTAAGTAAAGCGCTTCTAGAGGGCCAGTGGGGGCCAAGGTTAGAGCGGGGCCTTGTTGGACGAGAGAGAAGAGGCTGGTAACTTAGGGTTGTAGGGGGCACGCTAACTGGAAGTCTCTGGACAGTTAGGTTGAAGTGTTGGAGTGGGAAGAGCTGATGGGCTGTCTACCTCTTAGCTGAGCCAGGGCAGAGACTGGGGGAGGCCAGGAGACCTGATGGGGGTGGCTGTGTATGTGGTGGCCTGGAGAATCATTTCCCCTTATTGCCCATTTGTTTTTCACTGTTGTTAACTTAAAATGCGTTGTGAGCAACTGTCATGTTTCCTTCTCAAGGGCAGTTCTTTTAAATAACAAGTATATGGTTGTTTCTTAAATAATCAGGTGGCAAATCACATTGGGAGCGAACACCATGAAGTCCTCTTTAATTCTGAGGAAGGCATTCAGGTCCTGGATGAAGTCATATTTTCCTTGGAAACTTATGATATTACAACAATTCGTGCTTCAGTAGGTAAGGCATTTTAGGATATCAAAAAGATTTTTAATACTGAAAAAAGTATAAGGGTTAAAAGATTATTTCAAACTACAGTTAAGAAAACAGTACTTAATAATGAATGCAAATAAGATTCCTAGATCAGCAATATTTTAAAACAAGGCCACTTAAGAATTCCCCCAGTCAGGGCTCCTGGGTGGTTCAGATGGTTAAGCGTCTGCCTTCAGCTCAGGTCATGATCCTGGGACTGTCACCGGATTGAGTCCCACATCGGGCTCCCTGCTCAGCAGAGAGTCAGCTTCTCCCTCTGCCCCTCCCCGCTCTTGTGCTCTTGCTCTCTCTCTCTCTTTCTCAGATAAATAAAAGAATTCCCCCAATCTCTTTTGGAGGGAGAGGAATAAACACACGCACTTCCACATTTATGGTATCATTACAGACGGTCCTTTACTTACCATGGTTCCATTTAAACAACTTCCGACTTTACAGTGGTGTGAAAGCAATATGCTTTCAGTGGAAACCGTACTTCAGCTTTTGAATTTGGCTCTTTGCCCGGGCTAGCACCATGCGGAGGACAGTCTCTCCTGATGCTGGGCAGTGGTAGCGAGCTGCAGCCCCCAGTCAGCCAAGTGGTCACAAGGTTCAACCACCGAAACACTTAAAACCACTCCATACCCACAAAACGATACTGGTTTTCACTCTTTTTAAAGATTTTATTTATTAGAGAGAGAGAGAGATAGCAAGAGGTAGAGCACAAGCAGGGGAGAGAGGAGGAAAGCAGGTTCCCCTCCGAGCAGGGAGCCTGACTCGGGGCTCGATTCCAGGACCCTGGGATCACGACCCCCGCCGAAGGCCGACGCTTAACCGACTGAGCCACCAGGCACCCCCTGGTTTTCACTTTTAGAATGGTATCAATAAATTACATGAAATATTTAATACGCTGTTACAGAGCAGGCTTTGTGTTAGGTGATTCTGCCCATCCGTAGGCTAATGTAAGTGTTCTGAGCACACTTACGGTAGGCTAGGCTAAGCTAGGACATTCAGGAGGTTAGGTGAATTAAATGCATTTTTGATATTTTCAACTTAAGTGGACTTGTCGGGACATAAGTCAAGGAAGATCTGTATTTACATTTCTCCAAAGAGCAGATGCATATTTGCTACATTCCTCACCATGCCACCAGTTTCTCTGCATATAGTTTCTGGGGCCATATAAAGAAATAGGTCTGTGTTGTAACTAATTTCTGTAAGGAATGCTGTATTTTGGTAACTATTCTATCATAGGACCTATCGGTCAGTAACTATTTTTCCCCGGCAAGCAATACTGGTTTTGTCCTGGGGCTATATCCCAAAATCGGAAGTACACTCCAAACCAGACTGAACCAATGTTGTTGAGCCTCTGATATGCTACTGGCTTAGATATGCCTCTCTTTTAAGAGACTCAGAATCTGGTAAGCCTCCATTGCAAAGTTTAGAGCATGAGAATTTTATTACAGGGGTGATATTGCCCTCAAGGAAACAAAAATTGGTTCTTGGAGGGTAAAAAAAAAAAACCTTAGGTATTACAGTGGTCAGTGGCCCTCCAAAGGGCCATAGTATATACTCAGATATGTGGTATATCTGGCAGTAATATTTCATTGAGAGGGCAATTAGGAAAAAATGTCTAAAAAGTCTCCCTAGATTGGCAATCATGAAAAAAATGGTAAAGAACCAATTCTGGTTTACAGGGATGGGCAGCCAGAACCAATGGATATCTTTTAATAATTCACATAGTATTCTTAACCATATGTGAAATGGGCAATCTTAGGAAAAAAGTCAGAACTAAACTACCAAAACTCTGCACTCCTATTTTGTAGAATGATACTGGTATGAAAGTTAGGATTTTTTTTTTTTTTTTTTAGATATTTGTCATTGTTCAGTTTAACAAAGTTTTAAGGTGGACATTCTTGGTCTAAAAGCATTACAATTTTAAAATCTGTTGAAAATTATAGGATGATTTTGGGCTCTTTCATTGTAACAGTACAACTTTGGATTAGGTATGTTAAAATGGCTTATAGATAAAAAGTCATTATTTTGGAAGCTACTTTATTAACACAGAGTTCAATCTAAATAAAACTTAGTAGCTTCCAAAAGCCAAACAAAAAGCATTTTTGGTAGAGAGTTAGGTTGTCATTAACAGTTTCTGTGTCTCTTCCAAGGTATGTACTTGGTTTCCAAGTACATTCGGAAGAACACAGATAGTGTGGTGATCTTCTCCGGGGAAGGCTCAGATGAGCTGACGCAGGGTTACATTTATTTCCACAAGGTAAGCGTTCTGAAACGGAGGGATGTTGGTGGTAGGCTGGGAAACGTGCACTATTGGACTATTTGCTAGCCTTTCTTCTCACTACAGGCCTAACACTTGAGTGTCTTATGGGGTAGATGACGAAACCAGATCCTGTCTTCTTTGTCTTTCTTTTGGGGGAGAAAGAAGTCTTCCTGGTGTCAGATAATCTGCATTCTTCAGAACCAGCTGAGCATGAGAATCGTGGTTCTGATATTTCTTACTATCCTGTGGCAGCATGGTTACTGCCCACGGTATCCCTTTTATTGCCTGACACTGACCGTTTGGTGGGCAGGGAGGCCTGGTGTAGCAAGCAGTGACTCCCTCCCCAGACCTTCTTTAGCTGTTTGTCTTACCCGCCCTTAGAGCAGGAATGTGGGAAAGAGTGAGAAATAAAGCCTGTTCAGTGTGCACAAAGCAAAGCTGTTGGTGTATTTGTAACTTCACCTGTCTGTCAAACAGGCTCCTTCTCCTGAAAAAGCCGAGGAGGAGAGCGAGAGGCTTCTGAAGGAACTCTACTTGTTCGACGTGCTCCGGGCAGACCGCACAACTGCTGCCCACGGGTAACGCAGCAGTTTGAGCAGCAGTCATGAAGATAGCCTCAAAAGTCAAAAAGCTCAATGGCTGATTATTTTTTTCATTTGGTTATATGTTGCAAAGTAGGACTTTATTCCCCCCCGAAGTAGGACTTTTTAGAGAAGACAAAGCTCGTCTCATTCAAAGTGCTGTTGTGGCTCTGATGAGGGGACTAGGTTTAGACTGACTTTCTATCTTTAAACACAGCCCCACTCTGCTGCCCTCAGAACGGAGGGGGAGGCAGATGCAGCTGTTTTTAAGACTTTTTAAGAGAAGTAAAGATTATACGCCCCCACGCAACAGGTGCTGAGTGTCTGGCATGCCTGTTGGATGCTGTGGTAAGCGTGTATGGGCACGGGGCAGTGAAGATCCAAGAGCTTTGACTAGGTTATAACAGGTTTCTAGGAGACCATTTCTGATGCCTTTGTAGCTAGTCATGTTGGAGAATTCAAGACTTACTGTACGTGATAGACAGCCGACATCAGATGTGTCAGTAGCTTCTACCAAATCACACTCACATGGGAAAATAATAAAATATGGTGTGGGGAATGAACTGAAGCCATAGCTATTCTATCCATTTGTCCTAACCAGAGTTACCAGGATTCAGGAAACATGATGCGGCCTTTGATGAAACACTGTGGATCAGTCGTTTATATTGAGTGTTATATGTAAATTAGTCATTTAGTAAACAGTTTTGAATTCTTACGGTTTTTAATAAGATGAGAGAGATGGGCTCACCTAGAAAAGACTTTGTGGCAGAGAGGTATAGGAAAAGTACATTCTCTACGATCAGGTCACTGATGATTCTTGCCTTTTTCTGCTTTTTAGATGTAGATTTAATTGTAGAAGGGAAAGTAAAATTATTGTCAGTTTGTCTCACTCTGTAGATGAGATAATACATCCTGTTTTGCATGAAGAGTTCTGTGTTCATGCAGTAGTGTAGGATAATCAGGAGGACTGCAGAAATGACTTTATTGTCCTCACATGACTTAGAGTCTGGTTGAATTGCTAAGAAACTCTCAAGGAGAATCTAAATGGACAGGCGCTAAATCCATTTTGATTTAGATTTTTTTTCCCCCTTTAAGCCTTGAATTGAGAGTCCCCTTCCTGGATCATCGATTTTCTTCCTATTACTTGTCTCTGCCACCAGATATGAGAATTCCCAAGGTAGGTGAATCAAGTCAAGATAAAAAAAAGTCCATTGATATTGAATATATTTGGAACTTTTACTGACGTTCCTTTGTTTTCATGTCAGAATGGGATAGAAAAGCATCTCCTGAGAGAGGCATTTGAAGACTCCAATCTGATTCCCAAAGACATTCTCTGGCGGCCAAAGGAAGCCTTCAGTGATGGAATTACTTCAGTTAAGAATTCCTGGTTTAGGATTTTACAGGAATATATTGAACATCAGGTATAATATCTTAAATATTTTCTGGAATAGGACCATGTGTACATAAAGTTGTAATCGCCATTCCCATTTTGTGTTTAGTTTACATGTTTTGTGTGTTGGAGAAATTCTCGGTAAACAATACTTTTGTAAGAATTTCATAAGATTTAAATAGCATGAAGGATTATGTAGTAGCACCTTGAATTGAAAGAGCAAGCGAGGAGATGTACCCATCATCACTGGCCTTCATTTGCCACGTTATTGCATACCTGCTGGGGGCTAGACGTTATTAGGCGTAAAAGAATAAAACACTCAGAGCCACCATCTACTAGGTATTCACAAAACTATTCCTTAAAAGTCACTACAGCTGTGTAGATTATGGTATTTTTAGCATTTTCTAACTGGAGGGTGATTCCCAGGGTCTCTTGCGCAATTACAGTCCTGCCCTTCCATATCTTTGGTTGTTATTGTGAAGCTACAATAAATACCAGAGTTTCAGTGCCGTTTAAAACACCATTTTGCTTTTATGCTCTTCCAGGTTGATGACGCCATGATGGCAGCGGCAGCCCAAAAATTTCCCTTCAACACTCCTAAAACGAAAGAAGGCTATTACTACCGTCAGATCTTTGAACGCCACTACCCAGGCCGGGCCGACTGGCTGACCCATTACTGGATGCCGAGGTGGATCAACGCCACTGACCCTTCTGCCCGCACTCTGGCCCATTACAAGGCAGCTGCCAAAGCCTAGGCCCGTCTGCACTAGCGCATGCAAGGCAACATTCCTCTGCATAGAGTAGGGGGCTCGGGGGCAGGAAGGGGAGGGGTACGCGTCAACCACTCAGGCTCATTGGGCATGAAAAAAATAAAAGTCTTAACTCGGAAACATTGCTGTAGTCGCTTCTACTCACACAGCCCCTTCATTGGAGGTAACTAGAAACTCTGCAACTTTTACTGATTTCCAATATGGTAGAGAGTGAGCCCAGGAAAGGGGGAAGCAGTGTGATGTTTGCAGGCACTCACAGGCGCTCTGGCTGCTTTAGAAGACTTGGGCCATGTGCCAGCGTGGCTCCCTTCCCGTCCGTGCCTCCTCTCAGTGTGGCCTTCTCCCAGCTTCCCTCTCTTCTTTCTGTACTCCCCGCAGCTGGCCCGGCAGCCTGTGACGTGCTGAGGCCATCATAAACGGCCAGGACAGCTCTAGTCTGTAAAGTAGCATTTCCTAATTTATTTTTTCTGTGGAGCCAACACCTCTTCTGGAACTGCTGCTCTAGATCAGAGGTCAGCAGATTCAAGGAACAGTAGTATTGCAGGCTTTGCAGACCTCTGTTGGAACTGCTTGACTCTTCGACTGGAGTGTAAAAGCCATAGACAATAAGCAAACAAGCGGGGAGGGCTGTGTTCCAGTCACATTTTATAAACACAGGCAGTGGGCTGGATTCGGCCTGTGGGCCCTGGTGTGGAGAACCCTGTTGTAGAGAAACAACTCAAACCAAGCATTTCTGATCAAAGGAAAAAGCATTCTAAACCTAAGTGAGAAGAGAGAAAGTATAACAAGGAAACATACAGTGAATAAGTAGAAGATTCTCACCTGAATGCTTATTGGTTGATTAGGGACAACCTTTTGAAACACATCATAAAGATGGATTCCGTTTAGTAGGAACTTTTGAAGAGGAAAGTGTTGGTGCGCAGGTCAACATAAGAATGCTTGTTGGGGGTGCCTGGGTGGCTCAGTTGGTTAAGAGAGTGCCTTCAGCTCAGGTCATGATCCCAGGGTCTTGGGATCGAGCCCCGCGTCCGGCTCCCTGCTCAGTGGGGAGCCTGCTTCTCCCTTTGCCTGCCGCTCCCCTCACTTGTGCACCCGAGCTCTTTAATAAAATCTTTTAAAAAAATCTTTGATGGGAAAAACAAGTGAGCCTGGAGTTGAGCTGGGAAGTTGGAAGATGGGGACTGATTGAGGTGAGAGGCCTTCACTTACAATCTTAAAATGTCTCTAGAAAGCCAAGGAAATGTCCTGAATTAACACTGGATGGCTCAATGCTAACCCTGTATTTGTATGCACTCCCAGTGCTTAACCCTAGCATGACCAGGCGAAGCTACTCACGGTACAGCCGCACCCCGCCAAGCTCAGGGACAGCAAGAGTGCATGGGAAACGAGGCGACAGTGACTCGCAGTGGACATGGCAGGATTAAGGGATGCCATAAACCAAAAACCGCTAGTTTTTGAGCATAGGAGTTTGGCCCTAGATTTTTAACTTCCGTGACTATGAGAGCTGCCACATGGAGATACCGCCTGACAGTGGAGATACTCCATTCAGCCAGTTCCACAGGCGTGAATTCAGTCCTGCAGGTCCCCCCTAACTACGGCACCTCACGGATGTCAGAGCGCACATGAGCTCTATTGAAGATTCTTGGCACAGTGTATAAAGTCAGCCTCTTCTTTTGCAACTAAATTATAGAAGGTTTAAAGAAATGATAGCCCCTGGGGCATGTACACATGACTCAACAATTAGATACCAGCTGAGCCTGTTTGCCTGGCCTACCCTGATATTGGTGACTCAGAGCGCAGGAGGCATGTAGTTTCTATCCGCACAGCACTGCTAACAACAGATAATCCAGTCCCTCTCCAGAAACTAAAAGATTTTTAGCTCCTATTGTCCTGCCGTTTCAGCCTCATCCAAGTACCCTAAGAGATGATGTACCCCTTCAGAGGTTGGTTTCACCTTCCTACATAACTAAAACAGTACTTTGGAGTTTGGGACATGATACATTCCATAGAAGAAGAAAAACCACCGAAATACTACCACTGCTCCAAACAGTTTTGAACATCTTTCTGCAGGTCTCTTGCTATAAAGGCACAGTTGCACATATGCAAGTATATGATCTTGGTTAAATCGGCTGCAAAGTTTCTTAAACCCTTTACAAGGAAATGATAAAAGGGAACTCACCCTGAGCCTCCTGGAGTCACACTGTTGCAGGAATATCTCGTTGAGGCCATGGACATAGAGCATGCTCCTTAATTCCTCCCGTCTTGGGGTTGCCATAGTCTTGGTCTGGAGTCTGAGATAACAGATCCTTGGCTTGGGGCCCCGTGAAAGGAAAAAGCTGGCCACAGAAAGATGGTTCCATGTGATTCTAAACCTATAAGTGGATCAGTCATTAACAGCAAGCACATAACTACCAACAGTTCTAAGTACGTTGTGTTAACTCAGTGAGTTTACCCACACTCTGAGGAAGTATGACAGACACTGTTTTCTAAAAATGGCCACAGCAGTATTTCTGGTCCCATGGACTCTTCCAGACCCTAGCTACTCCTCTGAAGAGGCAGTCTATTTCCCTTCTTCTTGAGCCTGGGCAGGATTTCAAGATGGCCTTGACTAGCTGAATCCAGAAGAAGTGACACTGTGACTTCTGATGCTGGGTCACAAAAGGTGATTTGGCTTATGCTTTCTCTCTCTCGATGTATGTTGTAAGGAAGCCCAGGCCACAGGAGAGGCCTCGTGTAAGAGGGCTGACAGTTCCCACCAAGGTCTCTGTCAACGGGCAACATCAATCACCAGGCATGTGAGTAAACTTCCAGATGATTCCAGCACCTACTCTGAGTCTTCAGCTGAGGCCCCAGTCATGGGATAAACCATCCCCGCATGCTATGTCCAATTCCTGATTCATAATTCCTTGAGTGTAATAAATGGATGTTTGACACCATCACCTTTTACGTGGTTTCTTATACAGGTTCAGTCCCTGGAAAGATAAACCCTTGTACCCCTATTTTACATAGGTTGAATCAACTGCTCAAAGGCATTCAGCTAATTGCTAAGTGGTGGAGCTCCAAGTCACTTGACAGATTGGCTCCAGAGCCTTTGTGTTGTTCTTTGCTGACTATCCCCTCCGCTGTCAGCATGAAACTACAGCCCGGGTGTCTGCTATGAATTAGACTGAGGGAAGGGACCCCCTCTCAGCTGAAGTTGAGAGCAAGGTTACCTGCCAGGAAATCACAGGGTTGCTAAATATTTTCTAAAAAGGGATAAATTAGATGATGATGATAAGATTCCAAATTTTCAGTGCATTACCACCACTGAGGTTATTTCTTGCTCAAACTGTATGTTCATCCAGGTCTCTGGAGCTCTGCTCATCAATGAAGGCGCTACAGTCACTCCGGGACCCAGGCTGACGGAAGCATAATCCTGACTCACGCTTCCATGACCAGCAAGGCAGGGGATGGAGCAAATGGTAAATCAAGTACCGAAACTCAGAGCTTCCACCCTGAAGTGACATACTACTTTTTCTTACACATTCTGTGCCGAAGCAAGTCATGTGGCCATTCCGGACTTCAAAGGTATGTACCAGAAGGAGAGCAGTACTAATGACTCCTCAAATCCACCCTTCAGTCACTGAATACTCAGCTTACTTTCTTTCTACATCCACATCTACTCATTCCCTTTGCGAGAGTGACAACCCCCACATTCTGCTTTGTCATGGCCCTAAGCCCAGAGCTTAAGATTCCGGGTGTCGTACTGATATGGAAGTCTGTTTCAGGTGGCACTGTTTCGTGAACTGAGAAGAAAAGTCATCTGTTCCCCATCTGTTCAATATATAATAGGGCACGGGTAGAACAACAACAAAACACACACTGCTTTTCAAAAATCGATAGAATGGGAGCCATACAGCAAACCCTAAGTGGTAACAATTCTGACACCCTGCTCGCCAGTAATTTTAAGGGCCCTCACCTTGGGTCTCCAGCAAAAAACTTGCCCCTCAACCACCAGGCAGGAGTGAAAGAGCTGGGAAAATCAGTGCCCGAGCATAAGGTGAGAAATGGGGAACACTTTGAAGGGGGAAGGCTAATTGCTAGCAATAAAACTAATTTGACTCATGCCATCGTAATTATGGTTGCTCAGAACATTGATCAGCCTTCCCGAGCCTGACCCATACTGCTCTAAAAGCTACAATCAACCTTCACAACAGCCCCGTGAGGTATGCACTATTGAGCTCGTCCACATTTTACGGATGAATAAAGTGATACGCAGGTATTCTGTCATATATCCAAGTTCACATAACTGATCAGGAATCAAAGTGGGATATTTGGTCCTAGGTCCCAGGGTTGTACTTAACCCCTACTCTGTGTTACCTTTCAAAAGATTATAGAATTACTTGCATGGAAAAATATAATTCTAAATTTTTTCTCTAATTCTGTATTTTTAATGGGATTATATATTCCATTTTATGGGTCGTTCCTAAGTTATTTAGCACATCTAATTTAAGCATGAGAATTTTTTTTTAATTTTAAAAATGTTTAATGAACACACATAAGCACAATCACTTGTGTTATTGAGATCTTATGGGATTGAGAGCTAATATGACTTAGATCTTATGTGAACTCTTACCTGATTTCAACCCTAGCTAGCCAGTAAAAGGATGCCAAGAAATTCGTTCATATGCCGTTGTGCAACTTGGAGGACTTTTAATAATGCTAGAAAAAACTATACTTGAATTGTTGGTATATTTTAGAAACCGGTTGTTGTGGTAGAAAATACTTACTTGATTTCTGAGGACTAATATAATACACCAAGCCACAAGGTGGCAGCCACAACACACGGATTTTTCTTTCCAGGCCATTTAATGCATTTCTCCAACATAGCGGTGGCGACAAATTATTTTATGCCAAGTTGGAGAGATAACATGTTGATTTCGTAGAATAAATCCAGCATGGAAGCTCAACAGTTTGTTATAGTTAATTAGTGAGCAGTTGTAACTTGCTAACCGCATATGACTGTTGTACAGGGCCGGTATGAGCTTATACATACATTTTTCTGAACCTTTCATGTCCCTCCTTTGATCCACCTTATAAAAAATATGTCCTCAAAAGGAAAGCTCTTTTATACTCTGAAAGGTAAGAAGGAATGTGGACAGCCCCAAATCTGTTTTTATTTGCCTTTTGAATATAATCAATCTACACGTGAACGGTCATTTTCATAACTGCCTGCGGCAGTGAGCCCTGACTCTCTCCGTGTTTTCTAAGCCAGACAAAAGACGAAACCTTGTACCGAATGCTTTATGTGCTGATGACTGTCAGCTAACACCGATCTAAGACCATACCGGGTCTCTCATAATCCTGACAGGTACCTACTGCTCTTGTCATCCCCATTTTATGGACTAAATAAATGAAATGTACATACAGCCTAGACATTGAAAGGGAGGTCACCTTGTGCGCAATGGAATTATCTGTTGATGATAATGACTACCACAGAAAGAGTTCTAGATTAGTAAGGCGATTTGTATTTGTGAATAGAGGACTCATAGGACCCTGGTGAGTCTTCACACAATCACCACTGCGCTGTGCAAGAAGGGCCTTCGTGAGGTCTTAACTACCCTTAGTACTAACTTCTGTTCTTTAACTTTATACTTTGAGGCGGAGCTTACCAGTACAGGTTTTAGTGAGAATGTTAGAAATTCTGGGGCAAGGGTTTTGAAAGCGGAAAGTTAGGGAAGAACCATGGATTTGTGTTTGTTTCAGGGAGTGAGAAGAAAACTGCTGAAAGGAATGATTCAGGGCGCCTGGGTGGCTCCGTCGTTTAAACGTCTGATGCTTGATTTTGGCTCAGGTCATGGTCTCATGGTGGTGAGATTGAGCCCTGTGTCAGGCTCCTTGCTCAGCATGGAGTCTGCTTGAGATTCTCTGTCTCCCTTTCCCTCTGCCAGTCCCCCGCTCTTGCATGCATGTGTGCTCGCTCTTGCTTGCCCCAACCCCAATAAAATCTTAAAAAAAAAAAAGAAAAGAATGATTCATGACTGGCCACAGTGGCGGGTTTCCAAGGCTATGCATCAACTGATCAGATCAAATTTTATCAACTACTGGTTTGGAATCTTTGCTAAAACATACCGAACACAGCGTTATCTCAATCCTATTACGTTATCCCTAAATGAAGCCACAATCTGTCTTATTGGCAGCAAGGTGGTCTGGGTTGTGTGTCTCTCAAATGACCACAAGGTGGCACAAGATAATATTCAGCCAAATAATGTTCTACAAGACTTTAGGCGGAATTTTTTGGTCCGTTTTAACTCTGAGTTCTATGTTCATGTGTGCGTACACATTTGTGGTTTAGCACTTTTTTGTGGTACTAGATCACAACCACAACCCCCGGGTAACAAGCTTGCAAACATCTTCGTCATGGCGTACCATGTGCTACGTCCTACGCCGTCACCAAAATCACAGTAGCTGAGAGGGAAAGTTGTTAAGGAGGTAGAACGTCCAAGCTTTCATCACGAAGAGCTTTTTCCTTTGTGACTGTATAAGGTGACGGGTGTTAACTAACCTTATCACGGGCAGCACTTTCAATATATTATGTCAGGTCGTGCTAGACATGGCTAAACTTTACAACGCTGTATGTCAGTTACAGCTCCGTACAAGTGAGAAAAATAGCGAAGAGGAGCCAGGCAGGTGTTAATGGTGAAGGCAGCCTGGGCTGGGACTGGATTGCTGTGCCCAATGGGCAAAGAAAGCCCAGGCCCGTGTATAGGGCACAGCTGCTCCTTACATGCCACCTTTCCACGCTATGGGCAATATTGCTGTTCTTTTCTGTAAGAGAATCCAGAAATCTAGATTTTTAAATATTAGTTTTTAAATCTCTTGATTTTGGCAGTTTTGATCTTAGATGGTGATGTAGAAGGCTCCTGAACTCATCTCCCACAGAATCTACAGCTACACAAAGAACAATTCCCCCTGAAAGCCTGCTGAGTGACTCCTACATGTCAGTCAAACAAGGAAAAAGAAAAAAAACCCACCCGCATTGAAATGGGTAGGAAAGGCTGCCCCAGCTATCATCATATGCCCCACCCAGCACAGTGACAGACAATTGGGGGAAAACTCACAACTCAGTTTCTTCCTGAGAAGTAGAGCCTTTGGGCCCAACATCTAGCCCCTCAACTTTTAAGACTTCCACCTGAGGGATGGGCCCCCGAAACACCGAGCTCTGAAAGTCAATGAGGCTTGTGTCCATGAGACCCACAAGATTACAGTAAATGAAGAAGCAGTTTTTAAACGGCTCATTAAGACTCATCAAGGCTATCTCCACAGTGCTGAGCACAGAAAAATCAGACACAACACGTCTCTTAGTCTTTTCCTGAAAGAGATATATTTGCATATCTTTAAAAAGCCTGAGGGTCAGGCTCCTAATTTAGCACATATCTAGAGGGTTTGCAATGGGGCAGGCCATCTCGATGTTCTCCCTCTGCTCTGCTCCAGACGGCCAGTGTCTCCTCGGAAAGAGCTTGTGCACATGGATGGTGCCCTGGCTTTTGCCTGTTACCCAGATGATACACCCTTTGATTGCCTGGCTCTGGCGGTCAGGGTGGCTTACATGCACAGATCCAGTGGAACTGTAACAAACAAAGAAACATCTTAACCCAGCTATCCACCCTCCCTCAATGAAGACGCAGTAGACAGAAACTCATTTTTCAGTCTTTCCCTGAAAGAGGTATATTGTATATTTTAGAGGCTGCTGCCTGAGAACCTAACTTGTAATCAGCCTACATCTAAGCACTGACTGAGATCCTCCCCTTTTTAGCACTCCCTCAGCTGCTGGGAGCCACTAAGAAGGAAGAAGGCTGTTTGGACAATCACAAAGGTTTGAGAGACAACCAAGAGCTCAATCTGGGCTGGTAGGTAAGATTCATCACCTAGGTAAGAATGCTCTGTCAAGACTGGAGACAGAGATGTTCTATCTAATGCATAGAATCAACACAGAGAGCTAAGAAAAATGAAGAAATGGAGAAATAGGATTCCAACAAAAGAACAAGATAAAACTCCAGAAACAGACCTTAATACGTAGTTCAAAATGATTGTCATAAAGATACTTATTGAGGTGAGGAGAACAATGCATGAAGAAAGTGAGAATTTTCTATTTCAATAAAGAGAGAAAAACACAGGTACCAAACAGAAATCACAGAGCTGAAGAATACAATAAGTGGAAAATTTAATAGAAGGTCCAATAATAGACTAAATGAAATGGAAGAAGGGATTAGCAAACTGGAAGACAGGGCAGTAGAATTTATAAAATCAGAGGAGCAAAAATTTTAAAAAGGGGGGGATGAAAAAGAGTGGAAATAGCTTGGGACACCATCAAGTGGACCAATATTCACATCATAGGGGTCCCAAAAGGAGAAGAGATAGAAAGGGGCAGAAAGCTTATTCGAAGAAATAATGTCTGAAAACTCTTCCAGCTGGGGGAAAGAAACAGGCATCCAGATCCAGGAAGCTCTGAGAGTTTCAAGTAAGATGAATTGAAAAAGACCCTCATCAAGACACATTACAATTAAATTGTCAGTAGTTGAAAACAAGGAGATGACATCAGGAAAATGGAAGAGTAAGAGGTTCCAATGATTGTCTTCTCTTACATACACACCCACACCCACCCCCCCCCCCACACACACACCCCAACATACACAATAAGTAAACCGAAGAAATTAATTCAGGAAAAGCTTTGGACTACAAAGCAGCAGCAAAACCCTGCAGAAATTAAAAAAAATAATAAAGGGTGGCTGTAGAGAAAAGTACAGGCAGCATATTACTTGTGTCACAGTCAAGAGCAGTTTGATACCAGGAAGGATCCTTTCAGAAGAATTTTACCCACCGGAAGGAGGAGAGCAGGAGAACCCCAGCAAGCCTCCTCCCTGTGCTACAAAGGTCCCCCGGAGTCTTCACCAACGCTGATCCCAGCTGACAGAGCTGCCTCAGAAGCCCCCCACTGTACTGTGCTTACTCCCAAAGGCTGGAGCTGCCCCTGCTGGGAGACCTGCCCTCTGGAGCCCCAGCTGCCGCTGCACCATAGTCCCCAGGACTGGGAGCCTCAGCCGCTCACCACACAGAGCCCCAGAATTGCTATTGCTCTGCGTCCCACTCCGACTCCAGGCTGTGGCTTTGTCCTGTCATTATCAGAGCAGCCGCTGCTGTTCGAGGCCCCACACCCTGGGTCCCAAGTCATTCTTTGACCTACATTATTGGGGCCATCCTGTCTTTGCCCTGAGCCCAGCCCCCCAGGGCCCAGGTCATGGCTCTGGACCCTCATTTCTGGAAATGGGCTGCCACTGCTGTGAACCCCTTCTCCCTCATGTCCCTAATCCCAGGTTGCAACTCAGCTGACATTGTTGGTGCTGCTGCTGCCCTGAGACTCGAGCCCCATCCCAGTTCACAGCTCTGAACCCTCCTTGGGACTGGGCTGCTGCCTCCCTGAGCCTTACCCCTGGGTCAGAGGGCATGGCCATGACCCCTAATTTCCAGGGGGGCTCCTGTTGTCCTGAACCCCACCCCCCAGGCCCCAGGTTCTGGCTCTGAACTCTCATTGCCAGACCTGTGCTGCCACTGCTCGGAGCTCAGCTCCCCAGGTCCCAATATGTGGCTTCAGTAAATAACCACCAGGATTCTGCTGCTGGGGCCAGAGTTGGGACTTTGACCCACTATCTCCAGGCTGTGCTGCTATGGCACCCTACCCTCTGGGCCCAAGCCACTGCTGCACCTCGCCATCCCAGGACCCATGCTGCTGCTGCATTCCATCCTCCTTTGGCCAGAGTCACTTTGGTGAGCTCCCAAGTCCCCAAATTCTGGTTTCACGGGAGACCTACCCCAGCTACTAGTGCCACAGCTGCAGCAAGTGCCTCTGTGCTCCAAGACCAGGGTGCTGCGGTGGTCCATGTCACTTGATCCCAGGACTCTGGCTCTGATACTGCTCTGAGCACCAACAAGCCAGTCCAGGTGGCGAGAAGGGTCCCCTTGACTAGAATGTCCTTCCAGGGGCAAGAAAAAAAAGAACAGAAAGATCCCAGGAGCTTTTGCTTCTGATGATCCCATAGCTCTCCTTGCCACTGACACCTGTAGGACCTCTACGGTATGAGCCACAGAAGATTCCTGTGGTCTGGCCAATGCTATTCTCAGCTGATGGAGCTGCATGAAGACTATGCCACTCTACCTTCTCAGGAACCAAAGATGCTGCATCCCACTCAGCCAACACCCTCACAGTCACCTCCAGGTGAAAGTCTTTTTCCACCAAAGACAGTATGAAAAGGCTGAAAGGGGTGACTGCACCACCAAATGCACACGTATCAACGCCAAACCATCAGAAAGTAAAAAAGCAAGGAAACCGAACAGAAACAGTGTTACTGACCTAATCTTCCCAAAATGGAGCTCTGTGAGTTATCTGGAAAAAAATTCGAAACAATTATTTTGAGAAAGCTCAGCAAGATTCATGAGAACATAATAAGTCAGTGAACTTGGGAAAACAGTGCATGAACAAAATGAGATAGAAACAGGGAAGAAATTAAAAAAAAAAAACATTCTGGAGCTTAAGAGCACAATGACTGCAATGAAAAGAATGCAGTAGAGAACTTCACCAGCAGGCACAATTAGGCAGAAAAAAGGATCTGTGAGTTTGAAGACAGATCTCTTGATATTACCCAGTTGGAAGAAATTCAAGAAATTAGAAGGAAAAGAGTGAAGAAAGCCTACCTGTATTATGGGAAACCAACAAGCAAAATAATATTCATATTATGGGACTCTTAGGAAGAGGAGAGGGGGAGAAAGAGACAGAAATCTTATTTAAAGAAAAAATAGCTGAATTTCCCAAATATAGAAAACAATATGGCCATTTAGGTACGTGAAGGTCAAAGATTCCCCAAACACACTAAACACAAAGATATCTTCACCAAGACACGTTATAATTAGGCTCTCAAATATCAAGGACAGAGTTTTTAAGACAGCAAGAGATAAAAGAAGTATCAAATACAAAGGGGTCCTGATAAGGCAATCAGTAGATTTGTCTGCAGAAAGCTTACTGGCCAGGAAAGAGTGGAAGGACATATTCAAAACGCTCAAAGAGAAAAAACTTATCGAAAGCCCAGAAAAATTGTCATTCAGATAAAGACGTTTCCAAACAAATAAAAGCTTGGGGAATTTCTCACCAATAGGCCTGCCATACAAAGAAAATGCTAAAGGGAATTAAAGCTGAAATTAAAGGACACCAAATAGCAACATGAAAACATATGAAAATATAAAATTCACTGGCAAAGGTACATATATAGTCAAATTTAACTCTAATACCCCAACGGTGGTGTGTAAATCACTTCAAACTCTAACATATAGGTTAAGACACAAAAGTGTTAAAATAATTACTACAATATTACATTAATGGACACACTATGTAAAAAGATATTAATTGGTACATCAACATAAATTGTGGGGGGCATGTAAATGAGTAGAAATTTTTAATGCAATTGAAGTTGTTATTAGCTTACAATAGAAGTTCGTGACTATAAGATGTATTATAAAAGCTTCCTGGTAACCACAGAGCAAAAACCTACTAGAGACAAATGATAAAGAATGAAAGCCCACTAGTACAAATCATCATCAACTCACAAAGCAAGATAGGAAGAAAAGAACAAAGGAACTACAAAATGATCAGAAAGCAATTAACAAAATGGCAATAGTAAGTCCTTACCTATCACAAAAAATTATTCTAAATATAAATGGCTTGAATTCTCCAGTTAAAAGACACAGTGACTGAATGAATTATATGGTGTCTATAAGAGACTCTCGTAAGCTTTATGGACCTTCATTGGCTGAAAATGAAAGGAATGAAAATGATACTCCATGCAAATGGAAACCAAATGAGAGCAAGGGTAAACATACTGATAATATAGTTTAAAAAGACAGTAGGTCAAAAACTGTAACAGGAGTTAAAAAAAATCATTATTTAAATGAAAAAGAGGTCAATTCATCAGGAAGATATAGCAATTGTAAACATATAGGCACCCAATATTAGAGCACTAAATTATATAAAACTATTAATAGAGCTGAAGTGTAAAACAGACAGCAATGCAATAATAATAGGGCACTTCAATACCCTATTTTCAACAATAGGTAGATCATCCAAACAGAAAATCAATAAAGAAATAATGGATTCAAATGACACTTTAGACCAAATGGACCTATCAGACGTATACCACAACGTTCTTCTCAAGTGCACACAGAACATTTTCCAGGATATGTTACATGATAGGCCAAAAAACAAGTCTTACTAAAATTAAGAGGACTGAAACCATACCAAGTGTCTTCTCCTATGACAATGGTATAAAAGTAGAAGTCAATCATAGCATGAAAGCTGGAAAGTTCACAAATGTGTGAGACTAAACAACAAGTTACTGAAAAACTAATGAGTCAAAGAAGAGATCAAAAGGGAAATCAACAGAAATCTAAAAACAAATGAAAACGGAAGCACAATATATCAAAACCTATAGGATACTGCAAAAGTACTTCTAAGAGGGAAGTTTATAGTAATGAACACCTATATTAAGAAACAAGAAAGATCTCAAATAAACAAACTTACATCTCAAGAAACTAAAAAAGAAGAACAAATTAAGCTTGTTGTAAGCAAAATGAAGAAAATAACAAAGATCAGAGCATAAAGAATTGGAGACCAGAAAATGGCAATGAAACTATGAGCTGGTTTTTTGAAAGACACCCCCCTGCCAAATCAACAAACCTTCAGCTAGATTAACTAAGACAAAGAGAAGACTCAAATAAAATCAGAAATGAAAGAGGAGACATTACAACTGATACCACAAAAATACAAAGGATTATGAGAAACTACTGTGAATAATTATACACTATCAACCTGGATACCCTACAATAAGTGGATAACTTCTTAGAAACATACAAACTATCAAGAGTGTATCACGAAGAAATATAAAGCCTGAACAAATAACTAGTAAGGAGACTGAATTAGCAATCAAAACTTCCCAATAAAGAAAAGCCCAGGCCTAGATGGTTTTAGCAGTAAATTCTACCAAACATTTAAAGAACAATTAATACCAATCCATTTCAAACTATTCCAAAAATTTGAAGAAAAAGAAACACTCCCAAACTCATTTTACAAGGCCAGCATTACCCTGATACTAAAGCCAGATAAGGATGCTACAAGAAAAGATAATTACTGGCCAATATCCCTGATGAATACAGATGCAAAAGTTCTCAAAAAATATTAGCGGATTGCATTCAACAACACTTTAAGATGATCATTCACCATGATTAAGTGGGAATTATCCCTGGTATGCAAGGAAAATTCAACATCCTCACATCGATCGATGTGGTTGAGCCCACTTTAGAAACTGAAGGATAGAAGCCATATGAACATCTCAATAAATGCAAAAAAATTTTGACAAAATACAATTTTACGATAAAAACAGTCAGCAAATTGAGTAAGTAATGCTCCTCAGCATAATAAAGGCCATATACAATAAGCACACAGCTAACATCATGCTCAATAGTGAAACGTGAAAACCCTTTCCCCCAGATTAGGAATAAGACCAGGATGCTCACTCTCACCATTTCTATTCAACATGATACTGAAAATCATAGCCATGGTGATTAGGCAAGAAAAAGAAATAAAAACATCTATATCAGAAAGAAAAAAAAAATCTCTGCAGATAACATGTTTATATATATATATAACCCTAAAGACTTCAAGAAAAATCTGTTAAATAAATTTAATAAATTTGCAGTATACAAAATCAACATACAGAAATCAGTTGCATTTCCATATGGTAAAAACAAACAATCCAAAAGAATAATTAAGAAAGCAACCTCATTTACAATTACATTAAAAACAATAAAGTACTTAGGAATAAATTTAAATAAGGAGGTGAAAGACCTGTACATGGAACAGTATAAGACACTGACAAGAGAGACTGAAGAAGACACAGAAATGAAAACATATCCCATGTTCTTAAATTGGACAAATTAATATTGTAAAAATATGCACACTACCCAAAGTGATCTACATATTCAATGCAATCCCAACCAAAACCTCAATGGTATTTTTCACAGAAATAGGGAAAACTTTCCTAAATGTTTTTGAACTTACAAAATACCCTGGATAGATACTGTGATCTTGAGAAAGAAGAATAAGGCTGGACGCATCACACTTCATGATTTCAAACTATATTATAAGGGAAAGTAACCAAAACAGTAAGGTAGTGGCATAAGAACAGGCATGTAGACCAGTAGAAAAAATAGACTATACAGAAACTCATGCATATATAAACTAAGTTTTGACGAGGAAGTCAAAACACAAAATGAGTAAAGGATAGTGTCTTCAATAAATGGCGCCGAGAAAACTGGATATCCACATACAAAAGAATGAAAATGAAACTGGAACATTGTTTTATCCAACTCCTACAAATCAATTTGAAATGAATCAAAGACTTAAATATAAGACCTGAAACCATAAACCTCCTAGGAAGAAACATAGAGAAAATTCTTGACATTGATCTTGGCAATGATTTCTTGGATAAGACACCCAAAGCACAGGCAAAAAAAGCAAAAACAAACAAGTGGGACAACATCAAACTAAAAAGTTTCTGCATAGCAAAAGAAACTATCAGCAAAATGAAAAGACAATCTATGTAATGGAGAAAGTATTTGCAAATCATTTGCCTGAAAAGGGGTTAATATCTAAAATATATAAAGAATTCATACAACTCAATAGTAAACAATCTGGTTAAAAATTGGGCAGAGGATCTGAACAGACAGTGTTCCAAAGAAGATATACAAATGGCCAACAGGTACTTGAAAAAGTGTTGAACATCACTGATCATCAACGAAATGCAAATCAAGATTGTAATGAGTTATCACCTCACACCTGTTAGCATGGCTATCATCAAAAGATGAGATAATAAGTGCTGATGAGGATACGGAGAAAAAGAAACTGTTACGTGCTCTGTTGGTGGGAATGTAAATTGTTCCAACCACTGTGGGAAAAGGGTGGAGGTTTATCAAAAACTTAAAAATAGAACTACCATGATCCAGCAATTCTACTTCTGGTTATGTGTATAATAGAAACAAAAGCACTGTCTGGAAAGTTATCTGAACTGCCATGGTCATTGCAGCATTATTTGCAAGAGCCAAGACATGGAAACAACCTAAGTGTCTATCAAGGGATAGATGCAAAAGAAACTGTGATATATATCTATATATGTATATCTATATATCTATATATATCTATATATTTAAAGAACAATTAATACCAATCCATTTCAAACTATTCCAAAAATTTGAAGAAAAAGAAACACTCCCAAACTCATTTTACAAGGCCATATATATATATACACATATATATATATGTGTATATATATATATATATATATATATACTGATAGATATATACATATATATATACACATATATATACAGATATATGTACAGACATATATATACACATATATATATACAGATATATATACAGACATATATATATACAGATATATATACAGACACATATATATATACAGATAGATATAGATATATAGATATCAATATATACACACACACACACACACACACACATACACACACACAGTGGAATATTACCCACAACAGAGAAGGAAATCCTATCATTTTTGACAACATAAAGGACCTGAAGGCATTATGCTAGTTGAAACAAGACAGAAATAACAAATGCTGTCTGATTTCATTTATATGTAGAATCTAATAAAAATGGAATTCATAGAAACAGAGAACAGATTGGTGGTTGCCAAAGGCAGAAGATGGGGGTGTGGGGGGGGGAATGAATAAAGATGGTCAAAAGATACAAACCTGCAGTTCTAAGATGATTGTCAGGGATGTAATGTGTAGCATGGTGAATATAATTAATAATAAATAGCATAGTGTATTTTTGAAAGTTGCTAAGAGAGTAAATCTTAAACATTTTAATCACAACAACAAAAATCTTTACCTATGTGACGTGATGGATATTGCCTAATCTTACTGTGGTAACCATTTCACAATATATACGTACATCAAGCCATTATGTTGTACACTGTAAATACACCACACAGTTGTACTTAATTGTATATTATACAATTACAATTGTACAATGTAAATATAACATCACATGTCATTTATATCTCAATAAAATGGGAGACAAATCCCTTGATTTTTAAATGTTGATTAAAATGTTTAATTATTTCAAGCCAAATAAAACATGTCCCATGGACTATATTAATCAGTATAAATTAATCTACACATTAATCTATATAAAATAGCCCAACACAAAAATCAGTGGCCTTCTGACTACTTTTCATAATGTGAGGTCCAGCACATTGTTAACTACAAGAGGGAATTTTTTTTTTTTTTTGTAGTTTTATTTTACTCATTCATTCAGTTATGCCTTCAACAGTCTACATGAAAGATCTTGTGACAGATGCGGGGCTGCTGAAGGTGCCAGAACACAGAACCCCTCAAAATAGGTCACTTTGGCATAAGGATTATTTTGAGCTAAAGGTTCTTGAAAAACAGCAGGAGCAAGAAGGTCACACTAACCTTTCCTTTTTCTTCCTGAAAGCAGGAGATGATACTCCAGGGTGAAACTGCCCGCCTTGTATTAGGAGAAGAAAAATACCCTAATCACGAGAGACAGAGAGCTGAGGTAAAGAGAAATCGATACAAACAGACTTTGTCAAAATATCTCTTATCTTCCTCTAGTCTTTGTTCCTTTTTCGCAATTACTACTCTTTGTTCAACCCAGTGCATACAAGCACTTGCCTGCCCCTTTCTGCTTTTTGGGTGTTCATTTTCTTGTGGAAACTGCTACGTACATCTAAGATAAAATTTGTATTTTTTCCTCTTGAAATTTCCTAGGAAAAGTAATAAATGGGTCTTGATATTTATAACAAACTCCTTTCAAGCACACCTGAATTTATGTTAATGAGGTGATTTTCAGAAAACACCTAAGAATGGGGGCTGGTTACCAGGGGAACCAACCAGGTGATTAGAGGATTAGACCTTTCAGTCCCACCCTCCCCCCACACCAAGGGAGGGGAACAGGCCTGGAGGTTGAACCAATTGCCAAAGGGCAATGATTTAATCAATTGTGCTTATGTAATGATGCCTCTATACAAATCCAAAAAGACAGAGTTCAGACAGTTTCCGGGTTGGTGAACCAGAATGCGTCCATGTGTTATGCCCAAAACTCTGCGGGGCCAGAGGCTTCGGAGTTTGGGACTTGCCACATGTGCATCTAGCTCTTGATTCATAGCCTTTAATAGCCTCTGTAATAAACCGGTAATCTAGAAAATAAACTGGTTTCCTTGGTTCTGTGAGCTGTTCGAGCAAGTTCATCAAACCCAAGGAGGGGGTCATGGGGTCTGATTTACAGCCAAGCAGTCAGAGTGCAGGTGAACAAGTGGGGGGCAGTCTTGTGGGACTGAGCCCTTAATCTGTGGGGTCAGATACCATCTTCAGGTGGAAAGTGTCAGAACTGAGTTACATTTGTGCGACTCTTGGTCAGTGTCTACCAAGAATTAGAGAATTGTTTGGTTGTATGGAGAGAAAACCCTCACACTGGAATTGATGTCAGAATTGAAATGTCGTCGGAGCGTGGCTCTGTGACTAATGAGAATATTCTCTCTGGTTTCCGCAGCTGGGGGCACAGGTTATTGGACTTGTATCAGGTGGTTAGTTAGCTGGCTAGGCACCCTGAACACAAAATGACAAGCAGGATTCTCTTTGCCGGACCATGCCAGTTCACAGGGGAGTTTGTCTTAAGAAAGGGGTCTCGGTCCATAAGGGCCCTTTGTCATCTCTACCTCAGTTGCCTTGCGAGGTCATACAAAGTCTCATCCTACTATTGCCTACCCAGTATCACAGATGAGCAGGTCTGTGACCCGACCATCCCGTTCATGGGAGATCCAGAGAGAAGTTTTCTCACAAACACCAACTATTCTTACTAACCGTGACAATGAAGGTCTTTACTTTCGTAAGCTATTTGTTAGGAGTAACTCTGGATCTTGGATGGGGCTGCGTCTTTAGCCTCTTCTTTAAGGAAGCCTCTTGTGTCCATAGGTAAATCATGGAGAGGCTTACTGCTTCGGAGTCATATGGAAACAGATGCACCTTCAGGGCGCCTGGGTGGCGAGGTCTGTTGAGCATCCAACTCTTGCTTTCAGCTCAGGTCAGGATATCAGGGTTGTGATCTCAGTGTTGTGAGATCAAGCCCCGCGTCTGGCTTCATGCTCAGCATGGAGTTTGCTTAAGATTTTCTCTCCCTCTCCCTCTGCCCTGCTCCCTCCCTCTCTCTCTCCCTTTCTCTCTCTAAAATAAATAAATCTTAAAAAAAAAAAAGAAATAGGTATACCTTTGAAGACTTTTGCTTTTCTATCTAAAAGGAATTTTAGAGAGCTCTCATCCTAAACGAATATCCTATTAATACCTATGGGAAGATCTGATTGAAAAAGGTGGAGAAAAAGAAAAAGATATAAGAGAATGCCTTGGATGGTTTAAGATTTCTTTGACAAGATTAGGTGGCAGAGATCAGACTTAGAGCAAAAATTAAGAAATGCAAAAGATACTCAAGCAAGCTTGAAACCTACATAAACACTGAGAGCTCCCCAGCACGCCCCCCCCCAAAAAGTTTTGACAACGTCACTGAAAACATGCAGGAGAGCTCAATTTATGTTCCTTACTCTAACCAAACCCCACTGATTCCAGGCCTGTGCATATTTTGCCCGTGCCGCATGACACACACAAGTCCTTGGATATCCTACACTTAAAGAAAACAATTAAAAGGCAATAACCCTAGATATCTGATAATAGGCAAATGTACCTCTGAATTCCTTCTTAGAGAGATCCTACATCCTTTCTCAAACGCTTGGAGATGTAACTGTAAATATTCTAGAAGGTAATTCTTGGCTAATATAACCTCTGAGACAAAAAGAAAAAAAAAAGGAAAAAGAGTCTTATAAAAAAACAAAACTGCAATTTGGTATTTCCACAGGGTCTCCCCACCCCAAATTTAGTCCACAGCCTCCATAAAATTACCTATCAAAGGCAAATAAAAATCTTAAAAGCCTTTCCCATAAATACTGGTAAGAAGCTTCAGCTGTTACTGAGCAGGTAAATTTAGCTTGTTCCATCTGCCTAAAAAATGGAATTTAGATGAAGTAATCATCATAACAGTAATTACGCAAAGATGACATCAACTCATAGAAGTCAGGTATAAATACAGAAACAGAATTTACTAACTCATGGCTGAGATTTAAAATGAAAACTGTAAGTTCTGTAAGCTCTCTGTTTCCATCTGCCTATATGTTTACGGATGTCTCTATGTACGTACGCATATATGCATGTGTGTATATGTATTTACTATCTCTGGATGTTATTGCCAAAATTAATTCATAAAGGAGCTCTGCTTTAACTGGTTTTAAAAATAATAAATGCTTATATGAAGTAAATATTTTAAAAACTCTCAGAAATATAGAAACTAACCCAGATGGTTTCCAAGGTCATGTGGTCTGGGATAATCTTCAGTAAATAAAAGCTAGTTTAAATTTGTTGGTTTAATAAAAACAGATGTCTTTAGAGTTGTTAGCATTAAATATAATGCAGACTTAGAACTTTTTCTACCAAGGTTTACTAGTCAGATAAGCTTATGTTATCTCTACTAGGTGTTTAAGTTACAGGAGTTTAAATTTTCAACTTAAGAACAAAATGTACAACAAAAATAAATTGTTTGATATATGTCAAACACAGCAGTAAAAAAAAAAAAAGGTTGGGGATAGCTGTGTATTTTAACTTCTAGGTTCTTTGCTTCTCAAAATTTTTTCTGATACTTGTCTCATTTGTCAACAAGAAAAATATGATCATGACCAGCATTGCTTAAGGTCTCATGAAATTTTCATGAGTAATTCAAGCAAAATGGTTAAAAACAAATAAATTAAATAAATGTAAGTAGGCTAAGGTTTATAAATGAACTTTCCAACAATAATTATGTTTTACAATGTGTCTACCTAAAAATATTTTCTAAAATATTTTTAGTAACTTGAAATCTTACAGTTATACTAAATTAAATTAAATAATGGATATTCACTGAATATCTAGATCATTTCCAAGTAGGATAAAATACTGAAATATTAATTGCTAAATGTATAGTTTACTTACCTTTGGCTTCTTATTTGAGAAAGGAAAGATATTTTGGTCACTAAACAGGTTTTTCACCACATTTATACTATGAGGAATCATATGCCTCTGGAAATTATGAATTGCTTAGTCATAAATTTGATAATCTACAGAATGTTGGTAGGTGAGAAACAGTTCATAACTACTTAATTCCTGGTTTTCACTGGAAATTAGGGAATTCTAATAAATATATGTAAATAAAACTACTAAGAATAATGAAGGTAGAGGGGAAAAAACCATATGCAAAGTTTCAAGAAAAATATGATGTGTTTGTGGTAAGGGAATTTATGAGCTGTAAACAGTGTGTTTTGTTAAGGAAGAGTAGAGTAATTTTGTCCTAGTTAAGGATATTTAAATGTGGTTTAAAATTTAAAAAGCGGAAAATAAAGGCTAAAAAACTTAACTGGATATAAAAAGAGAGAGAGAAGAGAGAGTCTTGTGTGGTCAAGCTGGCTAAAATTTAATGAATTTATTAAAAGGGTTTTTAAAAAATGAGCTTCAGTATCAATACTGTGTCTGTGCCACACTAGAATTTAATTTCCTTTCTCAGTTGAAAGAACAAAGTTTTCCCAGATTGTTGTAAAAGACTTTCTTTGCCTGTCGAATAATCTGCCTAGAAAACACAGAGTCTGTGTTTTATCACAATAATTTCCTGTGCTTCATCTAGTCTTTATTGGGTCCTTGATAATTTGAGAAAACAGAGTCTTCTCAATATTAAAAGAGCTAAGGTTTTCTTTACAATCATGAAATCTTCAATACTTAACTTTGAAATCCTTTATTATCACTTTGTTACACAGATAGCTAAGAATTGTTTTACAGTGATCTGTGATCTTATTTGATCAAGTGTTCAAGGCTTTTGACATTTTTGACAAACTTCCCAAATCAAATTGTAAGTAAACTCCTTTTTACTTCAAACTGACTTCGAGACTGCCCAGAGGTCCCTGGAAAATCTCAAAAGAATGTGTTCTCTGACCTTGTAAAAAAGAGAGATGTGAACTAACTAGGTTTATTTAATATGTTAACATACATGAGAAACACTATCACATAAGAAGTAATGTAAAATCTTCAGATTATATTTGTATGGGCATATGTTACCAACATAAAGTTTTCAGAAATTATATTGTATGTAAATTGAATTATATCCAAATTCATAGAAATATGTCAAAGTCTTTATACTGTGTAATCAGGTTTATAATTCCAGTTATAATCCGAGAATGTTGTATGCCAAAGAAATAACCAAATTTCTTTGTCAATTGCATTGCAATGTACTCTCACCAGATCTTTAGCCATGTCTATTTTTGCATCTTGACATTCAAAGCTTTTATTTTCCTCTGATGCTTTTCTGAGAGCTTTTCCAATCAACTACAGGCACAAAGTGCTCCACCTTGAAAGAGATTCATAGAAAGGACTCGGACAATTACTGTAGTGTCCAGGTTTCTGGTAACTTCAAAATCATACCAGGGAACTGGATAAGAATTTCCAGAATTCTAAAAAAGAAACTAATGAATTCAGAAAACTGCTAACCCAAGATCAAGAAGAGTAAGAGTTGATTATATGGGACTAAGTGAACTGATGAGGATGATCCAAACTTCTACTGGTTCTTTAGTCTTTTGTGTTCCAGATTTGAGGAAATGTTTTTTTTTTTCCTTTTCACTTAAGCTAACTGTAACTTGCAACAATTTAGTAGACTATACATTTGTAAACAAAATGAAACATTTCTTTTTCTCCCTAGCTGATCCCTCTTGAATTCAGAAACTCTTATTGAATATTCTTATTTTCATGGAAATATAATAATTTACATAAGTTCAATAAGAGTCTGTTCTCCTTCTAATAGGACACAATTGGAAACATCCGTTATATTACCAAATCTTTGACAGGAATGTCATGTTTGAAAACAATGTGCATAGAATCAGATATGACCAGATTTAAGAAACTAGTTTTGATGATATGGAGCCAATGCTTACAAAACTGTCTTAGAAAACTGGCCTGGTACCTGGCTTACCTGGTTCTCGGGCTTAAGGGTTTGTAAAGAAGGTCACTGCCTGGCAGGTCCAGGAACCTCAAGGTATCTTGCAAACCTAAAGAAGAATTCACCCCAATCTGTAGGTAATGAAAGTGAAGTCAGGTGGCATGTTTCTAATGTAGCTTCTTAGCCTCAAAAGGCTTTTAAAAGTCCAGTCTGAGATTCCTCATGAAAAGTTCCAGGAAAGCAGACTTAAAAAGAGCCTATATGGGGGCGCCTCGGTGGCACAGCAGTTAGGCGTCTGCCTTCGGCTCAGGGCGTGATCCCAGCGTTATGGGATCGAGCCCCACATCAGGCTCCTCTGCTATGAGCCTGCTTCTTCCTCTCCCACTCCCCCTGCTTGTGTTCCCTCTCTCGCTGGCTGTCTCTATCTCTGTCAAATAAATAAATAAAATCTTAAAAAAAAAAAAAAGAGCCTATATGATTGATAAATCACTATTGTTGCTGCACATTTGTAAATCATCGGACCAACTTTAAGGAAACTAGACTTATTTTGCAAACAAATTAGTCTTATTTAGATCATCTTTGATAAAAATGGGAGTGATCGTAGGGCAAAAATTCTACGTTTCAATAAAAACCATAGCATAGCCTTGTGGGTGGTTGAATAGTGCCGTGGTCACGGACTTGGAGCTTTTCTTCCTCTTTGTAAACTGCCTCCTGCCACTTTGTGCGTTTTGTCAGTAGGTAACATTCCCCTTTTCCTCTTATCCTCCTGACTTGACATCACTGAGAAGTGTAACTGCCTTTTTTCTGAAGCCGGACAAACAGGCTGAGTGACGGGACATGAACTTCAAAGAAACCCCCACAGCAGATTATCTACAAGTGACGTTCATCCCTGCTGCTTGAGGCCACTCAGGAAGTTCATCAGAGCACCTGATGCCATCACCAGAAACATTCAAACTGCAAACCAAAGAAAATTCATCAGACTGCCACTACCTGTCCTCATCCTACCATCTAAAGAGGTTTTGAGCCCAAGATCTAGACATCTTGACTGCCCTCTGAAATCAAAACTGAGCTTGTCCTTTCTTCTCATCACTAACCTTTGCTTTTCTTTCGTTTCCATAGAAATGCTCCTCATAAAATGCCTGATTACGCACACCATGTGGAGGCCTAATTTAGATGGGCCTTCTGAAGACACAGCTGTTCGACTGCACGGACCTCTTCTCAGGATGGAGAGACCAGTTCAGTGAGATATGAAACAATCTACCAACTCGGCTTCTGGGCTGGGAGACTCCTTGGGGAAGTTTCAAAGGGAGAGCATGAAGGGTATCAGAACATGCCACCCCAAAATATGCCATTTTAACATAAGGGTTATTTTGAGCTAAATGCCCTTGAAAGAAACAGTAGGTGCAAAAACACTGACCTTCCCTTTTTCTTTCTGAAAGCAGGAGATAAAACTCCCAAGTGAAAGATACCCTCTCTATGCCAGGAGGAAAGAGTCGTTCTTACACCAGAGACAGAGAGTTGAGGTCAAGAGAAATCTATGCAGATTTTGCTAAAATAACTCTTATCTTCCTTTAGTATCCCCGCGACATCTTTGTTCCTTTTTCACAAGTACTACTCTTTGTCCAAGCTAGCACATGAGCACTTGGGTCTTTCTGCTCTTCAGGTCTTCATTTTCCTGTGGAGACTCCCTTGTACGTGTAGAGTCAAATCTGTATGTTTTTCTCCATTCATCTGTCTTCTATCAGTTTAATTCCTAGGCCAGCCACAGAACCTAGAAGGGCAGAAAGAAGTTTTTCCTCCCCTACTCTATGCAGTAGAGAATGAAGGTTGTGTGACTATATGACCTGTCATATGTAGGTGTCTTATTTCTGTTGCCTCCACCTTATAAATTTTCGATTCCCAGTCGTCAGACACCATAGCTCTTTAGTTTTAAACATGGTATAGAGCCTGATTTAGGATTGTGGAAATTGCAGGCTCTTCATACACTATTGATTGATTTACTTATCTTTTGTGCTCTGTCTCTTGGAGAGACATGAAAACTTTTTCATTCTGTGGAATAACTGGCTAGAGTAAAAGAAAGGGTCAGTCTCATTCTCGCATCCATTCTACTAGAATTAAAGCCTCAGCAGATGGTATAACTTTAAACGTGACGATGCTGAAAATGTCACCCTTCAGATTTCCATCTAACTCTGGGGAATCTCCGTGTTTTTTGCTGTCTTCACAAACTTTGCTGCCCAAAACAGAACTCACGTTCCACTTGCCCACTTTCTCTCTTCATTCCCCATCTCAGCTGTGGGTCTGAGATGGGGAGAGCTCCTTCCCTCACTACTGGCCCAGGTGAGTCACAGAATTAGGAAGCAACAACGAGCGTGACATATATCAATGTCAGGCTGATGGAAAAAAGCTGGCTTTCCAGTATAATCTAATGTGTGAGAAAGACACAGCACCCCTGAAGACCATAACAACTTCCAGGCACAAACAAGTCACTCCGTTTTTCAATTTTGACCTTATGATGGTGTATGTGTCAAGGTAGGCAGATAGAACATATTATATTCCTGAGTTGTATTTATTTGATTTATAACTTTTGATCATTTAGATATATGAAGGATTCCATTCGGACTCTCACCCCAGTTCCCATAAATTTTAGTAAGGTCAAAGTGATGCTACTTGTGGAAGTGACAATTTCCTCCTTGAACCCTGTGGCACTAGGGAGAGGAGACTCTTGCTTGTGAGAGGTGTCTGAGGCTTTCTTTTCCAGACTCTAGGGGATAACTAGAGAAAAACAAAAGCAGACAATAGTGGGAGTAGGACTGCCCAAACGATCTTCCTCTCTGCTCCATCTTAGGTTCAAAAGCTTCCCATAATCCTCTGCTTAGTGGCAACATTGAGCAGAAGAGCGAGGATGGCTGGGATAGAGTCACACAGAGAACAGGAGACTGTAAAAAGGTATATGACCCAAGAGATGTTTTGAGACTTGCTTGCTTTTTGAGAAAAGAGCAGTCTAGCAAAATGGAAGCATTGGGAGGAAGACCTGGAGGTGGTGGGGAGAAAAGAGGAACATGAGGCACAGAAAGTACATGCAAGCAGGGTGCTTTCCCGGGGCCCAGGGGATGCCCCCATGGTCACATCCAGAAGATTTAGGCAGTGTGGTCAGTGCTTTCTTAAGGTAGAAGGGATGAAAAACCTGGAGAACATGTGTGTATATGTATGTGTTTGGCAGGTGGGAGGCAGAGACACTGATTTTCCATCCCCATCTCCTCTATCCCTACTGTTTAGATTTTCTCGCCGGAAATTCTGGTAAAGAGCTGCTTGACTCTGTGTGTGTGTGTGTGTGTGTGTGTGTGTGTGTGTGTGTTTTTCTTAGGCAGGATGCCCATTAGAAGGTGAAACAGAGTAGTCCCGTAATCGCTGCTTCCTCCTTCCTCAAGACCAGGCATGAGAGACCCATTCTGGTGAAGACCTGCACATCACTGGCCCAGAGAGGAGAAGCCTACTGGGATCACAGGTCTGAAATGCAAAGTTGACCAACCTTCCTCTCTGCCTCCATGGTCCCCGAAGTGGTGCATTGCCATCTAGAACGACGTGCAAGACCATCTATCAAGGTACAAAAAAATCAGAATTTCTATTTAAAAATTTTCTCTTTAAAATTTCTGTTCTTTTCATCATTTACAAAATGTATGACATACTGGTACACTACTAAACACATCCGGAGAGCATGCTCTAAATTTCTTTACTGATGGTCTAAACAATCAAACATTTTAAGACCGTGGTTCTAGTAAAGTTCAAGCTCCCTCAAGTAGCCCTGGCATGATTAGGCTAACACATGCCTGCCTTTCATGCTGAGCGGTTCCAAACTTCTACAGTTCTGGCACATACCAAGAAGTGAGGAAAGCAGAGGGCAGGACAAGAAGAAAGCTAAGCAAAGACCTTTCTCCTAATGTCTATTTTCAGCTTTTTCCAACGGGGAATGCACCACAAAGTGATCCCACCTTTCGGCAAGGGGGCCAAGCTTTTTGACTGCCTGTTTCAGGGCCCCCGAGGCCCTTCACGGAAGGCAAAACCTTCCAGGCACTTCCAGGTGAGGGAGCTCCATCAGCTGAAGGTAATTCTCTGGAGAGGCTGCAGCTCTGAGCTGTTAGCATCTGGCTTTCATGGCAGCTGGGAATTTGGTGTGGCCCATCGGATTTAAGGGGATGGGGCGGATGAAGTACCAACAGCACTGCTGTATTTTGCCACATCGGTATCTACAAATCTGTAACGAGCTTTACAGAAATGATACTCATGTGAGAACACTGCCATTTTATTCTCCGTCAACACACTAATTGTAAACTTAGCAACTTACAGTCTTGTGTTCTCTTTCCTTTAAACAGGGTTCTATTTTGGTTAGCTAGTCTTTCCAAAACCTGGCTTTTTCCCCCCCTAAATACTTTAGTCTCTACGTCTTCCTTTGTACCTGGATAATTTCTTTTCACCTTTAAGGTTTATCTCAGATGCCAATGTCTCTGGGAAGCCTTCCCTGATCCTTCTAAAGCTTTTTCTACTACTCGGTTCTCATCAACACTTCGTATATTCCTGCATCATTACGTCGTAGGATTACCCCACTGTGTGACTGAATCTGTCAGGCCTCGGTCAGGAAAACAGACACCAGGCCATGTTTTCTGGGCATACAGGATTTGCTGGGGGGAAAGAGGGGCTTACTCGACCTCTGGCAGAGCTGAGGAAGTCATGAAGGCCGTGAGCCCGGGGTAGAGACGCCCACACTGGAGAAGAACTGGCGGCAAGGCACAGTGCAGGTGGGTCTCAGCAACTCACCCAGATGATGCTGCTCCGAGAAGCACTCTCCTGTCCTCGGGGCACCGCAGTGAGCCGGTGGTCCCCCAAGAGCTCACCAGGGAGCCACTCTGAATCCCTCATCTGCCCCTGAGACTGGCTATGGCTGCCTTTTGAGTACACAGCTCCTCTTCCTCTTCCACTTCCAGATCTCCAGCAACTTCCTTTTAGCGGACGCTCCAATCCCAGGGAAGGGGGTTTTTGAGAGCAAACCTTAAAGGAGATGGTGGTGATGTGGAGCTGACAACAGATTATCCAGCACAGGGTCACATGGTAGATTATGAACTCCCTCCAAGCTCCAGAATGTACCTCAATCATCTTTACATTTTGCGCTTAATTTCAGTTCCTGGGAATTAGAGGTGCTCCGAAATGTTCATGAAGCGATTAAGTGAACGAGAGGACAATGGCTCCCTGGAATCCATGATTTGGGTTGTATTAAAAAAGGTGCTATGGGGGAGCCTGGGTGGCTCAGTCAGTTAAGCAGCAGACTCTTGATTTTGGCTCAGGTCATGATTTTAGAGATTGTGAGATGGAAACCTGCTTGGGCTCAGGGCTGGCGTGGAGGCTGCTTAAAGATTTTCTCTCTCCCTCTCCCTCTGCTCCTCTCCCACATTCTCTCTAAGAAAAAAAAAAAGATGCTATGAAAGATCAATGGTCACCTCCAAAGAACATTTAATTTTTTTTATGATTTTTTATTATGTTAGTCACCATACAGTACATCCCCGGTTTCCGATGTAAAGTTCGATGATTCATTAGTTGCGTATAACACCCAGTGCACCATGCAATACGTGCCCTCCTTACTACCCATCACCAGCCTATCCCATTCCCCCACCCTCTTCCCCTCTGAGGCCCTCAGTTTGTTTCTCATAGTCCATAGTCTCTCATGTTTCATTCCCCCTTCTGATTACCCCCCCCTTTCTTTATCCCTTTCTTCCCCTACCAATCATCCTAGTTCTTATGTTCCATAGATGAGAGAAATCATATAATTGTCTTTCTCTGCTTGACTTATAAGAACATTTAATTTAATTGTTTTTTAAATTTTTAATTGAAGTATGACATACAATATTATATTAGTTTCAAGTGTACAGCAGTGATTCCATAATTATATATGGTATGAAATGCTCACCACACTTAGTTACCATTTGTTACCATACAAAGTTATAATATTGTTGACTGTATTTCTTATGCTGTGCTTCTCATCCCTGTGACTTATTTATTTTATGACTGGTAGTTTGTACCTCTTGTTCCCCTTCACCTATTTCACCTATCCCTGTACCCCCTCCCCTCTGGCAACCACTAAGTTGTTCTCCATATTTATGGATCCACTTCTCCTTGATTTTGTTTGTTCATTTGCTTTGTTTCTTAGATTCCACATGTGATTCATAAGGTGTTTGTATTTCTCAGGCTTATTTCACTAAGTATAATACCCTCTAGATTGATCCATGTTGTCTCACGTGGCAGGATTTCATTCTTTTTTCTGGCTGAGTAATATTCAATTGTGTATATATAGCACATCTCCCAGAAGAACTTTATATTTGGTAACCTATGGTAGCGATAGTAGCAATTCAGGATTATATGTTTCCGAAGGTGGCAGGAACGGTCACATTTCTGAAATCTAAAATCCTAGATAGGAGGGAGTCTTCACAGCCAGGGTACTGGAGCTGGTAAAGCACGGTAGGTCAGAGAGCCCAAAGTGCACAAATGACGTCTGCAGGACTCTTCAGTTCTTTCTGGTGCCAAGAACTTTGTGCATATTAAGGAGCCACCACTAGGTGGCACTCTTGCCTGTTTGTCGTAGTAGGGTCATCGATTGTTTCCAGACAGGGAATTGACGATGATGGAGGCAGAAATGTTACAACTTCATGAAAGCAATTAAACTGTCCCTCAAATTATAACTATAAAATTAACGTCAGTTGACATGATATACACACTACTTCAAACAAGAACCACTGCAAACAAAAATCCAAGAGCCTAACATCGTTCTCTAGCACCTTCATCATTTCAGAGTTACCATACAGCCGCGCTAGAATCTTGTTCACGTAAGTGTTCCCAGGGGCTCTTCTCCCCAGTTTCCCTGTTCTTGCTTCCTATGAAGGGGGTAGGATTCAGAGCCTTATTGTTTTCTGAGGCAACAGAGGGGGGTAGGGCAAGCACTTTTTCCCCAGCAGGTGGGGAGGCCCTTAGATTAGTTCAAATTATGGCCAAGAAACCCTGATCATGATAATAAAGGTAAAATTGTTACAGCATGTGTAAAAAATGCTTCCCTTTAAGATCTAAAAATTTCTAACTAAATTAAGGCTTTCCCTAGGACTTCCTACATTTTTTTTAAAGTACAACGTATTCATTGAATAAAACCCAGAAAATAAAGATAAGCAAAGAGAAAAAAGACGAAAAATCATTAATTTTGGCTCCAATAAGCAATAAATATTTTAGTGAATGTTTTCATGGTCCTTTATTAATCATTCACTTACATGTATGATTGACTTGGTCCACACTTGATATATACGCTATGTGCCAGACAACGTGCTAGCTATGAGTTTGCAAAGAAAAACAAGAGAGACAGGCTGTCTCTACAAGACATATATAGTACCTCTCTTTCTCTGTATCTTTCTGTAATATATATATGAGTATATAAACATATACATTTTACAGAAAAGGTATTATATTAAACATAGTGTTTTGTGACATACCCGCTTTTTTCCCCCTTAATAATATACTTAGAATATTTTCCAGGCCATTAATATTTTTCAAGGGCATTATTTTTAGTTCACAATATTTTATCTTCTATTAATAGTATTTAAATCTAATTTTCCTGTTCTTAAAAATGTGAGTTATGTCTACGTTGTTACTACAAAAAATAATGATTCAATGAACAACCTTGTAGCTAATTTTTGTTCTCAACCATAATTATATTCCCAGTCTAAATTCCCAAAGGTAGGGTTGATGGATTAAATGAATTGCGAAATCTGAAGGCTTTGATGGCTATGGTTAAATTTCCTCCATAAGGGCAACATCAATTTTTGTCTCTATTCACTCATGTTTTTGAATCCTCACCAATACTGAATATTTGCACTTAAATAAAGTTTTCAATTCTATAGCTACAAGTACTACTTCTTTGTTGTTTTGATTTATATGATTTATGCTCACTGGATTATTAATGAGGTAGAATATATTCTTTTCTGTTATTAACCATTTTTCTTATTTTTGGATTGCTTGCTGATTTCCTCTGTCCAATTTTCTAATAGTTTTTTTTCTTATTGATATGCAGGGATTCCTTATACATTAAATTTATTAATCCCTGAAAATATGTTTCTAGTTTGTCATTTTTCTTTTGTTATTATTATGTTTTAGCAATAGAATTTAACTTTGTAAAGTCTCTTTTTTTTTTTTTTTAAGATTTTATTTATTTATTTTGGGAGAGAGAGAGCACGCACATGAGGTGGGGGAGGGACAGAGGCGGAGGGAGAGAGAGAAAGAAGCAGGTTCCCCACAAGAAGCCCGATGCAGGGCTCAATCCCAGGACCCTGGGATCATGACCTGAGCCGAAAGCAGACGCTTAACTGACTGAGCCACCCAGGCACCCTTAACTTTTTAAAGTTTCTAAGTTTAGCCCCTCCATTAGGCATTAGTTAGCAAGAAATAGAAGTAGAGACAAATATTTTTATGGTTCTTTATAAATTATTCTCTAGATTCAGCTCTCCCTTGTATCTTTGGTTTAGAATGTCTCTAAGCATTGACCATACAATAGGGAAATTATTTATTATTTATTGTTTATCGAGAAAGAGAGCAGGACAGTTGCCTCAGGGATCATTTTGAAATATATGGGGAGCATTTTTGATTGTCACATGACCGAGAGATCCTAACTGACCCTCAGTGGGTGGAGTCCAGGAAAGCTAAACATCCTGTGATGCAAAGAATAATGAGAAAGTATTCTTCCCGAACGCCAACAGAAGCTCTCATCTGGAAACACTGAGTTAAACTATCATCCAGGGATATCACTTAAAAAATGTATTTTCTTGAAAACATTATACCAAAACATGTTTCTCGTTGACACGGGAATATTTTCTCCATACTGTATTTCTATATGCCAACAATGATTTGGAACACATCGATTTCCTGCCCTAATAAGAGGTAACATAGGCTTGAGCTGAGTATGGGCACCAGACAGATTCAGCAGAGGGAGCTGAAATACATGAAATGGATTTGTCAACTGAGAGTAGTAAAGTTCCAAAAGAATTCTACTGGGGGCCACACCTATTCCCATCCTCATCCTACTTTCTATTCTACATTCTCTAGTAAAGATTGTGACCTCAGGGCTGCCAATGGTACTGTTTTTGCTCAATATTATTCTTCTGTTTGCTCTGCGTGCTGTTCGTTCCAATGTCAATGTGGAGGGCAGGAAATAACCAAGTCTGTTTTTATCTATGAGTGCATTGTTCCCTGGAAATAGAACTATTTTGCTCATTTGAAATCGCCTTTGATCAAGCAAGTTGGTAGAAGCCAGAGTTTTTTTGCTGTTGTTGTTGCCTGCAGATGTCAGTGATTATTAACTTGGCATTTTGAATACAAAGTGTTGGTTTTACCAGCCTCTATCTAAAGTGCTATCTTAATAGCAAAGTTTATTGTGTTCTAATAAAAATTAGTAAGAGTTACACACTACCTTGGAAGGAGGGAGCTGAATTTATATGCTTAACATGATATCATTTAAAATATTAGGCAACCAGACATGGAACACAAAAGGCTTATTAAATCGACATATGAGAAACATTAAATAGTGACAAAAAAGTTTAAGAGCAGGATTTGTTATTGCGGCCACACTTAAGTAATGCATCTTGGAAAATGAGATCCCAAAATATAAATTAGGATAAATTTTGTGCTTTAAGTTTTAGCTCCAGAGCAGGATGTGGCAGTAATGGGTGATTGTTCCTCGAAGACATTGGCAAGGTACATTCTGGAATGCAGACAACAATGTCATCCAAATGAAAGGAATCATGAGAAAGGCAATGGGAATCAGACTTCAAACACCATCTTCCTCTTATATAAGCTCTTGGATAATATGTGCAATTTTAAAGTCATAAGGAAGATATAATGGAGCTGCAGAAATCTGGGAAGAGTCTGCTAAAATAGTCAAGGGAAATGAGTAGGAGTCATGTGCCTGTCGACTCAAAAGGTGGAGTTCACCATAAAGAAGTGAGACTGTGATAAGAATCATTTTTTCAGGGTCATCGGGCACTGCTTCACCTTTGAAGGGGTTAACCTAGGGCATTTAAAGAGAAGTGTTGCTTTCCACTGCACATTCGTGGAGTCTGCCTACGGAGAGTTTGTAGAAAATGGAAACGCAAACATGTTTAAGGTGAGGTACCCAGACATGTTATTTTCTAACACATTACAAAGGGATGAAAATGGAAGTTTTGGGAATACATCCTTGCTCTTTTAGGCTGAAGGAACTGAGTGAAGATAGCTCTACTTTTCTACAAACTACTCTTGGTTATGTGACAGACCGCTTGAGCAGGAAGAACTTCACGTCAAACTCAGTAACAATACATTCCTATTTTCATCAGAATTACAGATCAGTTTAGAAAGAGAAATCCGAAGCATTATACTATCATGAAAATGCATAGACATATTGGATAGTCTTATTGGAGGTACTTAAAGGAGGCTGGATAAGATCCTTTTATAGATAGGAGAGATCTGTGCATTAAATGCAATGACATTAGATTTGTCATTCTATGACTTCTTTTAAAAGAGAGGAAAATGAGATTCAAGATGATGAATGGAAAACAAAAGGATTATAAATGGGATGAACCCAAATATGAAATGTTCTTATTTGGCAAAGTTATCTGGACAGTGGAGCTGCTGACTTTCTTCATTTCCTTTGTTTCTCTCTCTCCAAGCCAAACTTTTCTTATTATTCATTCAGTAACTATCAATCCCTGCTCTAAACCGGCATTATACGCCAACAGTAGTCTCTCAATACATGTTTATTTAGTGGGTAAATTATGATAGTTGGTGGTAAGACAAAGATCAAATCATAGTTTCCATCCTCACAGGGGCAGAAAGGAAATAATGAGCAAGAGAGGAACAGAATGGAAAAGACGGGATACTGATTTACTAAAGAAATAACTATAATATAATGTGCTGTACATTTCCTTAAGTCCTGATTCAACATCATTCTACAAATTTTGAAATGTGGTTTTATTTTCATTCTGTTCAAAGTACATATTTCCCTTTTGACTTCTTCTTCAACCCATGAGTTTCTTAGATGTGTTTCAGTTTTAAAATATTTGGGGATTTTTCCTAATTTAATTCAATTCTGGTCAGAAATCATTTTGCATGTTTTGAACCCTTTTAAATATATTGAGGGTTTTTTTGTTTGTTTGCTTGTTTTTGGTCTGTTTTTAAATTAAAAAAAATTTTTTTTGGCAAATAACTACAGAATGAGACTCTTTGGATTTGGATAGTCATTTTGTATATTGTCAAGTTAAGTAAAACTAGCTGTTGTAACAACCCCCAAATCTCAGTTGCTTAACGTAATACGTATTTTTATCTTTTTCGTTGTCCAAAGTGTGTTTGGTCGGCAGCTTTTCCTGTGATGATTTAGGTACCCAAGCTCCTTTATTTAGTGGTTCTGTCATCCTCCAGGGTAGTCTCAAATTGCCATACTGGAACAAACCTCTGCATTCTGTTGCCTAATGAGTAAAGAGAAAGAACATGGAAGATCATAGTAGAAGTTCTAGAAGTCAAGCCTGGTATGCTTTAAATTTCTTCTGCCCTCTTTCCATTATCTGGAACCCAATCCCATGGCCTAACTTCATAGTAAGAGGGGAAGGAAATGTTGTTTAGAGGTGTTCTCAGGAGGAGGAGAGAAAACATGGGTATTGAGAAGTGCTAGCATTCTCTAGTGTGGTACATTTAGAATGACTGGAATGAGGCTCCCTTCCATAAAAGGCATATATTCCTCAATTTCTTAAACTTTCTGAAGTTTTCTATTCCAGTCATGTCTAAATAGCTCATCTCAGGATACGTTCCTGTATAACTGCAGAAAATTGCATTGAATTCCTGATAAGATTTCAGTTTGTCACCCATAATCCAAGAGTTTTTTCCTTGCTTTTGATGTTTCATTTTTGCTACTGCAGGTTGTCCCACTTTATGATAAACATGAGCAGAGCTTGCTTTCTTCATTCTTTAAGACCACACCAACACAAGATAGATGATGAATAGTACTGATTATTAGCAAGGCATTATTGAAGACCTGGGTAGACAATCAAGAAGGAATTCCAACACGGAAAAGAAAGGTACTTGACATTGCTGTTTCAAACCTCCAGCCAAACCCTGCCACAGAAGCCTGTCACTGGCAATTTCTCTCCAGGTCTTAGGATCTGGCCTTTTGGCCTGCATATGGAGGCTATTCTAAGTCCATTTCCCAGTTTCTTCTCTCTCTCCTCCTAAAGTCCTCCCCTAAACCAACAAACCAACCAACCAGCCAACCAACCAAACAACCAACCAACCAACCAACCAGCAAAATACTTGGCTGCCAGAAGAATCAGCAAAATACTCACTTTAAGAAAATCAAAACTATTGGCCAACCAATCAAATAATAAGAAAGACAATAGGAAATAAGTTTCTCGGCAAAGGGAAATACCTTTTTACCTATTATGCTGAACAATTTCAACTTCCTTTAGACTCAACGTTTCTGATACAGAGTAGTCTTTGGTATTGGCTTTGTCCATTTAAAAATAAATAATTTTTCTCCCTATCAAGATCCCCTACTTCCTAGGGAAAAAAAACTTTTTTTGGTCTTTGCAGGGTTTTTTTGTTGTTGTTTGTTTATTTGATTCCCTCCACCATTTTTTCTGCATTATACCAGTGGTATATTCTAATAAGGTTCTCATAACTTTAGGAAATTGTGAAAAAAATGAAAAGAAATCTGATCTTTCAAAGAATCATTAAGAGTAGACATTCTCAACCTTGTCTGCACATAAGAATCACGGTGGGGGGGCATCTAAAACTCTTACTCCTCCAACCATCCTCCAGAACAGTTAGATTAGAATGGGGGGGGGGGAGGGGGGTTTAATATCAGTGCCTTTTTTTTTTTTTTTTCCAGTTCTGCCTGTGATTTCAATGTGTAGCCAAGATTGAAAGCTACTGGATAACAGATCCATTCTCAGTTTCAAGGAGTTAACTTTTAGATGATGGTCAAATTGGAACAAGATATATGTGTTTACAGAATTAGAGAGCTAGGTGTACCTTTAGAGTCATTTCTCTTGGGAAATAGCCTACAATTCGCTCGGATTATCACTGTTTGAAGATCCTGACACTGGGATATAATACATTGGCTTCCAGATGAAATTAGGTTGCTGTTTTCTCTGCAAGCAATAGCATCAACCGAGGTAATCACTCGACTGTCAGATTTGTACATTCAAACCTGGGAATGAGTCTCATTGCCAGTTTAATTTTATCTGTGGCTAATTAAAACATTTCACAATAAACATAATTTACAGTAAAGGAAATTTTGCTTAATTTCCCATAGCCAAGATTATTAGACTGTTGGTAAAACTTTTAGAATCAGAGGTATGAAGAAAACCCAAGAATGATTAAATAACTTTCCAGATATCCTAAACTCCCAGCCCACCAGGTATATAACTGTGGTAAAAATAAATTAATTTTCTGGGCCCAGAGTTAGCTTCTCAAAATAGTGGAAGATGCTTGAATTTTCTGAATTCTACCTTTGTCACAATACAATAGATGTTTATAAAGGAATTGGAGAATTTTGTACACATACGCAATAGGTACAGAGTTATTGCCTTCAAGATATATTTTTACGCAACTCTTACTAATTAGAGATTGGTTGCATGGCTGACTTTACTCCATCAGAGGTTCCTATTCTTATTCTGTAACTGTCTGGGGTAGCATTAAGCACTTTTTTTTAAGTTTAAAAAAAAAATTCTTTTTTTTTTTTTTATCCCATTTCATTGAAGCCAGACTCTTCACAATCTTCTGATTTTGTGGGAACTGGGGCGGGGCGGGGGGGATATAGGGTGGGGGCAGGGAGATTGAGGGGAGTATTGTGAAGTAGGGAGCATGACAGGTCAGGGAGATGTCAAGGGATGTGCATCAGCTGACACTCAACTGAGCAAACCCGATCAGCTTCACTTCATCAGGAATCTCCGACCCATCACAGCCTGAAACCAACTTAAATGTCAAGGTTTTCAAAGCTTTGGGATCATCTACCAACTTCCGTAAATTAGCAGCCACTATAACTACATCATAACCATCAACCAAGCCAGCAGAGAAGAGCTCCTGAGATAGGCCATCTGCCGTATCTCTTCCTGGAGTAAACTCAAAGCATATGTCATTACGTTCCTTTCCGGAGTTTCTGAATCTTAGAACGAGGTTCACAGCGCAAGAAGCTTCTCAGGGTAGGCGCCGAGAGTCCTGCACAGAGAGGGACTGTATGACGCTTTTCAGGTCATCTTTGACTTTTTATTCTCCTCTATCCCCTAACTCCAGGGTCACCAAAATAAATAATTTCTCACTTTGGAATGGCTTTCAGATATTTTGCATTCTCTACCTTTCCACTGCTGCTTTTTGTAGATGAGGTCTTTATTATTGAACTTCCTAGCTGGTACCGCAGCTTTCATCAGCCTTTCTCATTCCAATTTGCCCTGTTCTTCTATGAACTTTACCGTCTTGGTCACCACGTTCAGCAAAGCCATGAATTCTAAGCTCCTGTTTCTTCAGGCCTTTCATAAACAGGATATTCTCTGACTCTCCAACCCATTCCTACTATTCCGGCACCCATCGGTGTTGGCAATGCAGATCTTCCACAGAATAGTCTCAAAAGAAATTCTAAAAGGGTGGTGGTGGTGGGTGGTACTTTAGTAATTATGAGTTATCTTGAAAATTGCTTTAAATGCAACGCTATCCTCTGAAGACGCAGTCTAGTTGATTTACAAAAATACAGTTCGTCTATTTCCCCTAGAACTGACTGCTCTGCGCCTCGGGTCAATAACTCTGCCGCTTGCCTCAGCTATAAAGGTATGAGAGTAACTCCTGAACCCCATTCACTCCTTGTGAGCAGTGAGCAGTCCAAGGAGATGGTAGCCAAATAGACGTGGGGTTCCTGCCAAGTTAGTGAGTTAAAAACAAGTTACTTTGTTTTTGAAATTGAATTGGAGCATGCAAACCTGATCCTATTCAAAGATCAATTTCTCTCACCTTCAGGAAGATGCTAATTAGTGGGTCTGCTTCTCCCCTTCCAGCTGCTTCCGCTCTAAAGAAATGTCCCCCCCCCCCCCATCTTCAACCCCCTGCTGAAGGCTAGGCCCCGGTGATCAGGCTTTTAAGCCTTATAACCCACTTTTCCCAGCTCTTTGGAAACAGGCTGAGTGGAGAGTAAACCCAAAGATAGGGAAACCATAGGCCCCGGACAGTGGCTAGCGGCTTGGTAGTCAGTTATACTTATGCAGGGATTCTGAACCAAGTAACACCAAAAGACCGCTTGGTGGTAACTGAAAAATGGCCAAAAAGAGGGCGGAGGGAGGCTCAACATTTTGTTCATTCTTTGTCTTCCACCTCCCACCTCTTTCTCTTATGTTTGTATAGCGAATCTCAGAAGTGTAACACGGAGGCTGCTGGGGGCGATGGAAGGTTTTGGAGGAGGGCGTAGGCCTTTGGAATGCCGAGGCCTGCGTGACCACTCTGCCCTATTAATGCCGCGGGGAGTTGACTTCCCGAAGCTTTCCTAGCCCAAACAGCCGCCCTGTGATCTAAGAGATCATTGTCCCCTAGGTTATGTTTAGCAGAACCCGTAGAACACTCCGATCAGCACATTGTATCCCTCCCATAATCACTCTCTTCTGTTTCTGTAAGACCCCTTGCCACACATCACTTGCTTGAGAGACAGAATAAAAAAGATTTATGATTAACCTTAAGCACCCATAAAGATGAGAGCAAAGAAGAGCAAAGGGTCTTCGTCTCTGAGCATTGACCCCCTTGCCTTCTCCTCTCTTTCACAGCAAAGTCTGGAGGTACATCCATAGGTACAGGGATTGCTGGCCATTCCTGGCATTTGTTGGCATACAACTGTGAAGTAACCTCAGATTTTTAATTTCCCCTGTTTTGATGGTTATTTCCTCCTTGTAATTTCTTATTTTGGGTATATGTGCTTGAAATCTCCCCTTTTTCTAATGAGGTTAGCTAGTGGTTTGTCAATTTATTTGATCTTTTCAAATAACCTTTTCTTCATTTTAAGTGTCCTTTTCACTGAGATTAATTCATGCTTTTATTAATTTATTCTTTCTGATTATTTGTGGGATGTTCCTTTTTTTCTAATTTTTTGAGTTGGATGTTACATTAATTTTCGTTATCTCATTTTGTTGATATTTAATGTTATCCATTTCCTTCTCTTCACCGCTTTAATTGCACCCCATAGATTTTGATATGTGATCTTTTTATCAGTCTTAAAGAATTCTGCCATTTCGGTTCAGTACTTATACCTTGAGCCAAGAATTGTGTCATGTTGAATTTTTTAATTTCCATGTAGAAGGATCTTTAAAAACTTTATTATGAACTTCTGGTTTATTGCATGGTGATTAAATAATATTTTTGATTATTTTTGCTGGATGACACTTGATGAAATTTTCTTTGGGAGTTAACATATGATCAATTTTTATGAGTGTTCCCTGTTTACTAGGGAAACAACATGATATTAAGTTTTTGTTTATTCTTGCTTCTCCTTGTGGATTCTGAGTTTTGAAGGTTGCTGTTCTGTTATTTGCGTACATAGATATATTACAGCTTTTCGTAGAGTTGGCCTTCAGCATGAAAACTTGCCCTCCTTTGTCTTGTGTAATGCATTGTGGCCTCAGATTCTACAACGTCAGTTGTCTCGATCTCAAGCTGTGGTCTGCACTCTCCTAATGTCCCTTCGCTCATCTTTTTTTCTGTCAGCCTTTAGGCATCACTCTAAGTTTGTTTTGTATTCTGCAGTTATGTTTTGCTTTTTTGTGAGTTACCCTGAACATTTAAACAAGTCTTTTTCTGATTATAAATGCAATATGTGCTTACTGTAAAACAGCTGGGAGCTACAGACAACAATATAAGGAAGAAAACAAGCAAGCACTTCTAATCCTCTACTCCAAGGACAGCTGCTTTTAGCATTGTGCTATATTTCATTTAGTTGTTTTTTGGTTCCTTATAGAACATTTGTTATATGATATTTCTATTTTATATGTTGCTTATTTTAAAAATAGCATCACTCTTCAGTGTATGAACTGCGTTTTCCACTTGTTTTCAGAACCACCAAGTGCAATGTATTCACTTTTTCTGTTTCCCCACATTCAAGTATTCAGAATGCCCATTAAGGTATTTATACCCAAGTATATCTAGGATTTTTTTAAATCTTTCATGGGATTTCTCATTACAAATATGAGTCCTACAGATTTTGTGATTATGTAGAATATGTTTTTTGCTCTCTGGTCTGATTAGCCACTTCAATGGTGGGTCATGAGGAGGAGTGACCATGTAAATTATCCTTCAAACTGGGACTCCCTTAAAGTGAAGGTAGCACTATTGATATTAATATTTAGCTCAGAATAACAGGCATAAACTAAGAATGTCCAGGACAGACTGGAATCTATAATCATCATGTAGATGAGGAGTTCTGCACTAAGGATGCTTCTAGACACTCCTCCTGGTAAGCTGCTGACATTCTGATACAGTTGAGAATGATGGGGTTTAAGATCATCTCTCTTTTTTTTTAATGCACATATTCTTCCTTCTCAGCACTGTGGTTCTTGCCTAGCTAACTAACTGTTTTTGTTACACTATTCGAGAATTGTCTATTTGTCATCATTATTGATCTTGCCTTGATGAACTTCCATGTTGGTCTTCATGATGAATGCAAGGATTTGAAGAAGTTCTTGGGGGAACAACTTGTCTCTTCATTCATCTTCCTGGACTATGTGCTCAATATCTTCCTTGCTCCAATGGCCTTTGTCATAATCCTGGCCTCTTTTTATGTATTCTTGTGTGCAGCAGACATATTGAAGATGCTGGAGAGACCCATATCAGATGTGTCTTCAGTCTGAGAAGCATCTGTAAGCTCAAACTTGCCTAGCATATGATTATTCCTGGTTATTGCCCACTCAGCTTCATAGACCTGAATGAGAATACCATGATCATTAAAAATAATGGCAGTTTGTGCCTACTTCATAGAATGATGGGATCAGCAGTTATGATACCCAGGAACAGCGAAGGCTACAATGAGCACCAAACCCTAGACACACAGTCAGATTTTTCTTCAACTACAATGGTTGCCTGGACTTCTACCATAAGCAATGGCCTCATCAGTGTTTAAGGTCCATCTTAAATTCTTACTTCCAAGGAAGTCCTGAAGGAGCTTCTGAGTCTTGAGGATATGGCAGACCCACTGTCCAAAATGGTCATCAACCTGTGACTTGTTTTCATTCAATTTCATAAAGGGTTTTTGCCACATGGTCCAGCAAGCTACAACACAGTCTGGCATTTAGTTATCAAAATGGATATTTGTGGGGCACCTGTGTGGCTCAGTCTATTAAGCATCTGCCTTTGGCTCAGGTCATGATCCTGGGGTCCTGGGATAGAGCCCCATGTCAGGCTCCTTGTTCAGTGGGAAGCCTGCTTCTCCCTCTCCCTCTGCTGTCCCCCCTGCTTGTACTCTCTCTCTCTCTGTCAAATAAATAAATAAATAAATAAATAAATAAATAAATAAATAATCTTAAAAAAATGGATATATGTAAGGTAGATGTACATGAAATTAATCTAAATGTTGTCTAGGGTGCTGAAAGAGTATGTGTCTAAAGTGTCCACAAGCATTAGAGAAGCATCAGATACCTTCTTGTTCCTACTAATGTCCTTATGTTTCCCTTGACCTTGATATTGAAACATTGACCTTTGGTTAAGGAACTTTTCTTCACCTAAGCAGTTGTCCCTACTCCTGAATTGAAGACTAGAAATGAAGAATTTATTCTTCAAAAGGGAGGATTAATACATCAAAAACACCACCTCCTGTGTCAGAGATTAACACATTTCATCTGACAACAACTAGCCTCTCTAAGCCATAAGCAGTGGCAGTGGCATTTGGCTCACTGACAATGCTAAGATCAGTGATGTTTCTAGAAGTGTTTGTGCCCTGGCACTGGGAGTCATTAAAACTCCACATGATGTGCCAGCTTGCCAAACAAATCCCCTGCAATTCTGTTAATTTGGTTCAAACCAAACTTTAAATAAATAAATAGTCTGTAATCTCCTTATACTCTAAATTTTTGGCCTGCTTGTCTTACTGGAGAGTAGAGTAATTAAATCTATGTTCAATTGTACACTTGACACCAAAAATCATGTTGTGGGGTTGGTTCTAACTTGATTATCTGTAGTATCTGGGATCAATCATTTTATGTCTGTAAAAATGACATTGCTTTGATGATCTTCTTTCCCTGAGCATTGGCAATGAACTCAACCATGTCTTCTTGGAGGACACTCTCTTAGGAGTCTGTGATGGAGGTCAGTGCTCACTGTGTGTTTCTTTTTTTTTTTTTTTTTATAAAGATTTTTATTTATTTATTTGACAGAGATAGAGACAGCCAGTGAGAGAGGGAACACAGCAGGGGAGTGGGAGAGGAAGAAGCAGGCTCACAGCGGAGGAGCCCGATGTGGGACTCGATCCCGGTACACCGGGATCACGCCCTGAGCCGAAGGCAGACGCTTTAACGACTGCGCTACCCAGGCGCCCCTCACTGTGTGTTTCTTCAACGTGGCTTCTGGGGATGATTGACCTGGCTCGATGAGGAAAGACATAGATGCCAGAGCTGCTTATGCATTCAATAAACTTAGAATTTCAAAGATAACAATATGAAAATATACAAGAACTATATGATAAACCTGATTCGAGATTGCTTTATGTTCGTTTAAAAATTTTTAAAGCTTGTATATATTTCTATTGCTTATTGTCTTCAACCTGTTTTTCTCACTCGATGTTTTATCTGTGAGATCTGTCTATGCTGATGTGTGTACCTCCAATTCTTTCCCTATTGCATAACATTTCATTGTTTGAACTGGAATTTACTTGTTCATTTTTCCATTTTCCTGGTGATGTATTAAGTTGTTTTGATTTTTCCCATTACTGCAAACAATGCTGCTGTGATTAAGAAAGAGAGGATCAATGGATTGAATTATATTAAAATAAACACTGCATCAAAAGCATTTGAAGAAAGCGGAAAAGACAACCATTGAATATATTTCCAGTGCATACAACCAACAGAGGGTTAGTATTCAGGATGCATAAGAACTTTACAAATCAATAGGAAGAAGATTAAAAGCCTCAATTGAAAAATGGGAAAAGTTATGAGATAATTTACAGAGGAGCAGAAGAGTAAACCTGAGTAACCAATAAAACATTAAAAGATACTCCGCCTCACTACAAATCAACAAAAATGCAAAAAAATAACTATACGGGACGCACTACAGAAATTTAAGAAGTGTGATAAGCCCAGTGCTAGTAAAGATGTGGATTGATGAAAACCTTTTTACCCAGCTTGAGGAAGTTTGAACTGATACCTTCATTTTGGGGAGAAAATTGGTACTATGTAGTAAACTTAAAGATAAGAAAACCCCCGAGTCAATACCTCCCAGACTGAGAATGTAGCTTAGAGAAACTCTTTCCTGAGTATCCAGGGAAATGTATACAAATGTTCTTTACAGTTTTTCAGTGAGCAGTGTTCTATTAGCATAATTTAGATCATGATGGCCATACTAATTTTTCAATTAGAATGACTTAGCTATCTCAATATTTAATTCATCAGTGTATGTTAAGATGAAATAAGATAAGATAAACTTTGACTGTCAGCAAAAATACCCAGGGGTTCTAATGCTATTCATTCATTTTCTTTTATTTTTTTTAAAGATTTTATTTATTTATTTGAGGGAGGGAGAGAAAGAGAGAGAGCATGAGCAGGGGGAGCGGCGGAGGGAGAGGGAAGGGGAGAAGCAGGCTCCCGCTGAGCAGAGAGCCTGACGTGGGGCTCCATCCAGGGACCCTGAGATCATGACCTGAGTCAAAGGCAGACGCTTAACTAACGTAGTCACCCAGGTGCCCTTACTGTGTGCTAAGTGGCATATTAGTCTTGGGGTGAATAAAACATAATAGCTACTGGTTATTAATGTAAGTTTAAAAGAATTACTCACACACTCCCATCTCTGCTCTTATAAGCCTTTCTGTCCCAGAAGGCAAGTTGCAACTTGGCAGGGAATGTAACATTTTCTGGATTAACCCACCCCAGCTTCCTGTCGTTTGTCTCTTGTTGTGATCATAAATGATGCTTAGTAATCGCTGGCTGATGGTGATCAGTGATAAAGGTTTTGCCTACCTATCTGCAGGCTTTCATCTGTAAAGAGACATTAAAGACATCCATTCAGCCGCTAGCAGGAAATGAATACCAGACACAGAAGGGCTTGCGAAATTACAAAGCACAGACAGGAATAATTCCCTGAAGTTCCATCCTTCACAGCTATTTATCCATTCTTGACTTCTAAGATGTAGAGGAAATAAGAATAATACATGATAAAGAAAGAACAGAAGGGAAAACATTCCTTCAGTCTTCTTAGCACGTTAGCTAATATGCTGATCCTGAAGTATTTCAGTGGGAAAATGAAATGTATTATTTTAAAGTTTTTTTCTTTAATTCGGAGAAAGATATTGACAACATTTTTTCCTAGTTGTCAAATGCAGTGTCCTATATATTTCAGCATGACAAACTAATTTTTCTCTTCCACATATTTACCAAATTGATGAACAGTTCTGTCTCAGTTGGCAAATTGGATTTTAATCTGATAAGCTTGATTGCAGGGCCTGTAGTATTCATCTCATTAAACCTGCCAACTGGATGAGGCATTGCGGTCAAGCCATGTCCTACTTTCATTTAGATATGGATACTTTTTTGTGAATTTTTTTGGGGGAAAAAAAACCACCTCAGACTACAGGCAGCATGAAAAATTTTCTGCTTTGACAAAATGATCCCTGCCTGTAGCATACGTGCCCCAACTGTGCACTTCTGGCTGGATTTCTCCTCCTTTATGTAGCAGCATTGAGGAGTAGACACATTTTGCTTCTTTTTGATTTTCCTCCATTCAAACTGGCCAGACTCGGGATGGTCATCAACATCCAGAGAAAACATTGGTCAATTTCATAGCGTCAGGGCAGGGCAGAGAGGTGGTGGCATTGAATATGTTACATCCCCTCGAGTTTTACTAGAACACTTTGGGGGAATGTCTGCCACCAACCGTCACCTCCCTTTGCCCTACCGCTGCAGGAGGGCCTGCTCCTTGAGAATATGTCTGTTTTATTCCAATGTATTGTGTGTTGTTAGTACTCTGCAGAAGCAGAATGGGCCCCCACGTAAAATTTAGTTTTGATGTCAAGACTGATGATGCCACACACAGCGGCTGTAACAAGTTTATTACTTTTATAATGAAAGTCTCTGGGGGAGAGCAGGACTTGAGGAAGTGAAGGAAAAAGACCGGCTTGGGGTTCTTATAGTGGTTAGTGGGCGGGGCCATGCAGGAACTTGCCCGTGGTTCAACTTTTCGGGGAGCCAAAGGAAGGAGCATCAGGGGTTTCTTCTGAGCATGCCCAGATGAGGAACGCTCGGGAAAGAGGTGTAAAACTTGTCAGCAAACATAAAAATAAGGAGTCAGACTCTTTATTATACCATGTGTGTCCTGTAATTCTATCAGAGCAAAACTATCTCTAACTCCCTAGATGAGGGGAAATAAGGAACAAGTCACTGATGTTACAAAGACACTGACACTTAGAAATCCCAGTCACCCCTGATGTACAGAGCACAGGTCATTACTTCTTTGACTTGGGCTCATTTTCTCTACTTATTTTTTATATATATAATTTATTTGAGAGAGAGAGCACAAGCAGGGGGAGTGCAAGCAGAGGGAGAGGGAGAAGCAGACTCCCTGACTCCCCACTGAGCAGGGAGCCCCATGCAAGGCTCCATTCCAGGACCCCGGGATCATGACCTGAGCAAGGTAGACCCTTAACTGACTGAGCCATCTACATGCCCCTTCTCTTATTTATAACATCATGTATTGTATTAAGTCTTCCTTAAATTCGACATTTACTTACATTATTTTTGATTGGTCAAATTTCTTTGCACCTAGTGTGGTCAGGTAAAGTGAAAATAAAATATGTATTTATTAATCCAATCTGATTAAGCAGTTTTAAAATGAGCTCTCAATTTTAGGCTAAGCAATAAACCTGGTTCCCAACAGTACTATTCACAGACTATTTGAGGAGATAGAGGATGGTGTTAAGACACGGCATTATTCTCTTCTGTAGGTTTGTAAGAGAATCCGAAATAGGAAAAATAATTGCATGTGCAGAGAAGAACATCTTTCTCTCCTCTTATTAGAGAGGATGAAGGGTTTTGAGACAGGATGGAGGAAATCAGTCAAGATGTAATCCAGACAGAAGGGATTCCTGGGATTTGTGGGGACATCCAGCCCAGTGGCTACAGTGGGTGGAAAGTCAGTGTGCAGCCACCAGGGACAGGGAGACATGTTTGAAGTCACTGTAGGTGAAAGATCTGCCTGCGGCTGGAGCAGCCCTGGGACAGGCTCTTCCTCCTGGGGTAGTGGGAGCTGCCCAACACTGTGGGGTGGGAAAGAACAAGCTTCGGCATGAAGATGATGAAAGAAAGGCTGGCCAGGGCTTCTGTGGATTTCATGAGGCTCAGAAAGAATATGATGGATAAGAGACTCACTGACAAGCATATTAAATAAAAATCTGAGGGGATAGGTGAAAATGTTCTAGGAAAATATGTGAAATTGATCCATTGAAGTTGCATTTGATATCAGGTACCAGTAGATGTATAAAAATGAAGACGCCTAGTAATTCTCAGGAGCAAAACAGTAAAATAAATGGGGAATAAAATTCCAGATTATATTCACCTATATATTCACCCATTCAATCTTCAGTGAACCTTTATGGAGTGCTTCCTATGTACCAGGACCTGTTTTAGGTATGCAGAATAGACAGGTGGGGAAGATGGAGAATCTTCCTTCAGAAGCTTATGGCTTACATCAGTGCTTAGAAGAGTGGAGGGATGTGTTCTTGACGAGGGGCAAGTCCAGGAAAGCCAGGAGACAAAGGAAAAGCAAAACACATCCCAAGGTTATGTATACGTAGGTTTTAGGAAGAGGGGGTGCTTTTTTATGGGAAGCTGAGTATGGATGTTTTTCTAGAAATAAAATATACTTCATAAAATATAGAAAGGCAACTTAAATGTCAGCTTTCCTACTCCCTCTAGGCCTAGGTGAAATGGATATAGAACTTAGTTTCTGGTGAATTCCTAAAGGAAGGAATGAGGATGGAGTTAATTAATAATCTTAAGGTCACTTCATTTGTGGAGTCTTGGATCCTCACTACATCAGCCAGCACGTGAAATACTACCCTCTGTTTACTTTCCACCTCGGCATACCAATAAGCATTTTTCACATTAGGTTTGGGTCCCTGAACTCAGCACTGGCAAGGACAAACAATGCTATGATTAACTTAGAGCAAGGTTTCTCCAAAACAGAGGAGCATAGGGAAAGGGTAAAAATAAAACAAGATGAAACCAGAGAGGGAGGCAAACCATAAGAGACTCTTAATCAGAGGAAACAAACTGAGGGTTGCTTGAGGGGAGAGGGTGGGGGGATAGGGTAACTGGGTGATGGCCATTGAGGAGGGCACGTGATCTAATGAGCACTGGGTATTATGTAAAGCTGAGGAATCTCTGACCTCTACCTCTGAAACCAATAATACATTATATGTTAATTAATTGAATTTAAATTAAAAAAGAGAAAGGTTTCTCAAGCCTGACCCTATTGACATTTGAAGCCAGATATTTCTTTGCCATGGGGGTTGTCCTATGCACTGTCAGATGTTCAGGGACATCTTGGGCCTCTACCCAGGAGATGCCAGTAGCAGCCCCCTCCCCTGCCCAGTTGTGATAACCACACGTCCCCTGCGTGTCAAATCACTCCTGGTGAGAACCATTGGCTTACATCACTCATTCTTCCTTCGGAGCAAGGTTTTACACAGTGGGGAGGGGAGTGGGGTGGTGTGTAATGGATGTTGAGGGGTGTGGCAAACACTGTCAGTTCAGCGCCCTCAGGTCACACAACTCCAGGGGGCCCTCTTTCCAGTGTGCTCTATTTAATAGCACCCCTCGCACATCTCCCCTGTGAAGGGCGATCCTTGAGTTATTCAACACAGAGGTACCATGATGGTTACCTAGGCAGCACACAAGCTCCCCTTTCCTCCCTAGTAGCAGACACACACCCCGACTGCTCAGAAGGGTCAGCCCAGGCATAGCTGCAAATTAGCAAAATTCATCTTTTGTGCTTTCTTCTCCGTCTATACATTTTCCTTCAAATTTTCCCACCAACTAGCATCCTCAGGTTTCCTTGTACTCACTGCCCCCCTCTCAAGAATAAAGTTTTCTGGCTGTCACCAGAAATCTGTGAATTAGTATAATGGGTCTGAGGAGGGGCTGATAAAGGACTGAACCTCTAATAGTGGAAGCGCAGGCCCTATAACATTTGGTGTGATAATGACAGCATTAGCTAAGAGGTTAGATTAGAGGTGGATTAGCATAGAGGTTAAGAAAGTCAATGTCTAACAGTTAATATATTGGTAATGGACGTGGAAATCTAACCCAAGTGGTCCAATTCTAGGGTGTGGGTTCCTAACCATCTTTCCATCCAATGGCCCCTCAAGTGGTATCACATGCATAATCACTGTGCAGGTAACCATTTTTTGCACTCATGTCTCGGGTTGGCCTTGCTCATCTTGACCACTAGATCAGAGACGGAAGAACTGAAGTTGGAGCTGAGATCTACTGTCAGGGCTTGAGGTGGTGGGCTCGGGAGGGCCAGTGGGAAGCACCAACTAGATAGGTTCACACCAGGAAAGTCTCAGGGTCAGACCGGAATCAGGATAAATACCTGGAGCACCTACATATGATATGGGATGGAGAGGGAGCCTGAACCAGGCTTGAGATGGAACATGGAATACCAGACCCAAAGTTGCAAACTCTCAAACAGAAAGCCAAGCAAGAAGTCCAGAGTTGGTAGACCACAGGCACGGTGTGGCCTCTGATGAGGGCTCAGAGTCTGGGGCCCAACTGAGTTAAAAGCCAAGTGTGGAGACCAACTCTATCTGCTTGTTCCATCTTGTCCAGCGGCATGGCACAATCCAGGTTTTCTTGGGGTGACAACCGCAAAAAAAAGAAGACAAAGTAGGCTTCTGTCTGTTCCCACTACATAGCCTCAGGGGCAGACAGAGTTATCAGTTACCCAGGGGTTGTGATATAGGGAAAGTGAAAAAGTACCTTTGACCCCCAAATGTCTCCCCTAGGTGCCTCTTACAGAATGTAAAATTTCACCTTCAGAGATTCATTTGTCTGGACTAGAGCTCGGGTACAAGTCCATGGGTGCATGACGGGAGCCATCGTCTTTCATGCTACCTTTAGAGAAGACAAGTTTCCATTGAGAACCCTTGTGGATGGAACACAGAACAGGTGGGTTTGATGGTGAAAGGGAAGGACAGATTTTGGGCGTTAAGAAATGCTCAGCAACAGCGAGAGCACAACCGTGGGAACTCATTTCAGCAGGAGGCAGAACCCAGCAGGACACAGGGACATAGGAAGACAGGCGGTTACTGGGAATGAGAAGAGGAGCAGAAAAGGAAGGTGGGTGTGAGGTTGGGGTTGGCGATGTACCAAAACCTGACTTGTTAGTTACCTTAGCGTTTGAAGACTCCAATCCTTTGATTAGGTTCTTTATTGAGCTTTATTTTCAAATTTTCTCCATTAACAGTTTTTTGTTGTATTTTAAATTTTTTTGAGGTTTTGGGTTACCTTCTCTTTCTCTGTGCACATTGGGTGTGGCACAACCCTTATTTGAGTAACTAGGACCAAAAATTTCCCTGTGAGACATCCTTGCCAATTTTCAGGGAATTCAGATATTTTCAAAAACTAAAACATCCTTTGGCAGTAGGGGAGGAGTGTTTGGCAGCAAAAACTTCTTAAAGATGATTTATTGTGGTATCATTTTACCAAATGCTGTTTCAGCTTTGGGCATCGCGCACAGAAAGGGTGGGAAAATCGTTCCAGTGGTGGCAATAAAACTCAGAGCATTTTTGCACTTAACCATTAAACACAGAATTGTAGGTATTTAAGCAGAATATCAAGTGGGAAAGCCAGCTGTGTACAGCAACAGGGACCGTTCAAGAAAACCAGACACTCTGCGGATACCACCTGAGGCTGGGAAATGAGAACATTCAGTAAATGCCCGTGCTGGGAGGAATGTTTTATTAATGCCGTGTCACTGATCGTTTCAGAAATGTCTTTTAAAAAATGGCTCCTGCCACATCCTGTGAAATTGGGATGTACCAGAGAAAAGTGGGGATAGCCAGAGCGGGCTGCCTGGGACCTCGTTTGGCGGAGACCAGGTGGGATGCGGAGAGGCCGTGGCGGGGCAGGGCCGAGCAGAGGCAGGGGGCGGGCGGTACCCGAGGGCAGCTTCCGGGAAGGAGGAGCCCGGCTCTACGTCAGGGGGGTCAACCCCGAGGCGGAAGTCAGGAGCGCGCTCACAGCCGAAGGGCTCCAGACTGGCTGTGCCGTATTCACGGTAGCGACCTTAGCTAGGGTTTGGTTTGGTTTTGTTTGTGGGGGGAGGGGCAGCGGGGGAGGGGAAAAGAGAATCTTACGTGGGCTCCATGCCGCGCCAGCTCCCTCTCACACCCGAGAGCACAACCTGAGCTGAAAGCAGGAGTCTCTCGCTTAACTGACTGAGCCACCCGGGCGCCCCACCTTATCTAGGTTTTTAAAGAACTTTCATCAGAAGGCCTGCCCTGCACACAGCGTTCTATTTTAAGTATTCCTCCTTCTCCCCCCCCCATAAATTCTTAACGTCTCATTAGATTAATTAGAAATATTTTGGGCGTACAAAAGGGGATTAAGAGGCTAACCTATTTACTCCTTCCTCAGCTTAAGAGAGAACACAGTACAGGCTGTGGAGACGTATCTCCAGAGGTAGGTACCGGCCCGAATTTCGCGTTTATCATTGAGAGTAATGTTGTTCTAGGGCTGTGACATACAGAGATATTTTTAATGTTCTTTTGCGTATTTTGAAAGTTTAATAAAAGGGTATGTACTTTTTTAACTTTTAAAAAATTTCCAACATTTCTCAACATCGTGTTTTTGAGAATAAGCCGTTTTAACTATTGTATGGTATTCTGTTGACTAAATATGCCACAATTCTGTCTTCATCCTTCTGCTGATGGATACGCATGAGTGTCCTAAGGTAAATGCCTAGGAATGGAAATTCTAGACCATAGAATTTGTGCATCTAAAACTTTCGGAGATGATTGCTGCGGATGAGAGTGGGGGTTCTCGTTAACTTGTAGGAGCTATTTATGTATTCTACACACTAACCCTTTATCAGTTATGTGCACAGTGATCAGTAGTTTGTCTTTTAATTATGATGTCTGTCAATAAACAGACATTTTTATTGTAGTTGAATTTATTTATCTTTCCTTTTGAATTGTGCGGCTTTGCTTCCTCAGGATCATAAAGATATTCTTTTAAATTATCTTCTGAAGTGTTAAAGTTTTAATTTCAAATGTTACATTTGGTCCTTAATCCATTTGGAATTTATTGCTGTGTATAATATGAAGAACCAATGAACATTTTTTGTATGAACGACAAGTTGTACCAACAAATTTTAAGAGCCGCATCCTTTCCCCATTAATCTGCAAAGAGCCTATTTTTATATATGAATAGGTATATTCTCAGTATCTGCATTCTGTGCTTTCTGTATACATATTTATCCCAATGTCAACATCACAATAGATTAATTACTATGACTTTATAGTAAATCTTAATATTGGAGATATTTCTGATATATGAGTAGATTCAGTTAGTTTGGATAGTACTTCAACATAAGAAGGCACCAAATTATATATAGGTATTTTCCTCCAAAAGCTTGCTCTTATTCTATAAAATTATTTTGCTTATTATTGTTATTTGCCTCTTGCTTTCCCATATAAGTTCTATGAGAGAGTTTTAAAACTCTTTAGAAAATCCTACGACAAAGGGTTAAGCAAAGGTTGTTGTCAGAGAATGCAGTTACTACTTCTGAAGCAGAAATGTGATTGAACTTAAAACAACAATGAGATACCACTACACACCTATTAAAATGGTAAAAATCCAAAATACTGACAACACCAAATGCTGGTGAAGATGGAGCATGACAGGAGCTTTCCTTCATTGCTGATGGGAATGCAAAATGATACAGCCACTTGGGAAGACAGGTGACAGTTGGTTACCAAACTAAGTATACACTGATCACATGATCCAGCAGTAGTGCTCTTTGGAATTTATCCAAATGAGTTAGAAACTTATGTCCAAACAAAAACCTGCACACAAACATTTATAGCAGCTTACTCCTGATTGTCAAAACCTGGAAACAACCAAGATGTCCTTCAGTAGGTGAATGGGTAAACCGCAGTATGTCCAGGCAACAGAAGATTATGCGGCAATGAAAAGAAATAGGTTATCAAGCCACAAAAAAGACACGGAGGAATCTTAAATCCATTTTGCCAAGTGAAAGAAGCCAGTCTGAGAAGGCTACACACTTTGTGATTCTAACCATATGACATTCTGCAAAAGGCAATACTGGATACAGTAAAAAGATCAGCAGTTGCCAGAAGTTCTGGGGGATAGATGAATTAAAAAAGCATTGTGGGAGAACTTTCAGAATAAGGCAATGAGATTGAACTAGATTGAGTTGGATGTCTCCTTTATTTGCTTTCATGGCACCTGTTCTCACACAGAATGTGAGATTTATCTTATTGTATTGCTCTCCATTAGGGTGGAAGTTTCTTGAGGAGGTTGCCCAGCTTTATTTATTATTTTATTATAAGTGATGGCGGAGAACTTGACACTTGGTAGTTGCTCAGAATATTTGTGAATTAATGTGTGACTCTAATGATGCAATGTAATAAACATTTTTAAAGGAGCTGGGAGAAGGCTAAGAAATGAAAAATAGAAAGCTAATGCTCATTACCATGAAGAAATGGGATAAAAATGAAACAATAAAACTCAAACCTTAAATCACAGGGTACTTGCCACTGTCACATTATATGTTTAGACATGAGGGTTTTGCTTTCATGAGGTTCCTCTGCTCCCACAAAAATAAATTAGCAATTTATTTATGCTGCCATGAGTTTTTGAAAGTGCTTTCCAGAAAGTGTCTGAGGTAGAGGCAAACATTCTTCCTTTAAGGGGCATCTGGGTAGCTCAGTTGGTTAAGCAACTGCCTTCAGCTCAGGTCATGATCTTGGGTCCTGGGATCAAGCTGAGTTGGGCTCCCTGCTCAGTAGGAGTCTGCTCCTCCCTCTCTCTCTGTCCCTCCCCTCCCCTTGTGCTCTCTCTCTCACATAAATAAATAAAATCTTAACTGATTGAGCCACGCAGGTGCCCTTAAATAAAATCTCCAAAAAAAAAAAAAAAAAATTCTTCCTTTTAAAAAAATCCCTCCCCTGAAATAGCTAACTTGAAAATGTTAGTAAGCATTGCATTTAATGGAAATTAAATAATGTGGATTAGGCTTTTAGATGAAAGCATTTAAGTATAATTTTGTTCCTTCTTTGCTTATATTTAAATGCTGCCTGGCCCAGATTATTCTAACCTTATGTAGAAATTGACTCAATTCTCTACAATGACTTCTTATTCTAACTTCTTTTCTCTCTCTCTCTTTCCTCCTTCCTTCCTTCCTTCCTTCCTTCCTTCCTTCCTTCCTTCCTTCCTTCCTTATTCCCCAGTGAATCACAACCACCCCTACTCCTCACTCCCAACCAGGATTACCTCCCACTTAGAGATATCAAAAGAGGGACAAGCAAACCACTAACTGGAAAAAAATATTTTCAAAATCATGGGTAACTAACAAGGGGTTAGGATCCAGAATATGTAAAGAACTCACATGAAGAAAAAGGCAGCCAATTCAATAGAGAAAATGAGCAAAATAAAGAATGGAAATGCTATTTAATACTGCAGAGAGATTCCATCAAATTGGCAGAAATTTGAAAGACTGAGAATACCAAATGCAGCCGAAAGCCGTAGAGCTGTGGGAACTGTCACCTGCTGTTGGTGAGAACACAACTTGGTATGACTGCTTTTGAAAACCAGTGTGCGTTACTTAGTAAAACTGAACATGTCCATACCATAGGACCAAGCCATTCTGCTACTAAGTATACTCTCGGGAGACTTCGGCACACTTGTACTAGGAGACGGGCACCTGAATGTTTATAGCAACACTGTCTGTAATAGGAAAAAAAACATCTGAAAAGAATCCAAGTGTCCATAAACAGTAAGATGGATAAACGTGTGTGTGGTAGTTCTCTAGTAAAATACTACCCTGCAGCGAAAATGAGTCCACTCTAGCACATATGTCGACATAAACGGGAATGAAAGGAGCCAGCTATTGAGGAGCCGTGTTATCATTCCATTACAAATGTTCAAACCGAGGGACGTGTACGTTGTAAAGACTGGAAGAAAAACAGAATAATTGCAATTTCAGGATAACGGTTACCACTGAGAAGGGTGAGGGGGGGTCAGGGAGGGCACGGAGTGGCTTTTTGGGATGGTACTATTCTATTTCTTGGCCTGGGTAGTGGGCATATGAGTGTTTATTTTATTACTGGTCTTTAAATTGTACAAAGGTTTTCTATACATACTTGTATATAAGATATACTTCATAATTTTAACCAAAGGCACCTATTCGGTAGAGCAGACACTTCCCTCAGATTTTAAGTCAGCTTAACTTGATCTTGATGCCATTAATTTGCTCTTCATATTTCAGACCTTCCGTTTCCACTCTGCGGGCTCCAGCTTTATGCCTTTTTAATTTTCTGTATTCCACTGTCTCCTTGACTCCTTACTACTTCGCTTTCAAAGCCCCCAGACAGAGAACCTTTCCCAGTAATGTCCCTCCTTGGACCTGGAAAGCAGCAAAATGCTATAGTGTATAAGCAAAGAAATGGTGCATACCTAGGCAAGAATGGAATTATACATTAATGAATTAGCTAAGCTCATCTTTATTGAAACCATGCCTTATGCCAAGCTGCCTGCTAAGTTTTGGGGATAGCAGGGAGCCTGCCGCCCAGTGCGGTCTGGCCAGCAGGTTTGCCCTGTCTTCCCAGTGCTGATCAATTGATAATAGGTGTTGCTGGCAGGGTTAGGTGTGGAGGGATTTCTATGCCTGCGGTAGGGGGGGGAGGTAGAATCGCTGTACTAGAAAGGTGAAAATGACAAGTATCTCTTCTACAGATGCTGTCTGAATATATCAACATACGCAGTATGTTAAAAAGAAAACAGACACTTTAACACCACATAGAAAAGAGAAAGTTCGCTCAATAAACCCTTTCTATGGGATCTTTCTCCTGTAAGCTTCTGTGGGGCCGGGTCCTACTTATTTGGCATTAAGCCTGAACTGCCCCCTTTTGTCTTTAAGGTCTTTATTTGTCTCTTCAACTCAAGTATTAGCTCTGTAAGGAACAGAGAACTGGCATCTACATCCTGCATGGAAATGAACAGATAATCTTGCATCTTAGATAGCTAAATAAGTATTTATTGACTGATTTGTCCAACATGGTTTTGGCCCCAGGACTGAACCAGATATTTAGTACTATTTAAATAAAGCCACTCATAGTGATCCAAATTTACCTTGATAGTTTGTTTTTCTAAGGGGAGTGGCTTCTATTTTTTTTTTTAAATGAAACATCCTCAGATTTTGAGATTGCAATTTATAATTAAGGATAAACTTAATCACATGGGTGAGACAAGAAATAGTATCTGAATTGCTTCTTCTTTAAAAAAAAAGCCTTTTTAAAAATTCAAAATAATGTAACATTGTACATTGTGCAATGCCCATTGTACAAAAACGAAAACATTCTTTTTATAACACCCCGCCTACATAGTATAATTTAAGAGAAGTGTTTTATAGCGTATTCCAAATACAGGCTGTCATCTTAAGTATCTATCCTGCATTTTGTTGGAGAAGCTGTTAGGTGTTTGTGTGCTGTAAACCAAACACCGTAATAATATCCTTCTTCTGTTTCAATAACATGTTCTTTTGGATGAAACTATGTAAACAGGTGATAATAAGAACCAGCCGTAGAGAAAGCATTTCAGTTTAACATAATCATTTTCTTCAATATATGTTTAATTGTATCAGGCAATGTTTCTGATATTTGATGGAAGATTAAGATGTTGGGAAAGCCCTGCATTTAGGAATCAAAGAGGAAATGACAACCTGTAAATAAAGCAATGTATTTAGAAATGTGATCTACTGTAAACTTTAACCAAAGTATGAGTTTTTTTTTTCCTGCGTTTTAAAAATAAGTTGAGTACAAAAAGCCAAGTTTATGAAGGGCTGATCTCATATGGTGCGTATGTTCTATGGTTTCAGGTCTATCTGGATTGTTCTCATGCTTTCTAAAACCTTTCCCCACCTGTTGGTTGATACGGTAAGTGTCTACAACAGTGGACAATCCTTTCATTGTACTTTTGGGTTTAAGGTTTAAAGTGAAGTTGTCCTGGGAGAATATGACACATGATTTAAATTCAAACTAAAGCCTCTGTTAGTGGTACCAGATCCTTAATTGGAACAGAGTTTGGTAGATGGACGAGGGTAGAGAGTGTAGGAAAGATCACCTCTGGCTTAGAAATCCAAACCGAATATGTAGTCGTATATCATGATTTTTATTTTTAATAAAATGCGAATGGAAGCAACCTCTCCTTTAAAATGTCAATGCTGGGGTGCCTGGGTGGCTCAGTCAGTTAAGCATTTGCCTTTGGCTCAGGTCATGATCCGGGAGTCCTGGGATCAAGCCCCACCTTGGGCTCCCTGCTGAGCTGGGAGCCTGCTTCTCCCTGAGGCTGAGGGGGGGGCAGTTTCTCGCGCACGCTCTCTCTCTGTCTTCCTCTCTCGCTCATGCACACACACACTCTCAAATAAACAAAATCTTAAAAAAAATAAAATGTCAGTGCCCTAAGTAAAAATTTTAGTGTGTGCGTGTGTGTGTGTGTCTCTGTGTCTGTGTGTAGTGTAGTATGCCATACCTAAAGTATTTAGGAAAAGCAACTTTTTTCCTGATACTGGCTACATCTCCAAGATTGGAAACACAAATACAGGGAGTCACATCTTACCTGAGCAGAGTCCTGAGTGGAAACCAGAGCTGGAATCAGTGCTGGGGAAGGAAAACCAGAGCTGAAACTGAGGAATTGCTGGAGGTTCGGTGTAGACAGGTCCGAGAGGTAAACATTCCAAGGGGATCTAGTCACAGGGGGCCTCCACAATATTGTGAGATTTATCTCCAGGAGTTTGACCAGGTTCTTAAAGTAAATAACAGGAACATCTCCTAGTGCTTCTAGCTGGAAGAGGGGGAAAGGTGCAGTTTTGAAATATGCCAACGCACTCTGATCTTTTTAACAAAGCCTGCCCTCAGGGGAAACTAGTTAACCACAACCTAGTTTACTGGAATATTACCAAAGCCTGACTGACCTGGGGAAAGGGAAATAGGCAGCTCCAGCCCACTTTAGCCATCCTCTACCATCTACATGGGGAGAAAAAAAGTGCAGGATGTCTTGTGAAGTTCATAGTCCAGAAGCACAGGCTTATTGAAAGTTTGAGACCTAACCATAGGACCGTAGAATGCTTCCCTTCCCCGGCACCTCACCAGCACATTGCTAAAACGGTTTCTTTCCAGCACTTTCCTTTAACCCGTACCTCATGTCTGGTTATCAAGAAAAGATTACAAGACATAGCAAATGGACCTTGGGGCGCTGCTGAGGGGCTAAGGCAGGGTCCAGGAGAAAGATGGAGAAGATCTGAAATGGCGGTAGCCATGGAAATGGTCGGATGGGACTTCTGCCAGCAGTGTGCGATATATTTTGGTCTTTACAATGAGTTCATCTTTTACTGAGTTAGCTCAAAAAAGAGGCTTAAGATCATCGTAGATGGAGCATTGTCTTTACAATATGCAAAGCCATCATTTGTTATTACTTTTATTTTCATGGTGAAGAGGAGAATCAGAACACAGCTCTCTTACAGGAAGAGCATCATTCTGAATAGTTGCTATCTAGCATCTCAAACAAATTTAAAGTGTTCCTGTTTCCCCTGAGAATCTCATGTTTAGATTGGATACCACTCTTTACATAAGACTGTAAGCCTCTAGAATTTTTATTTATTTATTTTTTTAGATTTGGTGAGTGAGCAAGAACTTTTGTAGCTTGCTAATCTCCATGACCACAATCTCAGTTGCATTGCCCCTCAGAAAGGTGGCAGGAGGCATGAACTGCCCCCTTTTGTCTTTGAGGCATTCGGCTCAGTGGAGCTCGCAGCGGGGCCAGTGCTGTGGCAGGCTTCTGAATTGCAAGGGTTCTATGGTAGGCAGAATTCTAACATGCTCTCCAACCCTTGAGTGTGGGGGGGCCTGTAAATATGGTGGGTTATCACTCTCATGATTAGGTGATGCTGCATGGCGCAGTGGGCTTTTAAAAAGGGAGATGGTTCTGGGTGACCTGACTCAATCAGGTGAGCCCTTAAAAGGAATGGTGCTCTTCCAGGGCACCGGGTGGCTCCGTCAGTTAGGCATCCGACTCTTGGTTTCAACTCAGGTCATGATCTCAGGGCCTTGGGATGGAGCCCCACCTTGGGCTCCGTGCTCAGTGGGAAGTCTGCATGAGATTCCCTTTCCCCCTCCCTCTCTGCCCCGTCCCCACTCATGCGTGTGCATACTCTCCATCTCTCTCAAAAAATAAATAAAATCTTTTTCAAAAAAGGAATGGGGCTTTTCCTAGAGAGAGGGCTTCAAAGTCTGGGAGAGCTGAAATGTGAGAGGGATTGAACAGGAGAAAGGTTCTTCACTGTTGATTTTGACCATGTGGTGACCAGACGGCAAGGAGCACAGGCAGCTCGTAGATGCTGAGAGCGTCTCTCAGCTGATGACCGGCAAGGAAATGGGACCTCAATGCTAGAACCTCACGGCTCTGAATTCTGCTACAATCACGTGAACTCCAGATGAGAGTGCAGCTGTTCCAGACCTTTATTTCAGCCTTGCGAGAGCCCGAGCAAGGACCCCTCCCCCATGCTGTGCACGTACTCCTGACCCACAGCGCCCTGAGCGCTCAGTACACTCAGGAGTTGTTTTAAGCCACCAAGTTTGTGGTTGGTTGTGATATGGCAATAGAAACTGAAGCAGATTCTAACCTGGCTTTAAGAAAAGCCAATAAATCGGGGCACCTGGGTGGCACAGCGGTTGAGCGTCTGCCTTCGGCTCAGGGCGTGATCCCGGTGTTATGGGATCGAGCCCCACATCAGGCTCCTCTGCTAGGAGCCTGCTTCTTCCTCTCCCACTCCCCCTGCTTGTGTTCCCTCTCTCGCCGGCTGTCTCTATCTCTGTCGAATAAATAAATAAAATCTTTAATAAAAAAAAAAAAAGAAAAGCCAATAAATCATGTTCCCCCAGCTATAACTGAATAACTATCTTGAAGACTAAGGGGAAGAAGGCTTTCTCGTCACTGCATTGCTGTCACTGAGGACTGATGAGACTTCTCTGGATGTCAGCTTCCTTAGCCATAAATGAAGCCATTAGTTGAGATCTTATCTGGGTTTCTCTAGTTTGAACTTTTGATAATTCCCTTCTGGCCACTTCTACCTAAAACTGACAAAATGAAAGTTATTGCTAAAAGAATAATTCCGTTATCTGCTTGCAGTATTGTGGGGGAAGGAGGAAGTGCAATTTCTGGAAGTAATGCCGTAGTGGTGGCTAAAAATATGTTTTTAGCTTTCTTTTTTTTTTTTTTTAAAGATTTTATTTATTTATTTGACAGAGATAGAGACAGCCAGCGAGAGAGGGAACACAAGCAGGGGGAGTGGGAGAGGAAGAAGCAGGCTCATAGTGGAAGAGCCTGACGTGGGGCTCGATCCCTTAACGCCGGGATCACGCCCTGAGCCGAAGGCAGACGCTTAACCGCTGTGCCACCCAGGCGCCCCTGTTTTTAGCTTTCTGTTCCTACTTCTGGGCTTACTCACCTGTGCTACACTCCTGAGGCCCATGTGGAAACCTTTGGGTTCTGCGTTCTGAACAAACATGAAAACCTTCACAGGTGCCTTGGCCCTCGTTGAGGAACTTATTAATATAAGTCTTTTAAAAGTTAAATGTGTCATATTTTTAGGTCTGTTGTCTTCAGCAGAATCATCCTCACCTTATTTTACTTAAAACAAAGCATACACAAAACAAGAAAACAAAAACAGATCAGTTGATCCATTCAGGATACATTGTCTCTGCTGCATAGCCGACTGAATATACAATTTATTTTCAGTGTAAGACTCTTCCGCCACTGCTATAGGCACAAAAACATGTGACATGCTACTCATACCAGCTCAGTGCCAAGAAAGAATAATGACGCCATGGTTATTGTATTGCTGTGGAAGCCAGGCTTCCTGACTTTCAATAAACTGGTTTTGTGCTACAACTTAATGGATACTAATCATTCATTGCACTCAGTGATTCCAGTTTTCCTATAAATGAATAAAACTTCCTGAATAGAATCCTAAATTATAATATTCCTATGCCTATCACACTGTGATTTGGGGCTTCTATTAACATAACATTCTTAAGAAGAGTCTTAGTATTTGTTTCACATATTCCCCTTCTTATTTTTGGAGACTGAGAGGAAATTTTTTTCTTTTATAAATTTTAGAAACAATTTGGGTTTACTGTGGATTTATTAATAATGCAGACAAACATGGAACTAGAGGGTATTATGCTAAGTGAAATAAGTCAGTCAGAGAAAGACAAATACCATCTGATTTCACTCATGTGGAATTTAAGAAACAAAACAGATGAATTTAGGGGAAGGGAAGGAAAAATAAAATAAGATGAAAACAGAGAGGAAGGCAAACCATAGAACACTCTTAACTATAAGGAACACACTGAGGGTTGTTGGAGAGGGGTGGGTGGGGGGATGGGGTAACTGGGTGATGGACATTAAGGAGGGCATCTGAAGTAATGAGCACTGGGTGTTATATGCAACTGATGAATCACTAAATTCTACCCCTGAAACTAATAATACGTGTATGTTCACTAAATTGAATTTAAATAAAAAATTAAAAAATGATAATGTAGACAAACAAAAATACATATATTCCGTAGTCCAATTCACACAGTCATTGAAGTGCAGTTGACTCTGATAGTAACCCCTTAAATTTTCCACCCTGCGCACCTCACTCACCTGTCTTGGGCCTGACCCTGCTGCGGTGTGTGTATACTGAGTCACAAAGAAAAATTTTCGGTGGGTCAAAAAGGTTTGCAAAACAGTGCTGTAGATCACTCATTTTTAATATGCATGAGGCAACTGTGTATCTTGTTAAACAACAGGTTTCAATCCAATAGTTCTGAGATGAGCCTTAGATTCTGTATTTCTAACAATGCGGCTGATTCTCAGAGTACAGAGGAAATTAACAGGCCCTTTAAAGGATTGCGATGTATGCTGTAATTTCAGAATCACTGTAGTTCTGTTTGAACACTGATGCTGGCCTCAACTCCAGAGTTACTGACTTAGTAGGTTTAGGAAGGGGCTTAGGAATTTGCATTTCTAACATGTGCCCAGGTGATGGGGCTGCTGCTGGTCCAGAAACCACACTTTGAGAACCACTAGAGTGCTCTGGGCCGTTGGGCTGCAAACTTATTTCCCAGGCTGGAGTTCTTATTTTCTTACCAGCCTCACAAGATTTATCTTAATTTCTCGCAGCATCTTTCATTAATGTAAAAGCATATTTAACAATTTTTCCCCTTAAAAATATTTTAAGATGGTTTGAGGCTAGATGATTTGGGGCTTTCTGATACTCAAATTGCTAGAAATCAAACAAAACTGTTATTTCTTTCACTTGATGGTTCAGTGTTTGTCTCAACTCAGTTCATTTTATTGAGGAACTGCAGTGTTCATTTTTAATTTTTCTTGTTTAGGAAGCTAAGTTAGAATATTGTAGTTATACATAGAATATTCTCCCTTCCCTTAATTTCAGTAGGTTTTGGGGAGGGGAGGAACATACCGTACATGCAAATTACTGTCTTTACCAAAAGCTTATGGCTTCATTTCTGATCAGTTTTCTTAAAACCTAAGATTTTCTATTCATCCTCCTTATCATACAGTATTCAGTAAATGCATATTAAGTAAAATAGGGAAGGTGTTTAGTAATTTTCAAAATTGCAGTGAATCTTGAGTTAAGATAAAGAACACTTAATAATTTATCATGTATAGAAGTCTAACATAAAACAGCAATTCACCATTCACAGGCATTCCATAGATGATCATAAGAATCAGACTGGGTTCAGGGACTCCTCGTTTGTCTCTGTAAAAGGACGGTGCCCATCACAGAGCCTGAAGCCTAGTGGGTGTTCAGTGTCCATGTGGCACAAGAAAGGCGCTCAGCTGAGCGAACTGACGAATGACAGCAGTATTAGCAACTACAGTAAAATATTGGTGAGTCTGGAGCAGACGTGAGCAAGTCACAACAAACTGTTATTAATAATAGTTACAATTCTGGCTCTTGAGACTTAAAAAGGAGAAAAGTTAAGGTAAAAAGAATAGCACCACTTTTATTCACTTACATTCCTGCGTGCGTCTTTGAGCACGAGGGTAGCATTATTGGGAATTGTTTATAATCTTCAGCATGCCCTGTGTAGTGGCCCTCTCTCTGGGATCCTGTCCACTGGGATGTTTTATGAATGCCGTGCATCACGGTCCCATGGTGAAGTTTTTTTTTTTTTTTTTTGAGAAGCACTAAAATATATCATTCCACTTGGCTTCATGACTTATGGTATAAATCACACAAAAGAATAACTCCAGTTTATTTAAAAATGAGTGGTAATTATCATATATTACATA